>NC_071119.1:19548000-19887000 GCF_024256425.1 Clarias gariepinus
CTCTTATATAAGGTTTATTAACGTTATCTAATTAGTTAACACAGTTTATTCCACATTACCAAACTTTGAGAGCTTTATTGTACACATGAACACTCTTTAAATGCGTTACCTAATGTGTCTTTTAAATCTCAGGAACATTCTGGATTACGAAATAAACACACAGCTTCACTATGTGTTGTAGGTGTTGTTGAAAAAGCCAAAGTAAGTCTTCATTTTGGGCGGAAAAAAAATAAGGACACTGGCAAACTTATATATTGAATAGATCGCTGTAATGAAATTAGAAAATATTGCTCTCTGAATTCCTTTGACACCGCCACAGTTTCAGACATGGTGAAAGCTTATATTTTCTGTGACTAGATGACGAACTGCAGGAAGCATCAAAATAGACAGAAACTCAAAATAAATGAGATGAACAGAACCGGAAAGTGACCGTTCTACACAAAAAGGAACCTCCTTTCTGAAAATGGTATTGCATTCAGGTTGTTAATAATGCTGCATTCTGGTCTGTGCGATAGCAATAATCTGAATCTAAATATATTATTATTATTATTATTATTATTATTATTATGTGGTCAGGATTTGAACTCCAACAGGTTGGAGACAGAAAACTTGGAAATTAGTTCGAACTAACTTACGAAATTTGCACCTATTCATGATCTTCGGTGCGATGTTTGAGGATATACACTGCAAAAAATTATGTTGAACAAGTAAAATATTCTTAAATCTAGTTAAATTTATCTAAAGTCCCTAAAAAATTAAATGAAAACAAGCCAGATCAGGGTTTACAAAAACTTTAAGCAAAAATTGCTTTTTTTAATTTCAGATAATTTTGCTGCTTTCAAGTAATAAATTCCTAGAACATTTAAACTGCATTTAACATACACTATATTGGCAAAAGTATTGGCTCTTCTGCCTTCACATACATATGAACTTGAGTGACATCCGGTTCTTAATCCATAGGGTTTAATATGATGTTGGCCCCGCCCCCTTAGCAGCTACAACAGCTTCAACTCTTCTGGGAAGGCTTTTCACAAGGTTCAGGAGTGTGTTTATGGGAATTTTTGACCATTCTTCTGGTCTTCTTCTGGTCTTCTGGTCTTCTAGTAATGCTTTTGTAAGGTCAGAAACTGATGTTGGGCAAGAAGGCCTGGCTTGCGGTCTCCGATCTAATTCATCCCAAAGGTGTTCTATTCAGTTGAGGTCAGGAGTCCGTGCAGAGCAGTCAAGTTCTTCCACACCAAACTTGCTCATCCTGTTTTTATGGACCTTGCTTTGAGCACTGGTGACTGGTCATGTTGGAACTGGTGCGGGGTTGTTTTTCGCCTCCTTACTTCCAGTGAAATGAACTCGTAATGCTTCAGTATACCAAGACATTTTGGACATTTTCATGCTCCCAATTTTGTAGGAACAGTTTGGGGATGGCCCCTTCCTGTTCCAACATGACTGCACACAAGTGCACAAAGCAAGGTCCACAAAGCCGAGTGAATACTTTTGGAAATATAGTGTATTTTTACTTGCTAAGTTTTTTTGCAGTGGAAAAAGTTTCACCCTTGAAACTATGTATACACTTTTTAGACTTTGCAGCTTTGTAGAATGCATACTACAATGATTGTACCTTAAACCTGCCATAAAAGCTTTCTGATTCTGTGTTAAAATCTGTTGAATATCCAATCACGGGAAAAATGAATGTGGTTATCAGCGGCAAAATTAGCACCCTTAGTACGAGCCAGAGGCAGTGGCACACAGCTAGGTTGTGTACAGTGGTGGCCAAAAGAATCAAGCGAAATATGCCATGCATTACAGTTCTCCATGTGCACAACACAGGTGAGGTCACTAATTAGTTTGAGCCTGGCTCTGGCTAAAGAATTGTGCTAATTAAAACCAGGTGGTTTGTTTGAAGGATGGAAGAAATATTTGGCAAGACGTTTACTTTCTGAAGACGGATTGTCCGCCCCAGCCCAAAAATGGGTAAAACTATGAAATTGAAAACTTCTGTGGCAAATATTTTATCACACTGGACACTTTCAATCTACCTACAATATCACATGCATTTCCCTAGTGGAAAATTCAAAGAAACTGAATGGGTAACCAAAGAAAAACACATGGACCAACTTAGAGTCTTTTAGAGCAACTGACAGCAAGACTGATCAAGATCAAAACGGAGACTGATCAAGATAGACCCAAGTGTGTCACCGTCATTTTATTCAGGTTGAGCTACCTATACTACTGAATTTACTAGAACTGTCAGGCCCTGTTTACTGACAAAATAAATGTTCTATAATGAAAGACCAAGAAGCCATCGCTTTCTGCAAACAACAAGGCCAAAGACCTTTGACTTTTGATAGAACAGTTTAGTTATTGTAAGAAAACTATTTCTAGGTTGGTCAATCAGTGGTACCCATCACAATAAACCATACCAGTAGTTTACCATACCAGAATTTGCTAAGGTGATGGTTTGGTAGGGCTGTATCCTACTATAAATGAGCTTCTCTCTACATTATGAATGCAGGACAAATTGTAAATTCTATGAATACTTAAAAATACTAAAGGAAAAGCTTCTCTTAAGTCTTGACTTCCAAGCAGCAACCATTTTTTAACATAATGGAGCTCAATACAACATGTTGAAATGTGTGAAAACCTGGCTATTTGACAATGGTATTCAGCTTCTGCAAGTCTTCTGTACTTGTTGATTAGGAAGCAATCAAGCAGGCATGGATTGAGCAGGTCACACCAGAGTACTTCTGGCATCTTTTTACATTTAAGCATTTGGCAGACACGCTTGAGGGTTGAGGGCCTTGCTGAAGGGCCCAACAAGGGACTTGGTGGTTGTGGGGTTTGAACCTGGGACCTTTCGAACCTAGTCTAATGCCTTAACCACTGAGCTACCCTCTAAACCACTGAGAAGTTTTTTTTTGTGACTCTCTGCCCAGTCGGATCTTGCAAGTTTTAAAAAATAAAGGACTTTACTTTACTTTAATTGTTGGGGGCATTGGTTGCTCAGTTGTAAATTTCTTGTGGGCCATGTTTGATTCCCACCCAATGCTGAAACCCCAGACACTGGATGCAGTGCCTCTCCCAAGCCCGGATAAAATGGGAGGGTTATGTCAGAAAGGGCATCCGGGGTATAACCTATGCCAAGTTGTTGTTCAGATTGTGTGGCAACCCCTTAAAGAGTGAGCAGCCGAAAGACCAGCAACAAGCCAAATATTTTTATTAATCTTGATTGAAATTGTTTTAGAAATTTGAGGATGCTTCTAAACCTTTAAATAGATTTTTTGTCTCAATAATCCCCAATTAAAGATAATTATCCCTTGCATTCGTGGTCTGTGGTTTGAGCCTGAGCTCACATTACTGACTTTGTGGAGTTGCATGTGTTTCCTTTGTGTATAGGGGTTTCCTCTGGGTTCTCTGGTTTCCTCCCACATTTAGGCATGCTTGTAGGTGGATTGGCGACCCTAAACTGGTTTCGGGTGTGTATGTGTAAGTCATCCATGGTGTATTCTGATATTTTCCTGGAAAGCTTTTTGCTGCAAAATATTGACTTGATCAGGGAGAAATACAGTGATGTGAAAAAGTATTTGCCCCTTCATTCAGATTCAGAGTATTGCCCCTTACTTCAGTTTATCAAACAAATTGTTATATTACACAAAGATAACCCAGGTAAAAACAAAATGTCATTTTTAAACAATGATTTCAGATATTAAGGGAAAAAAGCTGTCCAAACCTACCTGTATATACCTGAAAAAGTATTTTCACATGGCACTGTATAAAGCATTTTATCCTTTAAGTTTCAAAAAAAGCAGTCTGTTTATTTTTTTTCTCCCTGTGTAATCTTGTCCGAAAAATCTTTGTATGTGTGTGATTTTGTGTTTGTTTGTGAGAGGAATCGACAGAGAGACACAGAGACCGAGCCCTTCAATATCTGAACTGCACATATTCATCAAACTGTCACTCAGTCCTTTCATTTCTTGCTTTAAGAACTAACCACTCTATCATCTCGCTCCCCCCCCGCCCCGCACCTTCCCTTCCGCTCTCTATCCATAACCACGTCTGCTTTGTAGAATAATTATTTTTTACTATCAGCAGTTTGTGGACGTGATGCTAATCTGATTCGACCTATCGAACGGGATTGTTTATATTCGCCACCTCCGCTTGTGTTCATCAGGAACGTGTTTCGAGTCGCATGGACCAGGGTTCGATGGGATTGATTTGGACCGAGGCTGTAATTTCATGCTCGTGCTCTGTGTGCATGTGGGCGTGAGTGTGAGCATGTAGCATATAAAAGGCGTCCTTAAATCAGTCAAGTGCAGGTTGGAGAAGGCTTGTGATCTGAGCTGGAGAATTAATAATCAGCTCTAGGACGCATCATACAGTAGTACTGTATGTTTAATGAATTTACTGGCATACAAAATATATGTAATTGTTGAAGGTTCTTCTGGGAGGAACAAATTGTTTGTTTAGAATGTTTGGAAGGAGTCTCCGGTCACAGTGTAACAGTCAGAGGTGCAGATGCAACCATAACACTAATGGTAAATGACTAAAATTTTATAACTTTATTGATTTAAATGATTTATTAAATAAATGATCTCTTGTGATGAAAGAATGAACTATGGACAGCCTTTATGATGCATTATAAAAACTAATTTTAGCTTTACTGGAATATATGAATGATGTTGCAGAAATGTAGAATTCACAAAATTATAATTTTTATGATTTTTTTGGGGGTCATGGAAACAACTGAAAACAACAATAAAACATGTGATCATGTGTATCTGTGCTATTTCTTTGCCTATGTGACCTTTTTTTTTTTATTTTATCAGATTGCCTATTTTCTGCTGAGAAAAGGATCTGTTACTCTACACTGCACAACAAAACAAAACTCTACCCAATTATAATAAAGAAAGCAGAACTTACTGACATCACATAACATGCTAGCAGACTGACAAAAAATAAATAAATAAATAAATAAATACATATACAGTGGTGTGAAAAACTATTTGCCCCCTTCCAGATTTCTTATTCTTTTGCATGTTTGTCACACAAAATGTTTCTGATCATCAAACACATTTAACTATTAGTCAAAGATAACACAAGTAAACACAAAATGCAGTTTTTAAATGATGGTTTTTATTATTTAGGGAGAAAAAAAATCCAAACCTACATGGCCCTGTGTGAAAAAGTAATTGCCCCCTGAACCTAATAACTGGTTGGGCCACCCTTAGCAGCAATAACTGCAATCAAGCGTTTGCGATAACTTGCAACGAGTCTTTTACAGCGCTCTGGAGGAATTTTGGCCCACTCATCTTTGCAGAATTGTTGTAATTCAGCTTTATTTGAGGGTTGTCTAGCATGAACCGCCTTTGTAAGGTCATGCGACAACATCTCAATAGGATTCAGGTCAGGACTTTGACTAGGCCACTCCAAAGTCTTCATTTTGTTTTTCTTCAGCCATTCAGAGGAGGATTTGCTGGTGTGTTTTGGGTCATTGTCCTGCTGCAGCACCCAAGATCGCTTCAGCTTGAGTTGACGAACAGATGGCCGGACATTTTTCTTCAGGATTTTTTGGTAGACAGTAGAATTCATGGTTCCATCTATCACAGCAAGCCTTCCAGGTCCTGAAGCAGCAAAACAACCCCAGACCATCACACTACCACCACCATATTTTATTTTTGGTATGATGTTCTTTTTCTGAAATACTGTGTTACTTTTACGCCAGATGTAACGGGACACGCACCTTCCAAAAAGTTCAACTTTTGTCTCGTCGGTCCACAAGGTATTTTCCCAAAAGTCTTGGCAATCATTGAGATGTTTTTTAGCAAATTGAGACGAGCCTTAATGTTCTTTTTGCTTAAAAGTGGTTTGCGCCTTGGAAATCTGCCATGCAGGCCGTTTTTGCCCAGTCTCTTTCTTATGGTGGAGTCGTGAACACTGACCTTAATTAAGGCAAGTGAGGCCTGCAGTTCTTTAGATGTTGTCCTGGGGTCTTTTGTGGCCTCTCGGATGAGTTCTCTCTGCGCTCTTGGGGTAATTTTGGTCGGCCGGCCACTCCTGGGAAGGTTCACCACTGTTCCATGTTTTTGCCATTTGTGGATAATGGCTTTCACTGTGGTTCGCTGGAGTCCCAAAGCTTTAGAAATGGCTTTATAACCTTTACCAGACTGATAGATCTCAATTACTTTTGTTCTCATTCGTTCCTGAATTTTTTTGGATCTTGGCATGATGTCTAGCTTTTGAGGTGCTTTTGGTCTACTTCTCTGTGTCAGGTAGCTCTTATTTAAGTGATTTCTTGATTGAAACAGGTGTGGCAGTAATCAGGCCTGGGGGTGACTACAGAAATTGAACTCAGGTGTGATAAACCACAGTTAAGTTATTTTTTAACAAGGGGGGCAATCACTTTTTCACACAGGGCCATGTAGATTTGGAGTTTTTTTTTCTCCCTTAATAACGTAAACCTTCATTTAAAAACTGCATTTTGTGTTCAATTATGTTATCTTTGACTAATAGTTAACGTTTTTGATGAGCAGAAACATTTACGTGTGACAAACATGCAAAAGAATAAGAAATCAGGAAGGGGCAAATAGTTTTTCACACCACTGTATACATACATACATACTGTACATACAGAGAAATCCTACTTTTAAAAACAACCAATTTGAAAATGTCCTTTCCTGTCTCTTAATCAATCAATCATTTAATCAATCAGTAAATAAGTAAATAAATAAATAAATAATATTTTAGTTATTATGATTAGTAGTAGTATTAATAGTAGTGGTAGTAGTAGGGGTGTTGTTATTATTATCATAATTTTTATTAATAAATACAAAAACAAATAAATAAAAAGCCCATTTTTTACCCTTTTAAGGACTTGGAGCGAATTAACTTTTTTAGTATAGTGGGGAGGGAGGTCTGTTTGGCTAAATGCCCTTGCCTCAAGTCTGGTAACATACAGTACATGCAACATAGTTCATCTCAGTTAGCACTGTAACTTAATCCCGGCATTATAAAGTTTATGATAATAACAAAGTATCTATCTATCTATCTATCTATCTATCTATCTATCTATCTATCTATCTATCTATCTATCCACCCATCAACCAATCCATTCATCCTGTCTCTCCTCTGTGATCGCTGTCTCTCCTGTCCATCTTATGTGATCTCTGTCTTTCCTGTCTCTTCTCTGTGATCGCTGTCTCTCCTGTCCATCTTATGTGATCTCTGTCTTTTCTGTCTCTCCTCTGTGATCGCTGTCTCTCCTGTCCATCTTATGTGATCTCTGTCTTTCCTGTCTCTCCTCTGTGATCGCTGTCTCTCCTGTCCATCTTATGTGATCTCTGTCTTTTCTGTCTCTCCTCTGTGATCGCTGTCTCTCCTGTCCATCTTATGTGATCTCTGTCTTTCCTGTCTCTCCTCTGTTATCGCTGTCTCACCTGTCCATCCTATGTGATCTCTGTCTTTCCTGTCTCTCCTCTGTGGTCACTGTCTCTCCTGTCCATCTTATGTGATCTCTGTCTTTCCTGTCTCTCCTCTGTGATCGCTGTTTCTCCTGTCCATCTTATGTGATCTCTGTCTTTCCTGTCTCTCCTCTGTTATCGCTGTCTCACCTGTCCATCCTATGTGATCTCTGTCTTTCCTGTCTCTCCTCTGTGGTCACTGTCTCTCCTGTCCATCTTATGTGATCTCTGTCTTTCCTGTCTCTCCTCTGTGATCGCTGTCTCTCCTCTGTTATCGCTGTCTCACATGTCCATCCTATGTGATCTCTGTCTTTCCTGTCTCTCCTCTGTGGTCGCTGTCTCTCCTGTTCATCATATGTGATCTTTGTCTATCCTGTCCCACCTCTGTGATCTCTGTCTCTCTTGTCCATCCTATGTGATCTCTGTCTTTCCTGTCCCACCTCTGTGATCTCTGTCTCTCCTGTCTATCCTATGTGATCCCTGTCTCTCCTGTCCATCTTATGTGATCTCTGTCTTTCCTGTCTCTCCTCTGTGATCGCTGTCTCTCCTCTGTGGTCGCTGGCTCTCCTGTCCATCCTATGTGATCTCTGTCTTTCCTGTCTCTCCTCTGTGATCGCTGTCTCTCCTGTCCATCTTATGTGATCTCTCTCTTTCCTGTCTCTCCTCTGTGATCGCTGTCTCTCCTCTGTGGTCGCTGTCTCTCCTGTCCATTCTATGTGATCTCTGTCTATCCTGTCTCTCGTTTGTGAACACTGTCTCCCTTTTGTGATTGCTGTCTCTCCTGTCTCTCCTTTATGATCGTTGTCTCTTCTGTCTCTCCTCTGTGATCCTCTGTCTTACAAGCAGCAGTCAATTCACTGCTTGTTGCTTACAGTTAGAAATTTAGTTTTTGAGCTTAATACATCAGTTTTACTTAAAACAAATTGTTTCTTCGCACCATTTCCCTGAAGCGTGTTCTCCTTACATCAGCACTTAGACTTTACGCTTTGTCACAGAATCTGATTTCTGTTAACAACCCTCTCACTCGCTCACTCTCTCTCTCTAACTCTCTTTCTTTCTATGTCTCTCCGTATCTTTTGGTTTCTCCTTCTCTCCGTCGTTACAGCTGAGTAACTCTGCTTTTTTTTTTTTTTTTTTTGCAGCCTGAACCGTAAAATAAGATGGGATTTTTCTATCTCATAAGCTCCCTGGCATTTTACAGGAGCCTAAGATTAGTAAATAAGGTCTCATGTATAATTTGGTTGTGAACACAAATAGATGCACATTGGTGTGTGTGTGTGTGTGTGTGTGTGTGTGTTGTTTATAAATTTTTTATCAAGTCTATTGCTACATTTCGCGATGAGATATAAGATTAATTGCTGTAAAATTGTAAAACCAACAAACACCATCAAGTGCATCAATTTTGCAAAAATTAGTGGAAAAGTGGTCAATTCTTTTAACATAAATAAAACAATTAAGCAAGCACAGGTAGATATCCTTATCAAAATGTGCTATGATGGCACAATACTAATTGTGTGAAATTTTCTGCTGAAAGCTGATGGGCGAAAGTCCACCATGTTTCTGACTAACAAATGGCGGTAACTAAAAATCCATCAAAGCGACAAGGCACACCAAATTTCACCTTGAATTTTGTACAAAATAAGCTGAAAATGTTTTTTTTCCTCTGTCCCCAGCAGGTAAAGAAGAATCGGTGGCAACGTTCAAAGGAAATGAGTTTTTCTGCTATGACCTGTCCATGACCCCCATTCAGAGCAGCACGGACGAGATCACGCTGTCCTTCCGAACCCTGCAGCGGAACGGCCTCATGCTTCACACGGGCAAATCTGCCGATTACGTGAACCTGTCGCTGAAAAGTGGCGCCGTCTGGCTCGTCATCAACCTCGGCTCCGGCGCCTTCGAGGCGCTCGTCGAACCCGTCAACGGCAAGTTCAACGACAACGCCTGGCACGACGTCAAGGTCACGCGAAACCTGCGGCAGGTAAGAGATCGCGTCACAGCTTCGTCGAATAAGACATAATTCATAAGATAGAACTTTACAAGATAGACTTCCAGAAAGTAACTGTTTGGTTAGTTCATGTTAATATTGATAATTGTACAGTGCTGTGTCGAGTCTGTCTGCTTCCACAGTGCAGCCCACGTGTTTATTGAGTAACAGTCCATGCTCAGAGATCGTCTCAGGACCCTCAATATGTTTCATTGAAAACGCTCAAAGACTCATGCCTCTAATTTAGCGGTCGATGAAAATCAAAGACTGATACTTTGACAGATATACCTCCATGATAAGGCTTCATAATAAAATCCTCTGAGGCTCCACCCATGTGGACACATGGAGTAATTATAATTTTTTTAGCCTCTCATCCAAAGGAAAATTGAAAAGAAAGTTTTTTTGTTTGTTTTTTTTCAGTGCATACATCATCTTTATATACATTGTGGCTTTAGGTGCATTTTTATTGTGCTTACAACTCCTTTGAAAAAAAAAATATATATACAGTATATAAAATGTAATTTTGCTATGTTTTAATAGAACTACAAAGATATTTGAGAAATACCTGAGCAGAAACTTTTGACTTAGAGTAACCTAAGGAGTCTCATATATATATATATATATATATCCTTTTTGGTTTGTTTAATGCTTGTTTTTTTACATCCTCAATTATTCAGGCTGAACGCTCTTAACCTTGTATTTTTAAGTACTCCAAGCTCTCTTTATGTTCACAGTCAGTGCACTAAGAGAGAGAAAAAAACTCTTTATGATATTCATTTATATTTCATGCTATCATTTTAGAATCACTTACAGTATAAATTCAAGTCGGATAACTCGGTTGCAGTCATGTTGAAAAGTTAGTACTCACTTATAAATTTGTACGTTTTTGTGTTTCCATAAAAATCATCTGATCGTAGCAGGTCTCACTAAGCATGGTAAATGTTAAAGTCAATGACAGCACAATTAGAAGAAGACTGAACAAGTACAGTTTGTTTAAAAGGGTTGCCAGGATTAAGCCTTTTCTGTCTAAAAAGAACAAGGAAGCACGTAACAGGATAATGATTTGAAGCATACAAGTAAATATACATCAGAATGGCTAAAAAAATAAAAGAATCAAGTCTCTGGAATGGCCTAGTCAAAGTCCAGACCTCAACCCAATTAAAATGCTGTGGCAGGACCTTAAGAGAGCCGTACATATGTGATTGCCCCCCCCCAAAAAATCAACTAACTGAAGAAATGAAAAATGGACCAACATGATGTGAGAGAATTATGAAATCATACAGGAAAAGATTGCTCATGTTTTTTTTCCACCTTTTTTATTTTTGTTGTAAAATAAATAAATTGTTGAAGAATAATGGCACTATGTAAAACGTTATTTGTTGTTCATTCAAGGTTGTATTTGCCTAATACCTGTGATAATCAGATAATTTTTTTAATGGTTTTACAAAAAAAAAAAGAAAAAGAAGAAGAAGTATTAAACCTTTTGGAAGTGGCCGTATACTCAAATTAACATCACACTGCAAAAAGCACTTGGATTTAACCTTCAGTTGCACTTATAACCAACACTAAATTTAAGTTAGCACAGTTTTTTTTCCTCCTAAAAGTACGATTTGATGCAGCTGCACTAAAAAAAAAAGAGAAAAATCTAATAAAAAGTCTGAAATTTGTTTTTCATATTTCAAAGCTTTTAAGCATGCTTTGTTTTTAGGCACAAATTGTACATTTTACAATGCCCAATGCACATATTGTGTGTTGTAAAAACACAGTGAAATGCGAAAAATTAATCGACCACGGACCTGTTAGAAAGACTAAAGAAAATGCACATTAGGGGGTGAGTTCTTCTCATTAAAACATTTAAGAGGAACACAGTGATGAATAAATAAATGAGGAAAGAAAGAGGTAAATGACAAGACAAATAAATAAATGAATGAACAATGACACGGAAGTAAGAACAGGAAAAAGAAAGTTTGAAGCAAGAAAGGAAGGAAGGAACAAGAAAACAAGTAAATAAGTGAACACGAACGAAAAAAAGAACACAAATGAAAAATTAACAAATGCAAAAAGAATGCATAAATAGCTAAGCAACAGATGCAGAAAGTATAATTAAAACACAAAGAAGCAAATGAATTACCGAGCAAAAAATAAAGAATGAAGAAGAAAAAAGAAAAGGAAATGAGAACAGACAAATCAATAAAAAAAGAAAAAAATGAAGGAGGAGATGCAAACAATGTAATGAGTGAAATAACAATACTGTACAATAAGAGGAAGAAAAGAAGAAAAAAATGAGATTAGACAGAACAAAGGAGGAAAAAAAAGGAGGGAGCAAAGAAGGAAGGAAATGAGGACAAATAAATAAACATAAAAGAATGTTAGTAAGAAGGAAAGTAAGCAAAAAACATGAAATGAGAAAGAAAATTATTTAAAAAAGTAAGGAAGAAATAGTCAGACAAAAATAAGCAAAGAAACAAAAAAAAGAAAGAAAGATGGGGAGAAAAAAAGCCAGAAGGACAATAAGAAAGGAAAAGGAAGCAAATAACACAAACATGAATTAACAAATAAACATGTAAAAATCAGGATGGATGGATGGATGGATGAATGGATAGATGGATAGATGGATAGATGGATGGATGGATGAATCAAATACAAACAAACAAGCAAACCAGGATTAATGGAGACCTCTTCCTTCTGTATTTTATTCTATTACATTTTAAATCACAGTATCCTAATTTCACTCTTGATCTTTTTGCAGAATGTCAATTATTAATTCTTATTCAGAAGTAGGAAAGAAAAACCCGACTGGCCACATGATTAGAATTTGGATGATCAGAATAAAGCGCCCTTTCTCACTGAAGCAATCCAGTCATAGTGCAGTGTACCTCTGACTTGGCAGAGAACGCTAGCTGGGAGCTGCCAATAGCATGCAAAAAAAAAAAAAAAAAAGTGTAAAGGTTTAAAAATGCCTGGTGAATCACCAGAAGATGAGGAAGTGTAACGCCCTCAGGCTTATCAAAGGGATGCATTTAAAATCTTTGAGCAGAAGAATGACTCGTTTTTTTACCATATTAGTGGAGAACAGAGACCTCTGTGGAACCTCCACCCTGGAACATGATGTGTATTAGAAGTCGAGTTCTTAATTTGATGAGATATGATGCTGAGATCTTCAAGCAGCAAAAAGCATGAAAAATCTCATGAGGGGAAAAAAAGTAATCAAGTCTCAAAGTCAGGATGCAGCGTCAGACTTTCATTCAACTTTAATAAATGGGTTGAGCAAGCCCACATGCCTGGAATGTGAAACACACACATAAGCGCACGGATACTCACAGTGAATAGAAGATAGTTACCCGTTTGCCAATTGGCGGTCGTAGATAACAGCAGAGAGATGCAGTCAATTTCACCAGTGATTGGCTTGCTCACGCTTCATGCATTGGCCTGTTTTGGTAATTGTAATTGGAATGAATGGCTTGTCAGCCCTAATAATAGCCATTGTAATTGTTTGCTATTGCGAAAAAGGCGCAGGGAGAAAACAACAGAGAGAGCGAGAGAGTCGAAAGGAGAGAAAAAATAATAAATCTTTTGTCCAAACATGATTACATTTACTCTGCTTCTTTCTGTTTTTTATTATACGGCAGCTGAATTATGACAAATCGCACGGAGAAAAACAAAGAAACGGCAAGAGAAAAGAAGAGAGTTTGACATTATTAAAGTGTGCCTTCTGGAAAAGATAACAAGGACTTTATTAGCTAGCTCATGAAAATGAAGAAATTAACTGGTATAAAGTGATAGGATGTAACTTTGGGGGACATTGGAATTCTTTGAGAAAAATGTGTTATTTTAGGAAACTTGCAAAAGTATACACCCACTCACTCAATCACTCACTCACTCATCGGCGATATCGCTGTATTCTGTAACCAGGATTGCGGCGGACCTGAAGCCTATCCCAGGAGACTTAGAACATGAGGTGAGGTACACCCTGGACGAGGTGCCAATCCATTACAGGGCACACACATACACTATGGGCAATGTTGGAACACCAATTAGCCTATTGAATCTTATCAATTCAATTCAGTTTTATTGGTATAGCGCTTTTAACAGTTGTCATAGTCGCAAAGCAGCTTTACACATTCTGCATGTCTTTGTAGTGTGAGAGGAACCAGAGTACATGGAGGAAACCCACCAAGTACGGGGAGAACATGCAAACTCCATGCACACAGATCCCAAGGAGGGAATCCGGGAACCCGGACCCAGGAGGTGCAAGGCGACAGGGTTAACCACTAAATTTTCACGCCATCAGAAGTGTATACTATATAGGCAGAAGTTAGTTGACATCATGTCCATATCTCAGCCGTGCTAAGATAGCAGAATGTACACAATTGTATAGAATGTCCTTGTTTGCTGTAGCAATAAAGCAAACTCTATGAAGCCAAAATTTGCCGAATTTGGGGTATAACTAGAAGTGGCCTGAGCTCACTAATGTACTTGTTGCTGAATCATCACAGCTATACTCTAACATCTAGTGGAAAGCCTTTTCTGAAGAGTGGAGGCTGTTAAAACAAAGCAGAGCAAGCAAAGCAAATTGTTTGACTCAAGGTCTACATTGGGTTTTACATTTGACCGATGGGCTGGGCGAATGTTGGGGTTGGGGTGAAGATTTAACGACACCCCAAATAAATTACATGTGACACTTAATATTCAGATTTTGTGGAAGCAGTGTTGTTGACACCCTTTCTTGCCAGTGTATCAAAGTTTGGTGTCAGTTTAGTTGTAGAAGATCTCAGGACGGATCTCAGGTATCAAAGTTAACTTTGATCTGCGGAATGCTGTTCATCTCACTGAACGCCTGCTCTCACACATGTCAGTAGAGCCAAACAACTTCAGCATCTTCTGTGCCGTCTTCCAGATGTTTAGTCTAGTGAAGCATAAAACTTATACAGTTTCAGGGAGTTATACTTCTCCTTTAAGACAGAGTCACAAGATCTTTTAGTTCCAATTGCAGCTCCGGTGATGCTGTTACAGAGTCCAGTCGCAGGGGACATGACCAGCTAAAGTGACTTCTCAATTTTTTTTTTTAAAAATCAGAGAATCCCCTCTCCTCTACAGAGAAAGGCTTGGTGCTTGACTCCTGTATAGTATTCAGAAAAAAAATAGCTGTGACTGTTGTAAATCGAAAGCTAACCTCTGAGCAGTAGCCGTCCATTCTTGCGTTGACTGGTTGCAGCGTAGTTGGCATGCTTGGTGAAAAAGTGGAGATAGATATTGTATTCTTTAAAAACTGAAACGTTTTTTGGCAAATAAGACTTATGGCCTTTGATGGGACTATTGACAAAAATATTTAAAAAATAAAAAATATTTTTAAAATGGCACTCACTTTCAATCCTCTCTTTTCTTTGGTCCATTCATTGTTAAAGTAGAGGTCAATTCAATAGCAAGCATGAAGAATGGATATCTGTGTGTAGAGAGAGTAGACCTACCTTTGGCAAAGATCAGTAATGTTTGGAGTGAGCCATCTAGTGGAATCTGCCAGGTTTTGCAGGAAAATGGTGAAAGATTAAACAGCCTAACTGGCCATCTGTGACCCACAGGCCATAGTTTGCCCAATAGTGCTATCAAAGCAAAGGGGTTACTAATTCTGGAATGAGATGTTTATTATGAATGTTTATTAGGGATGTGATGGCTGGCTTCCACAAAATTTTGGCTATACTATGTGCATTCGAAAATGTAAGCAAATACTCATGAATTAATCAGTATGCATTATACTCTGAGACTATGTTTGGCCCTTTGTAAAAGATGAAATTAAGAATCTGGTGTATTATGAGTGTTAAGATCCTTAATATTGATGCATTTGGTGCAATATTTGGTCCAGTGATAGTTACTGGTGTTGAAATGTAAAAACAGTGTGGATAGGACATTGGAGTTTTGGTTTTGGCTGAGGTTTGGAACTTTATTATACTGATCATTTGGCTGTTTTGTCATGCAGACTGGGCAACACTTAAAACTATACATAGATAAGCTAAAACAATAAAACCCAGGATTTGGGTTCCTGGCTCATAGGTGTGGCTCAGAAGGGGTTCTGGGGGTGTGCCATGGTGACTGCCACCAGGGCGTCAGTGGTAGATCCTTTTGATGCTGTAGGGTACGTGGTGGGGCCTCTGTGCATTGGACTCTTTTTTCAGGGCATCCCATGGTTGCTTGATCAGATAGCGATCTGGAAAATTTGCAAGCAGGGTTGGTCTATTGCTCCAGCAGGCATGGGTGAGCCTTGGGTGTTCGTAATGTTGGTGATCAGTGTTGTTCAGTACACTTGGCAGTGGTGGTAATGTTGTTGGGTTGTACAATGTTTTTAAGATTGTTTATCATCATCTAATGGCACTAATAATAAAAAATAAAAAAAAAAGGTGCCCACTCACTGCACAGACCGAACTTGGAGTAAAACATGGCACTAAACAAATTTGGACGTCACTTCCAGGAGACCAATTACCAACACGGACCTGGGAGATTTTGGCATCCTCAGATGAGGTGTAGCTGTGTAGTTGTTCTGAATTTGTCTCTGAGTCTTTATATTCGTTTAAACAAAGAGAAGTGCGTGTAGCCACAAATTAAAAAGGGCAGAAGGATGAGTAAACTCTGAAGTCAGAGTTTTTGGAGAGGAAGCTGTTGTTCAGCTAATGACCCTAATCTCGGGAACGTTCCCCCACTGCTTCCTGTTGCAGCAGAAACATCACAGCATGGCCATGGCAGCATGACAGCAGCACTGCCGGGAGAGTATGCCTGGGTTCTGTTATCTCTTTTAATCGCTCAAACAAGAGTGCACACATGCACACACACACACATGCACATACACACACAGCAGGGGTCAGAGGCGTTTGCCACCAGTCCTTGTTTGTTCACTGGAGTGAAACTGGCTTAATGAGTTTTTGAATCCAACGTGTTTTAAATTTGCGGCCAAGAGTAATTCTACATACAAAAACGCATAAACGAAGAAAACACACACAAATGCATGAACAGATGCACACTCTCACATGGACACCTCACAAAGGCACTTACGGTGCAAGGACTTAGTTAGACCGATTTCGGTTCCATGTAGAAGAAACCCATTCATAGAGTAAGCTTTAAATCTTTTAATGTTTTGCTTTGTACCTGCATAATAAATAGCTAATTAAATGATCAGTGATTTATGATTAACACAATTACACACCTGTGATTCATGTCTCGACTCTGACTTTAAAGGTTCTGATTCAGTACTTGACTTTGATTGCAAAGTTAATGACTCTTGACTTGACTGTGATTTGGAACTTATACTTTGAGTTCAAAGCTAAAGCTTAAAGAAGTCATGCTTCAACTAATCTTCAAAGCCTACATTTGTGATTCAACTCTGACTTCAAAGCTTGCGTTTTTGAATCGACTCTGATTCATCCCTAGCTCCAAAACGTATGATTTGCGACTAGTGATTCATCACTTGAGCTTGCCTTTAAATCTAATCTAATTAAGGTCATGATTAATCATTTGACTCTGCTTTAAAGCTAATTTTCTGTGACACACATCTGGCATTAAAGGTTATAATTTGTGACTTGACTGACTTTAAAAGCATAGAGGAAAATAGACCATAGACATAGAGTTGTGACTCAACTCAAAGAACAAAGCTTGACTTGACTCAAAAATGATGGTTTGACCTTAAAAATCTATGATTTGTGAAATAGCTCTGGTTTGAAAACATGACTTCACTCCGACTTCAAAGCTTAGGGCAGAAGTCGACAACAAATCATTCGATTTGTGACTCGACACTGGCGTTTGAGTTTTTGAGTCATCATTTGACTTTGGCAGGCGGCACGGTGGCTTAGCCTTTAGCACTGTAGCCTCACACCTCTCCAGGGTTGAGGGTTTGATTCCCACTTCGAATCTGTGTGCATGGAGTTTGCATGTTCTCCCCGTGCTTGTTGGGTTTCTCCCGGGTACTCCGGTTTCCTCCCACAGTCCAAAGACATGCAGATCAGGTTAATTGGTGTTCCCAAATTGCCCTGTAGTGTGTGGTGTGTGCATGTGTGCCCTGTGTTGGATTGGCACCCAGTCCAGGGTGTACCGCGCATTGTGCCAGAGGTTTACTGGGTTAAATCCTTTATACAGTAGGACAAGCAGCATGGAAGATAAATCCATAAATGAATAAATGAATGCATTTGACTTTGGATTGAAAGGTTACAGTATGTCCTTGCCTCTCACTTTAAAGAAGATTACCTATTTGTGACCTGATTCTGACATGACTCCTGATGTTAAATCTAAGTATGTTACAAATGTTTTATACATGATTTATGATTCCAAAGCACATCATTTAACTCTGACTTTAAGGATTATAGTTTGTTACTCAAATCATTAAATTATGACCGTCTGACTCTGATTGTAACGCTCATGATTCATCATTGAATCTGATTTTAGTGCTTATGATTCATGATTTGACCCTGCCTCAAAAGCTTTTGATTATTACCTTGATTTTCCTTCCAAAACATTCGTCCTGTGACACACGTTCAACATCCAAGCCTGTTATTTGTGACTCAACTCTGACATCAAAGCAACCTGACTCTGACTCCAAAGCTTCCGATCAGTGACTTGACTCTGAATGTAAATGTGTAATGATTCATACCTTGACTCTGACTTAAGAGCCTTTGATCTGTGACTTGGCTCTATTTTTAAAGCTTATGATTCATCACTTTGGTCTGAATACAAAGCTTATGATTCATCACTTTAGTCTGACTTTAAAGCTTATGATTTATGATTTTACTCTGCCTTTAAATCCCTGCCTCATCACTAGACTTGCTTTAATGCTTATGCTTTGTGACAAGCGTCTGACTTCAAAGCCTGTTATTTGTAACTTAAATCTGACTTCAAAGCAGATGATTCGTGGCATCGACTTTCTGTTTGATTTTGTTTAAACTCGCCTCTGACTCAGTTCAGAGTTTATGATATAGAGTCTGGCTTTAACTCATACGAGTGTGTAAGTCCAAGATGAGTTTAGTAACTCAGGACAGTCAGGCAAGATTACACCTTAGGACTCGACAAACGATTCATTAAACACCTCGCTGGTTTTTATGTACACTGTGTTAAAATGGTGTTTCTGTATGCATGGGATAGAGCACGGGATGTGTGTACTGTATGTGCGGTTGTTCATCTGTGTGTTTGTGTGTGACTAGCGAATCTCAAAAGTGCTAGAAATATTGCTTCCCTGACATTTCTATCTTTATAGCATGAACAAGCGTGACAAACACATGTGTGAATTTCCAAATCAACAAATCGCTCTGAACTGTTCTCAAAAAGCTGTCAACGCAGCCGCCGCTGTGTGTGTTCTCATATAATTTTGCGAGTGGGTGTGCTAGTGTGTGAATTTGGCAGGAAGCAGAACAGAGTAAGGGAATGCTTGAAAAAGGAGGAGGAAAATAAATAATAAAGGATATATATAAAAAAAAAAAAAGGTTTTGATTGGCTTCAGACAGAGCGAGAGCTCCCCTTTGTGGTTAAATGGATCATAACACCAGTTTGAGTTGAACGTCACATACAATATGATGTCATGTTATTGTGCGTGTGCGAGTGTGTGTGTCATAATGTGCATACATGTTACAAAGGACAGAGGTGTCAGCAATCATCCGCGTGTCATTTGTCTTCTGTAAAGGACGTCTGTAAGGAAAAGAAATGAGACATAGTGCATTCACACTGGTTTTTGACTCAGTAGTTATTATAATCCATCGATTGCTTATGATAAACTTTCAACATCTGTCTCACATAAGCAGTAAATGTTCACACGTCATATTTTCATGCATCTTAAATGCTCCTTAATGTGCGTTAAACCTTCATATGAGGCGTTAACTGTTACTGCGACAAATAAATTTAATACGAAACATGGGAACCCCAAAACAGGGGGAAAGATATGCTAGTTAAAGTAATGCTAAAACATAATTATAATGTTGTTTGGGTATCTATGATATTCAAAAACAATAATGATTTCATTTTAATGTACAGTATATAATACAGTTATGATATGAATTAATAAGTTTATATATATATATATATATATATATATATATATATATATATATATATATATATATATATATATATATAATACAGTTAGGTCCATAAGTGTTTGGACAGTGTCACAATTTTTGTATTTTTACCTGTGTACATCATCCTAGTGGGTTTGAAATAATATTAATAATAATAATAATAATAATAATAATAATATAAAGTAATCAAAGTGCAGATTTTCAGCTTAAATTTTAAGGGATTTAAGGAAAACATTTAGAAAATACACCTATTTATTTTTCCCTGATTTTCTCCCTAATATTTTAGTTGTTTCCAATTCCTCCCTGTCACTAGGGGGCTCCCACATTAAGCTCCTACTACCACTCAGTCAGGGGGGCTGCAGACTATCACGTGTTTCCTCCGACCCACATGATGTCACCCACCGCATCTTTTCGAACTGCTCACTCACACATTGTAAGGGGTGGCGTAACACACTAGGAGGACAGAGCTATTCACCCCTCGAGCTCACAGACGTCCTTGATTGGCTGTAGACCCGTCATCAATGCGGGAGCACGAAGTACCTCTCATCCATCCCCTGTAAGAGAGCTCGGCCTCCGGCTGCGAGAGGTTACAGCATCACCCGGGGATCGAACTCGCGATATCCGGATGATGGGGCGAGCACTTTACCACTGCGCCACTCGGAGGCCCACCTATTTATTAAAATTTTTCACTCAATAGTCCTGATGCAATATTAACTTGTACAAAGATGACTGGAAGAGAAGAGGACATGAAAGAACAAAAAGGGTCCATGATCCAAATCACACCTGGTTATCTGTCAAACATGGTGGAGGCAGTGTCAAGGCCATGGGTATGTCAGTGAGGTTCCTTGATGTTGTGACTACTGAAAGAAGTAAAGTAGGAGTGTATAGAGCTCTAGTCTTAAGTCAAATCCTCAGGCAAAACTTATAGGACAGAACTTACCCAATACAGATGCATAATGACCCAAAACATACGGTGAAAACACCCCAGGAGGCAAATAAATGGAATGTTCTTAAATGGGCAAGTGAGTCACCTGACTTCAACTCAGTAGAGCATGCTTTTTACTCCCAAGGCAGAAAGACCAACAAACAAGCAGCAGCTGAAGGTGACTGCAGTAAGGCCTTGCTACAGTAAAATACCTCCATGACTGATTTCCAGATTTTTAGCCGGTCATTGATCAAATATAAAAACTAATCCTGATATTTATGGCTGTGAACTTTCAAGGATTTTATTATTGACGGTGTACAAACAAAACAACAACAACAAAAAAATGCAAATGTCCAAATACTTATGGACCTGACTGTATACTGTATCTGACCCTACAAATGCTACCAACACGAGAGCCAATAAAAGATTTAGGACTGAACAATTCTCCAACTGAACAATTTTCAAAAACTCCACACAAAAGTTCACACCGGTGGTACATATTGTCTTCTATTGATTTTTCCGTAGAGGCTTTTAGCCCAGCGGTACTCCAGTTTATTTGAGCGGCAGCAAATATCAAACCAGTAAATAGCCTAGCAACGAATACTGTAAGTATGTGAGATGTGTACTTTCATATCAAACAACACTTCTATTATTGGTTATCTAAGTTATCTAATTTATTATTATTATTTTTTTGGGACGCTCGAAAGACTATGACGTCAGTTTCGACTAAATAATTTATATAAATGGAAAATTTCACTGACGATGAAATGTTGTTTTTGTTCTCTTATTTCTGCTTGCTTTGCATCTCTGCAATCCCTGATGAATCAGAGAGAGAGAGAGAGAATTGGGTGTATGCTTCTATCGCATTTTGTTTAATCCTCTCATACAATATAATGCCACCAGTTTAGCATTCATCATAATGTCAGGTATGAATAATTAAGTGAAGAGTCTTTGTTTTGATAAAAATAAATAAATAAATAAATAAATAAATAAATAATTCTGGTTTCGAGTTTTATCAGAAATTACCTACAGCAAGCAAATGTTTGTCCATGTGGGTGAATGTAGTAAAAATCAGCACATTTACACAAGGAAATCTTCATGCACTGTACTATAGTTTATTATTTACATTACAGCATTTGGGCCCTTGAGTAAGGCCCTTAACCCTCAATTGCTCAGATGTACACTGAGATAAAAATGTCTGAATATGTCACTGATAAAACATCAGTTGAGGGTAAAGCGCCTTACTCAAGGGCCCAACAGGGGCAACTTGGTCACACAGGGGTTTAAACCTGGGACCTTCTGATCAGTAGTCCAACCTTAACCACTGAGCTACCGCTGCCCTACAGTTATTATATTATCACTGTACTGCTGAATTCTCCAATCTGATTGGTCGGAAATAGATACGGAAATTCTAATAGGTTAGGAAAATTCACTTCCCCAAGGGGTGTTTGGAGGGCAGTCCATTTATAGCTTCAGACACTAAAACAGCATGTTTGGCAAAGGAGTGAAACAGAAAGAAATTCAAGCAGCCAGAATGCAGGATCGAGTTGTATTTCAGCTGGAAAATTAAAGAAACATTTTAGAAAACTCTAAGTAATAACTAAATAATAATTCCAAATAATAACTTGTTTTGGCTGCATTCCACATGTAAATAAGTATGATTTTTGATGGATAAAATTTTTTTACAATCATTTTTTAAAAAACAAAGGAAAAAATCTTTGCGTTAAAAAATGTTGTAGCATAAAAAAAAAAGATCTAAAATTGGTTTAAAAAAAATTCCTAAATTGATTACTTTCCCGTAACAGCATGCGGCATCGTGTTTTATTCCTCACATAACACATAATTGTATTATATCAGAGTTTATTAGTGTAAAGTGAGTATAACATGGAATTGCAAAGCGAATACAGCTAATCGTCTCCGTGTGTGGGTGTGTGTTGTAATATTAAATACTAATTAGAGAGAGAGAGAGAGATCATGTTTCTGTAATATAATCTCAAAGGTTTTATACTAGGAATATGTATTTTACAATTGTATTTTAGGTTTCATTACTGCTTCGGGGATAGTATTTGTACACTATGTACAAAATATTGTCCTTTATTTATTTATCAATTAATTTATTATTATTATTATTATTATTATTATTAATATTATTTGGGAGATTTTAGCTGAGCGTTATAAACAGAAGTGTTTGCATCCAGTTTAAACAAGCTGGACCCAAGTTTAATTCAGACTTTTCAAGATTTCCTTTGATGGTTTTCCCTTTTAAAGTTAAAAAAAAAAAAAAAAGAACTTTGCAAATCAAAGCAACCATTTCTATAACGTATTGTTGTCTAGTTTTAATTGGGGCTGATCACTTTAAAAAAAAAAATCATTCTTGCTTTAGGAGTTGGAGATGTCCTTTAGTTAATGACAAGCCATGTCCACATGATTTTTTGCTCTATATACTGTATTTTTACCCCCAGCTCAGAAGAAAATGACCTTTAAAAAAAAAAAAATATATATATATATATATATATATAAATATATATATATATATATATATAATGTACTGTGCAAAAGGTTTAAGCCAGTTCTTCATATTTTATTTAATATAACAAAATGCGTAGTACTGTAGGTGTTATGGTTGTGATTGGTGCAAAAAAAGAAAAACTTTACCTACTTCAATTAAGCTTAATTTTGCTGTTATATACACTTATTCAAAGGACATAGAAAAAAAAAACAAAAAAAAAAACAGGATTTTAGCACTAAGCATGTTTCGGACATGACATTAAGTCTTGTATCCAAATCCTAATATTTAATCCTAACAGATGTTCGTAACCATCCTCCTAGGAACCTCTGTATATGCATTAAAAAAAAACAAACAACTTGTTTATTCCCTTCATCACTTACTCCATATCAAAGCTAATCCACAACCCTGTCGAGGCACAACCCGACCATGCACGGGTCATGTCCGTTTAGAGCGGGTCCTCCATTTTGTGGCTGCATGTGCGCGGTGTGTGGCTCCAGATGGCCGCTGTCGCTCTCTCTCTCTCTCTCTCTCACTCTCTCTCTCTCTCTTTCTTTTGTCACAGGAGGGCTGTAAGTAGAGGCTCAGGGCTCTAATTTCTACAATTTGAAAGAGGGATGAGGACAGGAAGAGAGTCATTACGACTCGAAAAAAAGGAAAAAAGAGTGTGTGGAAGGCAAGTCACATCCGCCATGAGGAAAGGAAATGAAAGGGTCAGAGAGAGAGAGAGAGAGATTGAAGAAAGCAAAAGGCACCCAGCAGATGTTTCTCATCATCACCGAAATGTCACAAATGGATGTGTATGTGTGTGCGAATGTCTGTGGGGCGTACTGAGTATTCACAATCTGCGTACAGTTGCAGGTGCATCACTACTCTTTCATTTCGCCCCCTCCTGTGTTTAATGAATATGCATGAAGAGACGATGCACCCGCCGCCGTCCGCGTGTTGTAAGTCGCGGTTTGCGCTTGCTGTCTGTGTGTATAAACATCACACCTATCCTTGCTGATTATTTCTCCCCCCCTGTATGATCTTAGATTCGTATTTATTATCTGAAAATCGTCATGTCCTACTGTAGCGACGTCGAGCTTTTAGTATGCGGCGCAGGTTACATGACTTAATTGGATTTCCTGTAAGTTAAAATAACATTGAGATCACATTAAGTGACTGAATAACATTTCAAACAAAGCCTAGTTCCGGTCCACTGATTTGATTAGTTAAGCCACGTTAAAAAAATACTTATGTTTATGCAATATTATCCATGTTAAGTATAATATAAATGGTTTATTCCAGTCTCGGGGTCTGTATGCATGGAGTTTGCATGTTCTCCTCATGCTTGAGGGGTTTTCTCCGGGTTCTCTACAGTGGTCACCGATGGTTTCCAATAGACTTTAGGCTTTACTTTAGGTAACACAGTGGCTTAGTGGCTAGCCTTGTCACCTTGCACCTCCAGGGTCCGGGTTTAATTCCTGCTTCGGGGTCTGTATCCATGAAGTTTGCATGTTCTCCTTGTGCTTTGTGGGTTTCCTCCGGGTTAGGTCAGGTTAGGTTAATTGGCGTTCCCATATTTGTTCGTAGTGTGCGAATGAACGTTTGAATGTTAAAAAATAGAATGGTCACCATTGGCCTCCACAGTCCCAGATGTTCCTAGATGGATGGATGGATGAATAGATGGATAGATGGATGGATGGATAGATGGATGGATGGATGGATGGATGAAAAGATGGATAGATGAATGGATAGATGGATGGATGGATAGGTGGATGGATGGATGAATAGATGGATAGATGGATAGATGGATGAATGGATAGGTGGATGGGTGGATGGGTGGATGCTAGCTTAATGCAGTGTTTTTGTTTTATGAATCATTATATTAGTTTAATAGACTTTAGGCTTTTATGTATTCTTGTTCTAGGTGACACAGTGGCTTAGTGGTTAGCCTTGTCACCTTGCGTCCGGGTTTAATTTCAGCCTCGGGGTCTGTGTGCATGCTCTCCCCATGCTTGATGGGTTTCCTCCAGGTTTCCTTCCACAGTCCAAAGACATGCAGATCAGGCTAATTGCTGTTCACAAATTGCCCATAGTGTGTGAATGAGTGTGTATGTATGGATGGATTGGCACAACATCCAGGGTGTACCCCACTTTGTGACTTAAATTTCCTGAAATGACGCTGTATAGTATATTCGACGGGTGAGATTCCTGTTCTTTGCTACAGTAGGTTGATGGGTTTAGCATTCTGCCAGTCTTGGAGTCTCAATTTTTATAGCCGTGTTTTCCTTTTTTTTTTTTATTGTAGCCCTACTAGCCTTGTGTTTTTTGTACACTCTCATCTGTGCTACTTTTGCATTCAGGTATTACAAAGATGATATTTTCCACTTCACTTTAATATTTATTGAAATCCCTCGTAATGCATTCACTCCACTTTGTTAATCCATTACAAATAGTCTGTTTGCTAGTGATTGAAACGGTAGGTATGTAAAGATGAATGCCGCTGTAATCGGATTTAACAAGCTCTTCCTCGGTGCTTGTTCAGTCGATGGGATTTTTTTTTTCCGACTGACATTTCGACAGTGTAAAGCCAGATAAAAACTAAAGCTGCTCCCAAATATTAGAAGTAGATTATGACTTTTATGTGTGAGTGTGTGTGAGTGTGTACAGCTATGTAAGATACGAGTATGAGTCTTTGTTTATTAGCTAGCTCCTTTCAGGGAAGCGCGCGTTTAAATTTCACTCCACGGCCCGCAGGCTCAAGATGTTCTATCAGCTGTTCTTTAGCAGCCTAATTTGTTCTCTTGTCCTATGCGGCCCCTTTTGCTCGACAGCGGAATATATCAACCCCCCCGAACCTGGCTTCTGTGTGCGAAATTCCTTTTAAATGTTTTTTTTTTTCCTACTTTCGTTAACGTGTATAATGTAGCTCTATAAGCTAGCACAGCAGTCAAGCAGTATAAAACATGCATTAAAGTTCAGGGGTGATGGAGGTATCATGCAGTGCTGTAGCTTACATCTCTCATGTGTGATAATTACTGCTGAATCTGGATGATACGGGAGCCTGAAGGTGTGAGAGAAATGATTTTGTTTGATTCTTTCCTTGTTTCATGGGGCTGCTCAGTGAGTTAAGTGTAAATGTTGCATTAATATTTATGCGAGGAAAGTTATGCTTATTCTAGGAATTCAGAGAAATTTTTCATAAGGTGGTAAAGGGGTGGCAAAAATTTTTGCCTACAAGGAGGTGTTTACTCATTTACTCACTCATTGTCTATAGCGCTTTATCCTGAATAAAAAGGCAAGGGGGCCTAGAGTCTATCCCAGGGGACTTGGGGTACAAGGCGGGGTCACACACAACAAACAATCTGGGACGGGAATAAGACTAATCTGCATGTCTTTGGATTGTGGGAGGAAACCAGAGTACCCGGAGGAAACCCACCAACCGGGAATCGAACCCGGAACCTAGAGTTTCAAGGCAACAGAGCTAACCACTACACCACTGTGCCACCTATTTTACTTTCTAATCTAAAATTTTGAATTGTATATTTGTTAATGAAATCAAATTTATACTGTATAAACAGAAAATAAAAATTATACCATGAGGTCCAACAAAGGATCATCTGTCTCCATCTCTCTCTCGATCACCCCCTGCTTTGGTCCCTCAATCTGTTTCAGCCTGCACCCTCATCTTCATCTCTAACAATTTCAATCAATTTCTACCTCTTTCTTTCATTTCCTCCTTTTTTTTTTTTTTCTCTGCGTCCTCATCTGTCTCCCTTGGCCCCTTCTGTCTACTTACTACGTACTCCTTCCATGCCTGAGTTCTGCCCAGACTTCAGCCGGCGATATTTTAAACAAGTGGTTCTCAACCCTGGTCCTGGAGGACTTCCTACCATGTACATTTTAGTGTTTTTCCCTGATCTATTACAACCACTTCAATTCAGAAAGGACTGTTCATCAGCTCATTAGTAAAATCAGATGTGCTGGGAACTGGGAAAACATTCAAATATGCGGGACAAGGGTACACAACTGTCGTAAATGATATTTTTTATTTGGCTCTTTTCATTCCTTTTGAATTCTCGATTCCTGTGTCGGGTCTGTGTGAGTGAAGTTTGCATGTTCTCCACGTGCTTGATGGGTTTCCTCCAGGTACCACAGCCCAAAGACATAAAGATTAGGTTAATTGGCATTCCCAAATTGCTCTATGTGTGTGCCATGTAATGGATTGGCACTCTGTCCAACGTGTACACTGTACCACATCTTGTGCCCTAAGGTTCCAGGGACAGGCTCCATGCCTTCCATGACCCTGTTTACCGGATAAGTGGTGTAGATGATGAATGAATGATCTACAGCGGTCAAGATAGTAAAGGGTCTCATGGTAAATACTGTAGGTGAGCGCTGTTCCCTAAAGAGAGTGTCACCAAACGCACACCAGATAAAAATATGTCTTGAGCAAGGTGTCAGTAGCTAAAGAGTGCAGGACACCTGCGTTCTGAAAGCAATCGAGCAATCAAGTTTATTTCTCATTTTAAATAGCCTATGCATAATGAGGATTGGGGGCGATAGTAGAGGGGCAACCCATATAGTATAAGGGCAATTGCCCTCCTTGCCCATGTGTACAGTACTGCATACCCACAACTGTTATGTTTCTCAGCTCATTCCCATTTTTTGACTTGGTTTTCCTGGAAAGTATTATTTAAAATGCTTTCTTAACCACCACTTTTAAACCCAAGGACTTGCCTTTTAGGTTGGAAAAAAAAATCGGAAAATTAGTTTGTTGTTGATTGTTTTGCTTTCCTTTGCTTCTGGTCGTCAAATTAACACCATGTAATGAACCTTATTACTTAGCAGCTAATCGAACTTAATATACCACATCCTGTTATTTTCTTTGTTTTTTTTTTAGTTATTATTATTTTTATGGAGCCACAAGATACTTATTCAAGGTCATGTAATTGTAATGTGTTACACTGGATGCGGACTATTTAATAAAGCTTTTAATTAGCTGTTTTGAGTCGTCAGATTAATGCGGTAATGGCAATGTTTTGGTTCGTTTAGTTCACTCGCCTGTAAAGAAAACATGCTGAGAGTTTTATATGATAAGCTGAGGAATGATACTAATCAATCAGCCAATTAGTCAATCAACCAATTGATCAATCGATTATCCAAAGGCATGAGTCTTTAAGATGTTTTTGACATGATGCACATATGATTCGATAATAAACAGAATTATGTTCTTTTTCCAGATCCAGGACGGCTTACGGCATCCCTGACTCCACCTCTATCTATGTTTTCACTCCTTCTTGCACACACTCTTTTATACACAGTATATGCTACATAGTGGATTATAATGGCGTTTTTTCCATTAAGACAAGTGAAACGTCAAAGAAATAAAGGATTAGGACCTTAACTTCCAGCACTAGCCAATTCGAATGCTTTTTTTCTTTTCCTTCTCGCTCGAACAAGCCCCACCCCCTTTTGGTCTTCCCTTCTTCTCTCTCTCTCTCTCTCTCTCTCTCTCTCTCTCTCTCTTTGTCACTGGAGGTTGTTTTATGCTAACTCTTGTGTCTTCTTACTAACCAAACAGCTTCAAGTACTTGCAGTTTGATTTTTTTTTCTTTTTTTTTTTGTGTTGATGTTTTCCTTACCTTTTGTGTCCATTTGAAATGACTAACATTGTCTCATTCACGGAATGTCGGACCATCTGTTGTTTTCTCTACTTAACTTGCCTACTTACATACTAACCTCTTTATGAAATTGTCATTCTTTTAATTGACAAACCAATCAATGAAGACATTATATATTTTAATATATAATATTTGAATGATAGTTTGTATCATTCCCTTTTTTAAAAAAAAAAAAAGAAAATCAAATATTTATTTAATAAATAAACAAATATATTTATTAAACATTCGATGGCCTACAACCAACTATTTTTAAAATAATTTTTCGGCCGAGAAAAATCTTTAGTGGAGAGAAAAAGTCTCCTCTAAAGAGACAAAAAAACAAAACAAAATGACCTTTATTGAATTCACGGTTTGTCACTACTTTATATTTTTTTTTTCTTCCCCCTCCCCTATTTTCTCCTAAAGCACTCAGGCATTGGACACGCTATGGTAAACAAACTGCATTATATGGTAGATATCATTCTAATTGTCTTCTACTTTGGTTTGCTCTGGATTTCCGTTTCCTCTTTCTATTCTGTTTGCTTTTACTGACTACACAAACTCCCATCGGTATCAAGGTAGCCGAAAAAGTTAAATCTCCACATTTTATTTCTTTCTTTCACCTTAATTATAATAGCTGTGTTCTGCTTTTCACCCATTTCTTTTGTGTTTTTCTGCATGTCATCTGCTACCCTAAACTTGCAAGGTCCAAATATGTGCTTAAATATAAATATCTGCAAAATGAATAGTATTCTAATTCAGTCAAAGGCTCTTTATTTTGTTCTCTCAACAACAACAGTTATACTACTTTAAAAAATTGCTCATGTACGATGACTCTGATGGCTTGCAGTAAGACAACCAACCAACCAACCAACTAACCAAATAATCAACCAACCAACCAACCAACCAACTAACCAAATAATCAACCAACCAACCAACCAACCAACTAACCAAATAATCAACCAACCAACTAACCAAATAATCAACCAACCAAATAATCAACCAACCAATCAATTAACCAACCAACCAAATAATCAACCAACCAACCAATCAATTAACCAACCAACCAACCAACCAACCAAATAATTAGGCAACCAATCAATTAACCAACCAATCAACCAACCAACCAAATAATCAAGCAACCAATCAATTAACCAACCAATCAAATAATCAACCAACCAATCAATTAACCAACCAACCAACCAACCAATTAACCAATCAACCAACCAACCAAATAATCAACCAACAATTGTGTAGAAGTTAATTTTTGTAATTTAAAAAAGTTGGCTTTGATAGATTTTATGTTGATCTCGTGACACTTTTCGATAACCTACAATGCCACTTGATTACCGGCTGATTAGTTATTTAGTCCTGTACCTTAAGCTAATGCCGCATAGTAGTGGACGATACCATACTTTTGCCTCGTTACTGTACTAAGATTTTTATTTTTTTATGTAATTTACTCAAGTAGATTCATCCATATTCGACTTTTACTTTACTGCATCGTACAGCACATATTGAAGTACATGCACATGAGTAACTTGCAAACAAGAAGCTAAAATAGATTTGCAGAAGGATGCTGATGCTGAATCAATAGACCTGAGCCATCCATGGCCTTTTTCAAAAGAATTCCTTGAGACAATAGATTATATAAATATATAGGTTCACATCGATTAATAGGTTAGATTAGTTGCTGATCGTCAGCTTTAATTGTCTGCACTGGATATTGCTATGAAACCCTAGTTAACCTTTTGTTCAAAAACCAACACCCGCAATTATTGATATCAAAAATCTTTCGGCTGTGAACAGTTTAATTTGGACTAGCCTTGTCACAATAATTCAACTACAATTGTCCAACTATAAACGTGTCCAACAGTTAGAATGTTCCCTATTGACGGTTTCTTATTTAGTATAGTAGAAAAAATACGGATAAGAGAACCGGATGTACAGTAGACTGTACAGCTGTGTTCCAGGCTTATAACAGAGCAGTACAGAACAACTTTTGTTGCCTACCCTGCCTGCCTTCTAACTGTTTGACACCAGACCAAGTAAAATACAATAAATAAAATAAATAAATAAATATAATAATTCTCCATCAACAGGGTAATAAATTATGTCCTCGCAAATGAGAACATATGGTTGACTTTAAAAATAGGTCAGATAAATGAAAAATAACACAGTAGTTAAATAGTATGGCTTGGTTTAATTAGTTTTGATTGCTTTTCTTAAAACAAATTTCTTATTACGAATGTGAGGTGGAATCAGAAAGTTTCAAGATTAGCTCTGTTTATAAGAAAATCCTTTTTTTTTTTATTACGTATTACTTATACTTTATTATTATCTGACGAGAAGACTTCTTCTTGTCGTCTTCCAGTGATGTTCTTCCGCTCTTAAAGCACGTGACACTGGAAATACCTTAAACGACTCGTTAAACTCGTAAACGAATCATGTCAAATCCCATTATTTTATGCAGAATTTCATGTGTGGTTTTTGTTCTAACTTGCTATCCATGATAAATTAGCAGACATGGTAACACACATGGTAAGAATAGCCCTAGTTGCACAGCTCACAATGTAGACGCAATGATGTCTTTTGGCACGCTGACTTACTGTATGAAGGTCGGTGCTCCCTGTGACTGTGCGTGCAGCCTTGTCCTTCCATCTGTTGGTGTGTTACAAAACTAGTTTTGAAAGGTTTTGATACCACATCATATTTAGTTATAAATATCTAATAGTTATTTTAAGCTTCATTACAAAAATGCAAATTTAAAACTTTATTCATAATAAATGATCTTTCATAGTCCAGCTGAAGCCCACACTTTGGGAAACACTTTTTGTGTTGTTTTAAATTGTCAATTAGATTTAATCAATTTACTAGGATATCCCAATCTTTAGCTCAAATATGACCAAATATACAGTAGTCACATTATATTCTGCATCCATAAATGTTGGTTTCTTACTGCCTGACATCAGATTCATGGCATGACCTTGCATAATACAGTATCACTAACCCTAACACAAAACGCCCTACCTGGCCTTATTATCTCTGCATGCACTAAGAATTCCTTAAATGTCTTTCGACAGTCAGGTACATAACCTTAAGTTTTGAATGTATATGTAAATGTATATACATACCGTATCTGTATCTGTATATACATACAGACGTTTCTTTTATGCGCATGTACAGTACAGTATATACATTGAGTGTATACGGTATATCTAGGTACATGACAAGAACTGCTGAATAACGACGAATAACGACTTCATCTGAATTTTGCTAAAGAAAGAAAAAATCTGAAAAAAAGAAGTTAAAGGGAAAGTACTTTTCTTTTACAGTTGAGTGTATTCATTTGCACACAGCATGAGGTTTCAGCAATAGGACTATTGAAAAAACACATGAATTGTGCAAAAGAAACCTGTTTAGGGCGTCTATTAGAAATGCATTCAGAAGCTATTGTTGTGTTTTAAGAGATATTTAGGAAGTGGCTCGAATAGTATACTTGGTGTTCACTGCGATAACAAAAGTCTTTCCCTTTTTCTTCTATTTTTCTTTAAATTAGACTTAGCGTTCAGAATTCATTTTAATTGGTTTTATCGTTACAATCAATTTTTTTCAGTTTTTCCCATTGTTGTGTTTTGTGTAGCATGGATTCTTAGATTTTCATTCTACCTTTACCCATCTCTATCCCGGGAGGGTGTCTTTGTTGCCCAAGCCGAGGATGTTTCGGCTTGCACGAGTGTTTGGATTCGAGTCCTTTGGGTTCATTTGGGTTCATTTCTGTCACCTTGCCTTATGATTAACCCATATAACCAACTAAACATCTGTGAAGCTTTCTGTTCTTTTCCTGGTGCAATGGTGTGTTTTGTAGTTTTATTTTCGACACCCTTCTTCCATTGCTACTGAGTGGTTTTAGTTCCTGTTGTTGTGAAGCACTTTTTGGTTTATTTTTAGTTTCTTAAAAAACCCTTGTAACTGCATGGCTTTTTCCTCAACATAAAAGCATTTTTTACATTTTATTTTGGATCGATTGCTTTCTTTCATTAATAACCTTAACAAAAACCTCTCAACCTTGAGATTTCTGACGAACCCGATCTGATTCTCAAATCAAATCGTACAGGATTTCTCCAATTGACTACTCCAGTTGTGTTTCTTCTAATTTTTACTAAATTTACTAAAACCTAAATCTGTTACTAATACAACTGTTTGAACCAGACCTCTGTTATAACTGTACTAACAACCATTTTTGTGTCTGACTTTCCCTTACTTACTAAAGTACTAACCGAATTCCCTCATCCCTCAACCCAATATTTCGACACTTGTACTGTACATATTTCTCCCATTTAAAGTCCCTCTTGGCCTTTATCTTCTTCACCTCCTTTTTTATTCAAAGCCCCTAGTTTTATTTACATGGCTAGTTCAGTTTTACTTTGGAATGATGTTGGATTCATGCTTGACTCAGCTGTGGAGGACCATCTGTCTTTCCAAAGTCGGGAGCGAAATTGCGGGTTGTCATCGAGCTGCCAGCCACCTGTGCAAAGATTCATGGTTAAAATGGCCACGCCACCAATGTATGCCAATTTATACCAATGTGCGCCAAGATACTTGAATGTACACTGGAATGCGTAGATCTACACTGCTGTATATTGATGAACACCAATGTACATTGTGAATATCGCTAATATTGACGAATGTACCCTGATGTATTCTATAAGACATATATATATAATATATACAGTATACTTACAGTATGTAGACATGTGTAGGCCAATGTTCACACAACAGTAAATCCCAGTACATCAATATATGCCTATGTTTACATTGATATACACAGTCATACACCACTGTATATTGATATATAACATTGTTTATTGACATACAGCAGTGTACACCATTGTAACGCCAATCTGTATTAATGTACAGCACGCTGGTGTACACCAATGTACAGGTACAATAATAATTTATACATTCACCAAAAGTGCATTTTCTTTTCCTGATTAAGTGTAAACAGCTTTTTGTCCAACATAGAGGTGGTTGAGGTAAGTAGAATCAATGCAGTGTGGATTTAAGTTGATTTTGTTCAGTTTGTGCTACATTGGTGAAAGTGATTGTGCCTGTCATTATAGGATTCACATCTTAGTCAACACTAGGCAGATAGTACCGTTCTATTTATGTTGGTACAGTACCCATAAGAAATTTTTCCATGGTAGACTATATTACATACAATAATATACCATGGCAATACTGTGGTAACACTGACGTTACCATGGTTGGCACTATAGTACCATTGTAGGTCCTGTGAAACATCAGTGGGAACTATGTTTATATTATGGCATCTACAAAATGGTGAGTAGGTACATGCTTTGGCACATACCAAATGGTACCAAAGTGCGTATTATATATGTTAGTACATACAACTGATATGGTATAGTACAAGTTCTGTTTTAGACACCTGCTGAACTTTGGTAGCCAGTCTGGTACCTAATAAGTACTGTGGTATTCAGCCAAGTAGTGCGTATTAATCTTTAATTGTAAGTTACTGTACCATGACATATAAAATGGCACTGCATAGGTTACTATATAAATAATATATAATAATGGCACATAAAAATTTATATATATTTTTGACAGCATCCTGGTACATGTTTCATAGTACCATACTATGGTTTATTGTAGACTTATATACCATACTATAATACATGGACCATTGTAGCAGAGTACTGTTTTTACCATGTACTATGCATTATTGTGTGGAACATGTACTATGTCAGAAAATAAGTACCATAGTACTGTCAAGTACTATACATTATGGTACACACAGGTACAGTGTTATATGCATAATGGGTGGGATTAGATTTTAAAAATGGCTTGTCATGTAGGCATGGCAGGGGGTCTTATTGGCATGGGAGCCTTCCATGCCTGTACCATTATAGGGGAAACACATACCTACACATACCTTTAGATCATTTGGTACCTATACCATGGTAAAATGTCCTATGGCTAGCTTTGTATAATACAAGGATTTTAAAGACACAGTGCTCGAACTTAAATGTACTCATTCCCTCTCACTCACTCCAAGCTGTACATAACATTCAAGAGCTGTCGGGTTGGTGCTGGAGGTATTTCTAGGATTAATTAGCATGCATGGATGACAGTCTTTTGGGTGTACGTGTGCACGTGTATATAAACTGTCATTGAAACCTGAATGAACAAGATGTTAGGTAACTTTTGAAGGATATCTTTGGTTTGGCCTCTCAAAGCAAATACTTCTTTTGGATATGCGTGGGTGGCCAGAATTTCTTTAGCATACAAATGAAAAAGGCACCTGAGGCAAGTTATGCTGTGTCTGACTTCGTTGAGCTTTACAGCTCTTAAACCTGGCTGGAGAGAGATAAGGAGAGTATGGACAAGGTTTGGGAATATTTTAAGTTTTACGGGGAGAAAGGGGTGGATAAAATTTTCTAAAGGTGCTTTCACATATTCAGCATTTTTGTCCGTTTCAATCAAACCCTGGTGTGTTTTTCTCTTTGGTTGAGTTCTTTAGAAAAGTAAGAACACAGTAGGGTAATTACACTTGCACTGCGGACCAGGAAAAAAAAAAGAAATAATTACAAAAAAAACGACAGACCAAGACCCAACTCTACTGAACCCATCTGCTGGATGGGAACCAAATGCTGCATGTATTTTGCGTTATGGAAGGTTTCTTGTAGATTCAATTTATATATGGCCTAATAAACAAAAAGAGCACTGTGGCCTCACACCCCCAGGGTCAGGGTTCGAGTCCCACCTTAGGTTTGTGTATGGGCTTGGTGGGTTTCCTACCCCAGTTCAAAGGCATGCAAATTAGATAAACAACGTGTGTCTGTGTGTGCCGTGCAATGGATTGGCACCCGGTCCAGATTGTACCCCGCCTCATGCCATAAGTCTCCTGGGATAGGCTCCAGGCTCCCCTGCAACCCTGTATACAGGATAAGCGGTATAGACAATGAACGAATTAATAGATAGACCCCTTGGACAATGTTTTCTTCTACATTTAAGCAAGCTTCATTATGTGCAGTGTGAACAACATCTGCAATAAATTGCACACAAACTCTTACTAACTCACTCATCGTTGATACCACATAATCCTGTATACAGGGGGGGTGGAGCCTACGAGGCGGGGTAAAAAAGGGTGCCAATCCATCCGAGCACACACACTCATTTATACACTATTTGGGAACACCAATTAGCCTAATCTGCATGTCTTTGGACTGTGGTAGGAAATTGGGGCACCAGGAGGAAACCCACCAAGGAAAGGGAGAACATGCAAACTCCATGCACAAAGAGGTAGAAGTTGAACCTGGCTGGGAATCAAACCGGGAGACTGGAGGTGCAAGTTGGCAGTGCTAACTACTATGTGGTCTCATTTGTAAAACCAAAAATTGAGTAATAAATACAATTAAAGAAAAATTCCCACCCAACACCCAAACCCGAGCCAATAGATGCCATGCCGGTTATAAGCCCAGATAAAATAGGAGGGTTGCGTCAGGAATGGCATCTGGCGTAAAACCCGCGCCAAGTTGTTGTCCGGATCAGATGGCGACCCCTCGACGGAAGCGGCCAATAGTAACCTGTATTAAAAGAATGATAAATCTACATAGAAGTTAAACTCCTAATACAAATGTTGTTTAAGGGATCCAGTAGAATTACATCAAAATGTTTGTCATAGGAGAACAGAATTACATTTTTACTTAACGTACTGTACAGAGTTGGCAGACAGTCCTTTTTTTTTTTTAACAGTGCTAATCTTCTCCTTTTACTCAACATGATCAAAAGCAAACCGTTATAAGCGATTTGTCAAACGATTTTGTGTGAGTGTGTGTGGGTAGCATTCCTGGGATTCAATAAAAGAGATAGATTTTTTTTTTTTTATTCACTAGGCCGTAGCCATATGCTTTCTTTTTCGTCTACCATCACTTAACTGGAATCTGTTATCGCCCGGCTGGTCCGCTAAAATGAAACGTTTTGCCGTCTGGCTCATTTTGGACGCTCTTGACAATGTTATGATTACTGTGAAAGCAGTTAGTCAGTCACAGGCTATTCGAGAGTAGAAGAATGGCCTGTCAGCCCACTTTTAATATATATAAAATAGGTTCTGCAAACTTGCTGAGACCAATGCATCAATATAAAATAATTACCCCAGAACTGACAGGAGATCAATTTTCCCATATATATCAGAACGGGATTGTGACAGCAAGATGGAGAATTTTAGTCCGGAGTTATTTTTTTTGTCTATGCCATGTGCTTCTGCAGTGTCTTCCAGCAGATCTATGGGTGACTAGGGAGGAATTATATGACTAGTTTTCTGCAGCTGTAGTTCTATGCTGTTAGGATTCAAAATAACTAGAGGAAATGGAAAGAGCGGCTAGAGGAGAGGAATGGAATAGAGTGGGAGAAAATAAGTAAGGCAAGAAGAAGCAAATAAAAATTGTGAAAGTAGGAGTTAGGGAAGAGGAAGAGAGTCACGGAGAAAATAAGTCAAGGAGTGATAAAGTGGGTAAAAAAAAACTTTAGTTTTGGGAACTAAAGCATCATGTGGTCTGATAAATCCAGATTGACCCTTCTCCAGAGAGATGGGCATGTCAGGTTAAGAAGGGAACCGCATAAGGCGATGCATCAATCATGCATAGTGTACAAGCCTCTGGAGGCAGTGTTATGTTCTGGAGTTGCTTCAGTTGGTCTGGTCCAGGCTCAGCAACGTTATGAGGCAATAAAACGAAATCAGCTGATGACCTAAATGTACTGAATGAGCAGGTTATCACATCTATGGAGTTTTTCTTCCCTGATTGAACAGGCATATTTTAGGACACAAAAGAGTGGGCTGTAATCAATGCTAAAGGTGACTTATTAAAATATATTTAATATTTAAAAAAGTTTTTTTTTATTGGTCATCTATATATATATATATATATAGTGAGTTAAATTTCACTGCCGACAATCAAATAAACGACACTTTCATTACTCTATTTTTGTGGTAAATTTTTTAAAGTTTACTGTTTCTACGGGTAACGGAGTGTACATAAACACATTATGACACTTGACATATACAGTAGTACCTTGGCATACGGATGCACCGCCTTGTGAATTTTGACCATAAGACCTGAAATTTTGCAAGAAATTTGCTGTAAGAAACAATTTTGATATATGAGCGACTGAGCCGGTCACGCTTACTTCCGTGAGTTTAAATCTTTTTTTTTGTGTGTGTTTAAGATTTAGTGAAGACATAGTGCCATGGGTCCCAAAAATGCTATGAACCACGTCAGCAAGAATAAAACAAATTATTGTCATTAAGCCCTCATACCACAGTCCTTATTATAAGGTTTATTCCTTATTATATTCATTGCAGGGATATGACACTTCATTTAATGAGGATATGACCTATTTTTTATGCAAGGTAAAGTATGTAACCTTAAAACAAAGGCTTACCAAAGTTTTCCGCCTGTATTTAAAATATAGCCAGAAAATCTCCTGATGCATTTCAGCCAGATTTGAGATCATGATGTAAGAAGCTGAAATCTAAGCTGAGCCTCGAATCGCTGCTAGTGTCTACTCTGAGCATCCTCGTCTCTGTATATCCGTTACTCTTTTTGTAGATAGAGTACCAAATGATAAGTATACTGTAAGACTAATTATTTTTTTAGACATACCCATTCAACTATCCTGGCACATTATGATATGCCACCTCAGATGTTCCAGCTCTGCTAAGAACATCAGGAAGTACTATACTGTATATTATTTTGTGTCCAAGTTCTCCCTGAAAATGCTTAGAAGGTAAAGTTTTGAGTTTAACATTTGTTGTTAGTCTTTCAGCTGTGCCCTTTGAAGGGTCGCCACAGTGAACCAACTGATCCGGACAACAATTTGGAACAGGTTTTTACACCGGGCTTGGGACAGCCACTGCATCCAGTGTCTGGGGTTTGGGCATTGGCTTCAAATCGAATTTTGGCCTTCCGCATGGTTTTCATACTGTAGGCGAAAAACCTACTACTGAGCCATGAATGCCTTTTTGCAGTTTAACCTTAATGATTGTAGTAAGTACAGTAAATGGCTCCAAGTTACTGAAAAACATCCAAATTGAAGAGGACAAAAATGTGAATTTGGCAAAGCCAGTATACAAAGGGGTTCATTGGAGGTTTATTGGAGAAGGGTTGTTGCTTCTCATGAGGTTCTACCCAATGTGTTTTTTTATATCCGAGGTTATAAAAAATAAAACTGTCCATGGAGTGTTTGTTCAGACAGTTCACAATACTTTTATGTATCATGGATCTATCAAGAAGTACCAGCAATTCATATTCAAGTATGATTAGACAATTTTGTGCCCTTCAACTCTCTAGCAACACCCACCAGTGGTGAGTGAATTTAGTCAATAAGGTATACATTTTTAAATGTGGCATAAGGGTTTGTATCATAACCATAAACATGTAGCTGCATTATAAGAATTGTTTTGAAACCTAGGTAATGATAACAGTTGCAGGTTGGACAAATCTGATTTTCGATTTTATGATTTCTTAAATGATGATTTCATAATTCCAAGCAAAAATGAATGCGGAATTGGTTGTTTGTATATGGAAGCAAGCACTAACCTTCCTGTTCCCCCTTTTTCAGCTGGATCTCTCGCACAGGTGGCTGGCAGCTGGCTGACGCGCCCCTTGTTAACGATTCACATGATCTAACGATCGAGAGGCCAGGCCACAGACAAGCTGTGCCAACATCATCAAAATGTCACCGGCATTGTGGTGACTCTCTCGCCGAGCACAGGCATAATTGCCAAGCAGTGTTTACCGCCTGGACCCTAAAGCTCAAACCCCGCCCCCCTCTACCCGTGACCACCCAACCTCCATTATCGAAAGTCATTTCTTTGCTAGAACCAAGAGAATACACAAAGCACATAGTGTATATTGTGAAGTTACATTTTAGAAATATTCTCGAATGAAGTTCTTCCTTTTGCGTTACGGGTCTCTGAACGCGACCGTTATATTCGTGAGTGTTCCTGTATATTGATTATTATGGTTCTCCAAGGACGATTTACATATCGGCTATATGAAGATACCTGAAACGGCGCCTTTTCATGCTCAAAGCAAATCCCTTTGGCTCAAATTGAGTCCCCGGTAGACACTCCGACTCTCATGGCAGACATAAAAATGTGTTGCCCTGTTTTCGAGGGAAGTACGGATGATGAAACCAAAATTGTACAAATGAAAATAATGAAAAGAAACACTGGGGAAAAAGAAACACACAAAAAAAAAAAAACGCTCAGGAGGAGTTTCTCTAAAGTGCAGCTGTTAAACGCCCACGCGAACATCTCTCGATAAAAAAGCAAGATATTCTAACAAAGCCTGTTATTATGCGTATGTGTATTGTGTTTCCAGCTCCATTTTAGAGCGGATTATTGTTTTCATAGTTTGCCCGTGAATGAAAGGGCAGGCAGTGAGGTAAGTATAGTCCAAACACTTCCCAAAGCTTGTTTGTGTTGTCAATTCTCGACAGAAATTGGATCTTGAGCTGCAGATCGCTGTCGATTGCTTGACTGATGGCTCGGCATGTTAATACGTTTTATTCAAGTTTAATTGAATAGTGTATAAGCGAGTTTAACTGCAAAGAACAAACATGTATTTAGCTTCACCACAAGGATGTTGTTCGCCAAGGATTAGGTTTAGACATGTGATTGGAAAGGATAAACAAGCCCTACCAAAGGAAAGAGTGGAAAAAAAAATACAGAAAATGCAAATACTTTGGCACATATCAGCTGCTTCTAGCCAAGCAGCCACATTTGATCCAACTGTGTTGATTTCTTCGCAGCAGATGCCATATTAAACCCTGGAGCACTCGACGCTTCCTCCGGCCAGCGCTATTAGGGTAATTAAACGCAAAATGCTATCTGGCTGCAAATCCTGCACAAACCAGGCCTTTGGCACTCATGGGAGATGCATCGGCAGAAAAAAAAAACCAATTACCAAAACCACAGACATGCTTCCATTGACCAGCATTCTTTCCTCATTATTGAGCCAAGTCAAGGTCACAAATTCAATTAAATAAAGCTGTTCCGACACCCGGGGAAACAGTGCTTCTACAGTACGTGCAATCAAACTGAATGAAGACTTCAAATAAACACAGTCTAAATAAATTCTCTCTTACTATCTCTATTTGTTTTTGTGTCTCTGTCTTTAAAATAGTTTCATCCATTTATAAGGCATTATACACAGTGTTATAAGGCATTACACACATTATGTGTAAAAATGCTGGATATTTTGGGGGTCAGACTGAAGAGCTACTTGGATGAGAAGCGGAACTTTTCAAAACAAAAAGAATTCCAGTTGACACGGATCAACTTCAAGACAACTTCTCCTGGACAACTTAGAAACCTAATCAACAACTTTAATTAACAACTTCTAACATACAGTACTTCACTAGCACACTGCAGAACTTCAAATTTTGCTGTATACTGGATAACTTTAACCATTTACAACATACTGCTTACCTTAACAACTTACAACATAGTACATAACTACAACTTACAACACAATTCATAACTTATAACATACTACTTAACTTTACAACTTACAGCATAGTATATAGCTACAACCCACAACATATTGCGTAACTTTACAACGTACGAGCTAATGCAGCGCTTTATAATAATACTGCCACAGAACTTGATAATACTATAGCATTTTAGAACATACCACAAAACTCTACAAACCATGCTGTTGTATTGTATATTTTGTATTTTGGCATTGAAAAATTATAAATAATGCTCGTTATGAATAATCTTAACAAATATAACTGTGTTTATATTACGTGTATGTTCTTATAACAGGTTATAAGTCTTTATAGATGTGATATTTATGGAAAGGGTTACAGTTAGTTGTAGATAAGAGTTTCTACCTAAAGCTAAAGAATAAGGCTCACATCTCGTGTTAACTCTGATATATGCTGACAGACCTTTACGTTTTTGCCAATACGAATCGCCTGACAATAATTTTATCTACTTGAATGTTGAGATTATTGACATAGTCAAGGCACGTAAGGTTGTTCCAGCTTTCCTTTTTTGTCTGCTTTTGTTGCTCAGTGTCACAGCATAGCCATAATGTCACATCGCTAGAAAGTGACGAAACAGAGATGACTTTTTCAAAATGTATTCTGGTATTACATATGACAACATTAATCGTGACCCTGATTTAAATAAACCCTTACAAATATGTATGTGACTGTTGTGAAAGTTTTATGTTGGTGTCATTCAGCCCCATACAGTCTATTATAAAGGAAAGTTTTACAGAAATGTAATTAGTCATACAAATGAACAGTCAGATTATGGAAAGTGGGCCGTCGCAGCTGTACTCTATAGAAACCTCCACTGCTCTGAGCCTTACCAAATCAATCACTGCAGAAAAAAAAAAAAAAACAGGATTGACAACTACTCAAGTTCTGACCACTGTTTAATGCAGCTTCTTCCTTTCCTCCATTTCCTCTTTCCTTCTCTTCCTCTGGGTCTCTCTCTCTCTCTCTCTCTCTCTCTCTCTCTCTCTCTATTTCTAATGGGCCGTGCCCAATAACAGGTGACCATATCAGTGGATGGCATTTTGACCACCACTGGTTACACACAGGAGGACTATACCATGTTGGGCTCTGATGATTTCTTCTACATTGGTGGTAGTCCCAACACCGCTGACCTTCCGGGTTCACCAGTCAGCAACAACTTCATGGGATGCCTTAAAGATGTAAGTTTGTCGGTAGTGACATTTGAATTGTTTTCTTTTTCCAATTGGATTTGTAAAGAGATCAATACAAATGGTTGTCTTCAACAATTCTGTGTCAAACCACTCCAAATTAAGTTCGAATTTATTGGTTGATACACAACAAAAGATGATCTTACAACTATGGTTTCAACTTATCTTGTCATACAAGAGGGTCCCTTGATGCTTTCGATGTACATAGGACAATGTCTTTTGGCACACTGACTTATGAAAGTCAGTGTTTCCTGTGACTGTGCGTCTTAAAACTTGATACCACTTTGCATAGATCTTCTCATTAAACTCAACATGCAAACTTTAATGTATAAACCATATAGTGGCTTTTTACTAATCGGCACCCAAGGCTCACCACTGCCTGCGGGACCAAAACCCAGCAAATCTCGGCCAATTCCATAGAACCACTAATAAGCAAAAAAGGCAATGCTAGCATTGATAGAAAGACACAAAAACAACCAGTGCACTGCCATTTATAGGGCCCAACAGGCAAAAAGCTAAAGGCCAACCTCCAACCCAGCCTGCAAACTTCAAAGATCTCAATTTGATTGAGCACCCATGGGATGTTCCTAGCAAACAAGTCCAATCCACAAAAGACCCACATCACCCAAAAAATCCACTGCCAATGTCTTGGTGCCAAACACCACAGCTCACCTCCAGGACCCAGGACCCAGGGTTCCCCTAGTGCTACGGGGGCAAATCTAGCCTCTAGATTTGCCCCCGTAGCACTAGGGGAACCCAAAACCTTGGTACTTTTAATGTATGACTGATTGGTGTAAATTTTGGCTATTACCATTTTTTAGTTTGGAGACCAACTACACATGTGTTTACATACAGGTTGTGGCTTGTTTATTTATTGCAGTTTGCTATTTGGTTATGCCTTTTTATATCCACCATTATCTTTACCACGGTGTGCTCATGCGGCACTAGGTTCAGCCTGCCGTTTCTTTCTTCATGTTCAATCATTCTGCTTGTGCGTATGCTTGCGTTTTAATTTAAACCCAATTCGAGTTCAGATGCTAAACTAGATTCACCATCTTGACACGCAAATTAAAAATTGATTTCTTCGATTGGCTCTGGTGCTGCATACTTGTATGTGTCGCCTTGCCTCTGCCCACACAAATGCGCTCCCTGCCAAAATGTACTCGGTTTACACAAGTACACTGTGTTTAATTAATCAGAATTGTGGCGTTTAAGCAGCCAGCTCGGGTTCACATCTTTCACGCGGGTTTATTAATAGTGCCGGTGGTTGGAGTGACACAAGAATAGAGCCAACTGTAGCACGAGAAGTCATGTATTCTGTGTCTAGGTTGATTTCGGCTGTGTCTCATTATTCCTTTTAATTAGTAGTTCTTGATTTTAGTTGTTGTGCAAGTCATTCTTGAAGATAGTGCTCTTTGATTGATTTCTTGGTTACCAGCGAAGTTACACATGATGGAAGAGGTGTTAGTTTGGTCCATTATTGAGTATTATCTGTTGTTTGCAGAATTCAAGATCAACTCCAGACCATTAGAGTCCCCTGTAATTTCCTTCGGTCTGGTAAAACAGTTGTTGGAGTATCTGATTAATTAGCTTGATGGTGCTGCAGGTCTCTAAAGCCAGGTGGTTGGAAATCCCAGTGTAATCCCTTATGCAATACTGCTGATTCCAGTCCCATATTGAGGCTAATTATATTATTTTAATTGGCCAGCTTGACCAGGTATCATGTTTTAACATCATCCAGCAGAGAAGGTGTCATAAACCAACCTAAAGTCAACCAAAATATGCCACTTATGTCAACCTGGCATCACAGTATTTATTTAGTCTAGTTGAACGGGCCTTATTACTAAATATTTCAATACTTAAAGATGATGTCAACCATCTTAAAAGGGATATGTACATGCAAAATGTGTAACACAACTTGTATGTATGTAGTGTTGAATCTACAGTAGTCTTGGGTTTCATAGGTATGTTTTTTTTTTGTTTTTTTTTTGTTAAGCCACACAGTGACCTACGAATCATTCAACCATTAAAACAAAAAAACAAAAAAACATCTAACTTCAGTCATGAACCAGTGAGAAACAGGTGCAGATGATGACTGGTGCTCAGGCTCTTGATTAGTACACTAGTGATGCTGAATGCTAAGTGGTTGGACCAGATAAGAGGGGAAATGAGGTCGCTGCTGAAGTTGTTACATAAACAACCACTAAGAGTTATTTGTTAGAGCAGGGGTAACTCAGTGGTTAAGGCATGAGAGAGCCCAAGTTCACACCCACCCACCATGTTGCCATTGTTTGGCCCTTGAGCAATGCCCTTCAACTTTAAATGTATAAAAAGATAAATATACTGTATAATACTCTGGATGAGGGCATCCGCCAAATGCAGTTAATTATCGAATTTCTTTTATTTGATCAATTTAATTTAATTGAATATGAAGAAATGAGGGGTGGGAATGTGTATGTTTTATACATAAGCAAAACTGAAGGTGATCACTTTTGTACTTTCTCTCAAGTACGCATACAAATGGAGGACCTTTACTTTTACTTAAACAGTATTTGCCCCAGAGAATCTGTACTTTTTCTCTACTTTTCTCACCACTAGGATCCCTAGGATGCGATTTTCCAGTGCACAATTTATGGCACAAATTCTAAAAACCAGTATTGAGCTTGTTATTTGTATACTGTATACCCTGGTGAGAACAGGTATTATATGTTAATTCTGAATAATGTATTTACACTCTTTTGCATTCTTCGTACGTGTCATGCGGCTCTATAGAATTTCGATAAGTCCATTGCAGCTGTACTCTAGAGAAATCCCCATCCTCCACCAGTACAGAAAACAATAGAGGGAGATGATTGCATTGAGCCCGTTCCTAATGCCTTAGCCAGCTGGACCAGGTGTACAGATTATGTTTGTTTAGTTTAGTCGTTTAGTGTTTGCTGTGAGATAATGCAACTGATTTGGCTAATTATGAACCTTCATTATATGCATCAGGCTAATTCCAAGAAAAGATGATATTAAATAAGGAATGCTTAATGCATCAAAGACTGGATTTCCTATTCCTCTTGTTTGTGCGACTGAAGTAGTCCAACAGCACTGACATAGGCAATTCAAAGTTTTTAGAAGTTTTAAGGCTTCTGTTTATGCTCATGCATGGATGGCTTCTGTCTTTGCTTCTTATCATAATTTTGAAAGACTTGCTTATGCAAACAAGAATTCCCACTGAAGCAAGCCGTTGTCGCTCCAACTATAAATGGCCCCCTTCAAGCGTTGAATTATAATTAGGTATTATTTACAGTTAAGGCCTATGAGGATTATTAAGAGTCTTTTTTTTATGACAGCAATAACTTTGTGCATGACTTTGGAAAAAAAAAAAAAAAAGGAAACTCTTATGATGTGTCTGGTCATAAAATTTATTTTCTTTTTTTTGTTTTTAATATGGAATAATAATCAACAATAAAGTTTCAATAAAGTCACTGTTCCATGCTGCGTCGCCCATATCATATAATTACATTTAGGACTTTCCATCTGCAGCAGCCATAAATCAGCGGTTCACTATGATCTAATGATCTGTTTGTGATTCACTTTTATCCAAAGTGGCTTACAATTGAGTAAGAGAGAGGCTTCAAGCCAAATACACTGTACATCTCAGGACTCGAGGGTTTATCACAACTTCCGTCTTTTACAGTGTCACACAGTGGCTTGGTGGTTAGCCAAGTGGCTTTTCACCCCCAGGGTCGAGGGTTCGAAATCCCACTTTAGGACTGTGTGCATGGAGTTTGCATGTTCTCCCAGTGCTTGGTGGGTTTCTTCTGGGTACTCCGGTTTCCTCCCACAGTCCAAAACCATGCAGGTTCGGCTAATTGGTGTTTTTGTAAAATCAGAGGTTTTTTTTCTTGTTTAACACCCCCTACAGGTTGTATACAAGAACAACGACTTTAAGCTGGAACTCTCACGGCTGGCCATCGAACGTGACCCAAAGATCAGTCTCCATGGCGACTTGGTATTCCGCTGCGAAGATGTAGCGGCGCTCGATCCTGTGACCTTCGAGACACCCGAGTCATACATCGCTCTCCCACGTTGGGACACCAAAAAAACGAGTTCCATCTCGTTCGACTTCCGGACAACGGAACCCAGCGGCCTGCTTCTCTTCAGCCACGGCAAACCTCAGAGCAACAAAGAGCAACGGCACGGGCGCGAGCTCAAAACGGACTACTTCGCCATGGAGTTGCTGGACGGCTACTTGTACCTGCTTATGGACATGGGCTCCGGGAGCATCAAGCTTAAAGCCAGCAATAAGAAGGTCAACGATGGGGACTGGTGTCACGTTGACTTCCAGAGGGAGGGGAGAAAAGGTGAGGAGACTGGAGATGAATGGTAGGCGAGAAAGTTGCATTTATATGATCCTTTTCTTGCTTTTATGGTATTATTGTAGAAGTCACACACAACCACACACACAGGCAAACAAACACACGTACACACCCCTATAGACGTGCCTGCCTGAAGGTTTGCAACCACAATTAATAAGATTTTAATACTATTGTATTTACGCCAGGTTTATATTATGTGCTTATTCTAATGCATTATTTTTTGTTTAGCAATAACCTATACTGGGGCTTATATTGGCTTACCATATATGGGCAGTGCTCTGAAGTTTATTTAGCATTCTTACGGAAGGAGTCTCCAGTATCAATGCTTTATCTTTAGGATTGAGGCCTTTATAGGTCTTGTTAATATGACAAGCTGTATATTTTGTCTTATTTCAATATTTTTTTGTAATGACTTTTTTTTTGTTTTGAGAATGTTCCGCAATACTGAAAGGGACGTTCGAGTCAATCCGGGACTTGATGAAATCAAAGTCATACAACTGGTTGACAGAATGCTGATGGGACTCTTAGCTGCAGTAAAACATTTAATTAAACAGTGCGAACATTTTAAAGAAGGCTATATGTTCGTGAGACGACTCAGAGCTCACGGCAGCCGTTCTTGTAAACATTCAGCAAGTGGAATGCCTGAACCCTGAAAAATCAACAGATAACTTGTCACCAACTTGCAAAAGAGATGCATCTCTTTGTGGAAACTGTACACACAATCATTCACAAACACCACTTGCACGTTACAAGAACTCGGCTGGGAGTTACTGCCACATCCCTCATATATACTCCTGACCTTGCTCTGAGCCATTTCCACATATTTGGCTCATTAAAGGAGTTCCTGGGAGGCCAGTGAGTATTCTGATCATGGATCTGGCATACTGAGAAAACTTTATATCTTGATGGTATCCAAGCACCAGTGAAACACTGAGATCAGTGCATTAGTGTATAAAGAGATTATACAGTAGAAAAATACATGTTGTTTTCTTGTTTTCATGTTGTTTACATCTTGTACTGTAACTGCGTTCCGCTATTCTGTACGAGCAAAAGTCCTGGTTTGACTTGAACGCCCGTAAAACTATGACATGACTCTTCTATCCATAATGCTTTCTTTTCTTTCACCAGGTTCCATTTCAGTGAACAGCCGCACCATGCCCTTTAACTCCAACGAGGGCAGTGAGATTCTCGATCTGGACAGTGATATGTACCTAGGTGGGCTTCCCGAGTCTCGGCAGGACCTCATCCTCCCCCCTGAGGTATGGACGGCGTTGCTTAACTACGGTTACGTGGGCTGCGTGCGCGACCTCTTTATCGACGGAAAGAGCCGCGATGTCCGCCGCTTGGCCGAGATCCAGAGCGCGCTTGGGGTCAGCAGCTTCTGCACCCGGGAGCTCCAGAAGAGGTGCAGCAGCACCCCGTGTGGAAACGGTGGACTCTGCAAGGAGGGCTGGAACCGCTATATCTGTGACTGCACAGGCACTGGATACCTGGGCAGCAACTGCGAAATAGGTTTGGGGTTCATATACATACATGTGCATATATTTGCTTATTTAATCCAGATGTTTTTAAAGCATTACACATACAGAAAGTTTGCAATCAGGATCATAATCAGCTACCCTGGAATTAGCTTTATGATTAATAACCGGAGACTTGACAAATATTCAAACATATGGAATGTTTTATTTATTTATATATATTTTTTTAGAAAATATAATGGGCCTGTAACTTTGATGGATTCCCGAGTTCAGTATTTATTCTAGGAAATGTACTGTACTACTTTCAGTGAAACAGATGGCAGCAGTTCATATAGTTGATAGATTAAAGAGGGTGGAAGATTTTTCTTCACTGATGTCAGAAGCAGGAGCCGGCTCGGCGGCAAAACTTTCTCGACAAATAATAATTACTGTGATTGATCGGATGATTGTGATTACTAATCGTGATTAATAATGATTGGGCTTGCAAAGAGAACTTTATTGTGCAGGTGAGTTTAAAGGGTGTTAATGCTGCCTACAGCGAGGTGTTCATCAGTCAGAAAGTATTAACGCTTTTTTATGCACACCTGCTTGTTCGTGCTTATATCATGACTTAATGCGTGATTTCTGTAACTTTATCTTGAGACTGGTGTCAGGTAGGATTTCATGCACAGGGGTACCGAGGGTTTTAACAGACACTGGTGTGGAAAACAAAAAACATTTAGTGAGCCACAGGTTTGTGATCAGGTGATGTTTTTATACATAACCATCACCTCCTAAGGTTTGGGATATTGTGTGCCCATTGTAGCCTCGGAATCTTATTTTATTCCTGGTACAGTAGTAATGGAACTCGATGTCATTCTGTGCCATTGTAGTGCATCCGTCTTAAAGTTTAAAATGGTGTCTGGTCTTAGGTGTTTTTTTTTTTTTTTTTAATCCATCCATTAACTCCTCTCTATTATTATTATTATTATTATTATTATTGTTATTATTATAATTATTATTATAATTATTATTATTATTATTATTATTATTATTATTATTATGTTCATTTATTAGTATTATTATTGATATGGCTGTTATAAGTGCCAATTAGTACTAATAATAGGAAATATTTGCTGATGACTTCTGGAGTCTATATTTATATTTTGTTAATTTATTTACAGCAAGACTATTCTTATGGTTTATATTACTTGGCCATAATTTTTAGGGGAAAGCCTGGAGGAAAAAAAAAGCATCAATGGTCATAATGCCCTAATTTTAGTACATTATTAAATAATAATAATAATAATAATAAATAATAAAAATAAAAATAAAATAAATAAAAATAATAAAAATTAAATAATAATCATAATAATAATTTACTAAATCATATTTTTTTAATTAACGTTTACTATCAATACTGTAAAAAAAAATACAATTACATTTTCTTTAACTTTTTTTATCTAAAGGGAACATATTATGCAAATTCTCTTTATAGCCATTTGTACCCACGTTTGAATGGGTTTCCTGTGTGTACAAACAAAAACGGGGAAAAAAATCATCGCCTTTTCCCTTTATTTTCTATGTTTTTATTGGTTAGGGCTTTATGCATTAAGTAAGACTGCTGCATTAAGAACAGCCTTTCCCTGGACTTGTTGCTCAGCTCTGCTGTTCTCTAAGGGGCGTGTCTCAGTGATAGTTCATTTACATAGACACTGAAATGGCACATTTGGAGGAGGAGGAGTGAAATAAAGGGAGTTTAAGGGATGAAAAAAAAGCAGCTCTCAGATAATGCCCTCCTTAGTGCGAATGATTGTCAAAAACAGTGCCATGAAAAAAGTATTTGCCCCACTCTTTTTATTAATTGAGATTATTAAATAAGTTTTAATATTATTCAAAAATGCATCGAAAGTAAATACGAAATGCAGTTTTTAATTTATGATTTCTTTTTATCAAGGGAAAAACGCTGTCCAAACCTACCTGAGTCTATATAAAAAAAGTAATTGCCCCATAACATAATAACTGGTTGAGACACCCTTGGCAGCAATAAATACAATCAAGCATTTTCCACCAACTGGCAATGAGTCTTTAACATCACTGTAGAGGAATTTTGGCCCGCTCTTCTTTGCAGAAGTGTTTTAATTCAGCCACATTGGAGGGTTTTTAAGTGTGAATGGCCTGTTTAGGGTCACCTCAATCAGATTTATGTCTGGACTTTAACTAGGTCACTCCAAAACCTTAATTTTGTGCTTGTTTTTTTTTTTTTTGGTTAATGTTGTTGTTTTAGAAAAAGTGTGTTGCTTGTCCCGGTCTTTTAGCACACTTTACTTCACTTTGCCAGACAGTGATTTCTATTTAAGTGATTTCTTGATTCAACATGTCTGGCAGTAATCAGGCCTGGGTGTGGCAGGTGAAATTTAACTCAGCTTTCCAAAAATCACATTTCATTCATGATTTATCCATCATTAAAAAAAACTGCCCTTTGTTTTTACTCTTGTTATCTGTGTGTAATAAGAAAAATTTGTTTGATCATCTCAATCATTTAAGCGTGACAAACATGCCAAAAAACAAAAAACAAAAAAAAAAAATCATGTAATGCAAATACTTTATGAACGAACATAATACAGGCATTATTATGATCAGAGAAGGAACTTTATAAATAAAAAGTGAAGTAGAAAAAAAGTGGCAGAGGGAACCTGGAATGCCCTTGTATGATACCTTCATTCATATTAATTTTTTCACGAGCACATTCAGAGTTCTATAATATCACACCGCTGAACCCTTCCTATGTGATTTGTTACTCAGCTAAAACCCAACCCATGATGAATACCCATCATTCATCATTATACCCTAAAACCACTAGCTTCAGACATCCGGAAATAGTAAAAGCAATAAAAGAAAAATAGGATCGTCGATGTTTAGTAGTGTAATTTAAGTAAAAAATATTTACAAGAGTCATAGCGGCAGTTTTTGTGGTTTAAGAGATTAGACAAGCAGTGGCGTTCGAGACTATTAAAAGCCGCAGGCGCTTTTAAATGAAGAGTATCCGTTGCCTTCTTGGAGGCAGTTCATTAATTTACAAGCGTCAGAAGAAGGATTATGCGCGGCCGCAGCAGTGAGACGAGCCGCTCCTACTTCGCCTGAGGACACTTTGGGGGGCTTCTCGATATCATGATTGATGTTGTGGCGTCGGGTTTCATCGCACGATTCCACCGAATTAACATTATTAGAGAAATATGAAACGGCAATCACTGCGTGTGTTTGATATTTAAATATTGAAATCGGTGCTGTTTGTGTAGGTCGTCCCACAGGCTGTTTCAGTTGGAGAGGCAGACAGCCTGCTAAAAATACAGCATCAGAGAGGGCGTCCTCTTTACCGCCACCACAGTGGTGTTAACAGACATAGGGAAATCTTTGGATATGGTGAGATACAGTACAGTCTCGCTTACTGGTGGGAAATATGAAGACTGGGCTATTAAAACAAAAAAGAGCCCTGAAGGTGGCAGAGCGATGATGCGATGCACAACCATCTGTGAGAATGTTAAAGACAACAGCCGGCTCAAGCTGGACCGAGTATGTAGGGTGGCCATAGAACCATAGCACTGCTTGGCTTTGCTGAACATATTGGCTCAAATCTGATTTAGCAACATATCTTGTTTAATGTTAGAAAGGTATTGCTTTTTAAACACGCAGGTTTACATCATGCTTTTGGGCAAGACTCCGTCTATACAGTATATATATGTATTTTTTTTCTTACTTCAGTGTAATGAGTCTGTAGGGATGCCGTTAAAGAGGCCACTCTGACATCTAATAAACAGCTCTCTTTCCCCATCTAGTGTTGCTTTGGGGTATTACCTTAATACCCACGTATAATATTTACAATTATGACTTTAATTGATCGTGCTCCTCTTTTGCCCTGTCCGCCCCTGCAGAGGCCGCGGTGTTAAGCTACGATGGCAGCATGTATCTGAAGATCATCATGCCGAGCACCATGCACACCGAGGCAGAGGACCTGGCCCTGCGCTTCATGTCCCAGCGAGCCTACGGCCTCCTGGTGGCCACCACGTCCAAAGAGTCCGCAGATACGCTCCGTCTGGAGCTGGACGGTGGTCGGGTCAAGCTCACCGTCAATCTGGGTAACCCTAACCGCTATCGTTGTGCTCATCCTCATTATTACATTGTTTTCTTCTACTCCCAGGGAGTTATCTCTAGGTGTGTCACCTGTCCCGATCCTCATCCTCTACCCTCCTCAGGCCTTGAGCGGTTTCCCACAAGTCTATGATGATCCCTGGGGATGTGTGCTTACTGTTGCCTTGTAACGTCCTTCTTTTACTCTGGTTTTGATTGTAGTATGCAGTGTAGCCAGCAGGTGGAGACATAAACTAACCTTAACACTGGAGCTCCATTTTACTACTCAAAAACAAATATTTATGTATTCAATATCTAATATTATTTTGTGTATTTTCTTATATAATTAATTATTATTATTATTATTGTTATTATTATTATTATTATTATTAAGACAATGGAGTTACAAGGTGTGTCCTTATATATGACTGGTAGTATATTAGCGGCACAGTGGCGTATTGGTTAGCACTCTCGCCTTGCACCTCCAGGGTGGGGGTTCAATCCCTGCTTTGGTTCTCTGGTACTCTGGTTTCCTGCCACAGCCCAAAGACATGCAGATTAGGCTAACTGGCGTTTCCAAATTGTCTGAGTGTGAACATGTGTATCCTGTCCAGGGTGTACCCGCCTCATGCCCTAAGTCTCCTGGGATAGGCTCCAGTCCCCCCCCCCCCCCCCCCCACGCGGCCCTGTATACAATAATATATAAAGCGGTATAGATGATGAGTGAGTGAGTGATCAAGTTCTCATAACACCTGATGTGTGTTACAGTCAATTGCTATAGAATGATCTTGGCACAAGTTTGTGTTATAACCCTTTCTGGTTCGACTCATGTTAGAGCAGCATGAAGTACTACAGTATGTTGTTGTATGATATACATGATGATGCAAGTCAGCTTGTAAGAGGTTATAACACAACCTTTTGTCAATCAGGTGGTATGCGAACATGACATCAAAGTCACCTGTGGAATTCAGTTTCCACATGTGACTCATGTGGTATTTCCACTTAACTCCTATGTCACCTTAGCTTAATACATTATATACACATTTTACAGCCAAAGCGAATGGTACTGAACATGGTGTTAGTGACATTGGTCAATGGATTAAAGTCACGGAAACAGGACGTTACAAGGCAGAGATGCGCTCACAGGGTCTCTCTCTCTCTCTCTCTCGCTCTCTCGCTCTCTCACTTGCTCAAGGCTCTGATGATGGAACTTTTCATCCCTTCAATGGCTTGTATGTCTGCGACCCTGAAGCGAACAGCCAGAGACCGGCTCGCTGTCGTCGTTTCAAAACGTGTCACTTTCTCACTAATCACTAAGTTCCTCAATCAGATAATTATCCTGTTTTACACAAAGTTAAGGGAGATTATCAGTGACCCTGGGAAAGGCCATGTTAAGAACACACAAACCTCGAAAATCTCTTACAAATCCTTAAAATGATGAGCCGATTAATTTTGACATTTTTAAGGCACTACATATTAATTGATTGATTGAGTGCATATGGTTTTATTTTCTAATATTTTCCCCCAGCTGTTTATTTATTGATTTATTGATTTATTTGTTCGACATGTTTTTAATCTTTTGTAAATATGTTTTTTTTTTTTTCATTTAAGTGAATCATCTAATGATTTTATATGTTTCATTTCTCAATTTTATACTTCCTGTCCTATTTTATACCTCACTCTCATAATTTCTTTATTTTGCAATTTTTTTTACCTGTTTTTACATATCCTTAGTTGTATTTTCAAATATGATTTTTTTTAATTATTCTTTAGAAATTATCAGTTTATTTAAAATTCATTTTTAAGTTTATGGTAACAATACTGTACTGTATGTGTATGTGTGTTCCCATGTTTTTTAAAACCTTATTTTTTTAAATTAATTAATTAAAAATTTATGATATTTTTAATTTTGGACAATTAATTGATTGATTAATTCTTTTATTCATTCATTCATTAATCGCCTTATTTGTTTAATGTTTTTATTTTCTTGTATTTTTTTTCAGATGTTTTTTTCTTTCCCACATTATTAATTTTTTTAATTTTTAAAATTTTTATGCATTTTTTTTCAGATTACTTTTCAATTTTTTCTCACAAATTCTACCTTTTTTTTAAAAAAAAGAAAAAGACAAAAAAAATATTTTTTTACAATTGTGTATTTCTTACATTGCCATGCTTTTTTTTTCACAAAGTGAAAGTTTCACATTTACCCCCTAAAATAAAAAAATAAGAGTGTGCATTAAGTCAGTCAAACAAATATTTAAACCCTGCAGTATGTAGAGAGTAAGATCTTACAGCACGCTACGCCTCTCCGCTCCTTTACAGTGAGCCCGGTCGCTGGCTGTTTGTTATCACTACTCCGTAGCGGTTGACAGCTTCGAGATCTCACATCAGCCGTTATAACCTGCACATGCAGGCTGCAGCCACCGAACGGAGACAAACACTAACGTTCCCGAACAGAGACACGTCCATAAAGCTGTGGACATTTCTGCTCTGCTTGGTGTGCGCTGATAAAACCTCATAAATAATTGGGATGTGTTCATTTGTGTGTTTAACATAAATATTAAAGGCGCAGTTTGCAATATTAAAATAATCATAATAATCCAGTAATAAGAATATTGTTTCACACCTACCTTAGAGAAAATAGGAGTACAAATATTACAGATATTTGTAATGTGTAACATTAAGTTCACACACCATAATTAATTAATTATATTATTTATCTAGCTATAATTAAGTTCTGTGCTGATGTCACAGACAGATGTTGCTATCGTTGGCGCAGATAAAATGGTTATTAGGAGGGGTAAAAAAGGTCCTAATGATTTTATTTTACTGTTATTTATTTCTGCTTAAAAAGAAGAAAAAGACGCAAGATGACCAAATGTCATTTTTTAACAAGAAATAAAAAATACATAGAAGCAGTGGCGATAACGTTGTTACTAATGTCCCAGAATTCAATGCAGCTGTACAGCACAGTTATGCTGAGTCATGCCTGAGCCCAGTTAGATAATTAATGATCTATGAGATGACAAGCATGGCTTATTATTTTTTATTTGTTTGTTTGTTTCAGCAGATGATATCATATTCTATTATATTCAGCGAAACTCTGCATACCAATATAATTCGTCCTGGAGGCAAAAATATTAATAAAATTACAAATTTCTAACACTATGATAATATTTTTGCTTATAAAAATTAAAACATTTAAAAATTCATGTGTCGTGTAATGTGCGGCCTTTGACTCCTTTGAAACAGCTTTGGATGACTAAATTTAAAAAAAAATGTAAATTTGAAAACTTTGTGTTTTTGAACGGCTCCCAGACGTAGCCAGTTTAGGTCAATCGTTCGTACATATGCCAAAAATGCTTATATGCCAATGCAAATTCAAGCAAAATTTTTATTCTTATGGTGAAAAAATTCATAAGGGAGGACATTGGTATGCTGAGGTTTCATGGTAGTACACACCTTTTAGTAATATCACTACTTTGCCACTAGGTGGCAGCATATTATACACAGCTATTACTTAAAAACTGTGTAATATGAGGTCATGACTGGATTTCTGAACGGACAATGTCTCACAGGTTTAAATATGATAGACAGAGAAAAAAATAAAGGAACACAAGACAATTTTAAGTTTTAAACTATATTCCAAACTGCTTCTTTAATAAACCACATAAGGGTGGAGGAAGGACTGGGGTTGAATTGGATTATGACATATCTACTGTACAGTAGGAGGCTGCGTTTCTGGCTGAAGTGTGCAGCTCACCCTTGCCTATAATTCTAGCTGGGTAATCCTGATTGCCCGAAGAGCTTCAGAGACACCGAACCATCCACTTTGGTGGACACCTGCACACTCATGGAAATGATCTTGTAAAATAGGTCATGTGATCGATTTGTCTTTAGAACTGGATCAGAATCAAAAACGTGCATCCAGATTAGTCAAGAAATCAAATCAGCGTCATTTCCAAACATACAGCGTCGGTGTGGTGGTGGAGCTCTCCGGGCAAAATGGAGGGACACAGAGACAATAAATATGTGTGTGGGATAAGGGTGAGTCTGACTCGAGGTGTGTCCCCGGGTAGTGGTCCAGCCAAATATCTTGGATGTCTGCAGAATGTACCTTGAAGGATGTAAAATGTTGTTCTCTTTCTCTCTCTCTCTTACACTCTCTCTTTCTTTCTTTCTCTCTTTCTCTCTCTTCCTTCTTTTCTTTCTCTTTGATTCAATCTTACCATCTCACTCTCTCTCCTGCCAGATTGTATCAGGATAGACTGTAACCTCAGTAAGTGAATTTAAATGTTTGTTGAAAATACAACACACATCTCTCTCTCTCTCTCTCTCTCTCTCTCTCTTTCTCTCTCACTCTTTTTTTTCTCTTGCTCTCGCTATCTCTCACACATACCTTTACTTACATGGTTTTATAATTACTGTATAATCAGAACATATGTTTTATGATTTGTGTTTATTATAATGTTTACTCTAAGGTAAGTCACAAACAGAGGAGATACCTGAGTGTATGTGTGTGTGGATGTGTGAATGCAGGTGTTTGTGTGTTTAAGCCTTCTTTAAGTGTGTCTAATGACGATGTTAAAATGCATAATGTAGAAAAGCGGTAATGAGTGAATGCATCAAGGAATTTGTCCTTAGAGGGTTTAAACAGCCTTAAATTTAAACCGAATGCAGTTCTCTAGTAAAATCAGGCTGTCGATATTACCGCATGCGATTAATCTAGACATTTTAACGCATTACTATTTAATTTATTAAATGCAAATAAATCATATGACCATGTTTGACCCTAATTGCTTCCCATAATCGCTGCACGATTACCAGGCTGTGCGTAATAATGGCACGTTTAGCGCATAATAAGTTTACTGTGGAAACATCACCAGGTGTGCTGAACGGCAAGTTTTATTATAAAAAGCTTCAAAGTTGTATGTTTGAGCTACCTTCAAGTGAAACTATTTTTACAAGAATACATGAAACATAAGACGTGGGAGTGAAGGCTCAAATGGCTAAGGGTCTAGGTTGTTGATTTTTGGATTTGAGAATCTAGGTTCGAGCCCGGGCTTTAGTGTGTTGCCCCAGCCCCTGCATGTGGACATTTTAATTCAATATTTTTTAATGTTAACGATGTAATATTAATTTGTATAATCTGTTGGCATGCATTTCTTTATTTCAATATTTCACCTTTATTATATGTACAAGCAAATCTGAGTATTATAAAATTGTGATTAATCGCGATTAATTACAGTCTATGACTACGATTAACTAGATTAAAATGTTTTAATCGATTAACAGCACTATATACTACAAATATTTAATACATGGAAGAAATATTTTGAATAGTTGAAGCCTGTGACCACAGCACTTGACTACTAAGTGGGTAAAAAAAAAAAAAACATTTTAAAAACTGTTTTGGAATACTACCTTATGTTCCAGAATGCTTGTTTGTGTTTACATGGGCCTCCTGTCAATCATTTTATAGACCCTAATGCTCCGTTACTTCACCTCCATCTCTGTCAGTTGGGAAAGAAAAAAAAATAGCTGAATTCAACAAGCATGAAGCACAGCCGGATCAATGTTCTGAGAGCAAAAAAAAAAAAAAAACTTAACAAGACTCAAAGTCAAACAGGAGGAAATCCTCATAGTGCTTTATGGAGTAATTTATTACTATTGAAGGTGATGAAGCTGAATAACTGACATTGGTCCAGGACAGGTCTGTACACACAACATTTATAAAGATTTAAATTTTTCTGATTTACATAATGATACAACTACTTAATTAAAAAAAAAAAAAAAAAAAAAACTAGACAGATTTCTCATGTTTGGCGTGGTGTCATGACCAGAGGAGGGATGCAACATAACTGTACTTTGTTACTTAAGTACATATTTCACTTACTTTAGTTTTTTTTTAGTTTTAGTTTTTGCAAGCATCTTATAGGCCACTATAGTCCTGTACTTTTTTGAATTTTAAAGTAAATTTAAAGGTGGGTAGTTCTGTACTTTTACTCAAGTACATAAGTAAATAGAGATGACAAAGGAGTATTAGCGAGAATGGAAGGAAAGGTGTACGAGACCAGTGATGCTTTACAGCTTAGAGACAGTGGCGCTGAAGAAAAGACAGGAGGCAGAGTAGGAGGTAGCAGAGCTGAAGATGTTGAGGTTCTATTTAAGGGTGGAAAGGATGGATAGGATTAAGAATGAGTTCATCAGAGGGACAACCCATGTAAGATGTTTTGGAGATAAAGTCAGAGAGGCCAGATTGAGGTGGTTTGGACATGTTCAGAGGAGAGATGGTGAATATATCGGGAGAAGGATGCTGAGGTTGGAACTGCCAGGCAGGAGGTCTAGAGGAAGACCAAAGAGGAGATTTATGGATGTATTGAGTGAGGACATGATGAAGAGGATGCAGTGGATAGGGTTAGATGGAGGCAGATGATTCGCTGTGGCGACCCTTGAAAGGAAAATTCGAAAGACAAAGTAGAAGACACAAGTAAATACAGGACTTTTTTTTATAGTAATATTTACACTAGGGAATCTCTACTTCTACTCAAGTGCAGGATTTGTGTACGTTGCACATCTCTGGTCATGAGATTCCTTACTCTAGTTGTACCACTGCATGTTCTGGGTTTGGCCTCAAGTGCTAAAATAATTATTACTTGCGGCAGTGGTAGCTCAGAGGGGTAAATTTCCAACTTCTCAGCTCATGAACTTGGCATGCCCAAAAGCTGGAGATCTCTTGGATTGACTTGGCCTTTTAGTTTTCAGTACCACTTTATTTAGAACTACTGTATTTAAGAAGTTAGCTGTGATTGTAATTTACATACTTACATACTTACTTAATTACCTGAAGGTCCTGCAGTGCTTAAAGCCTAAATCCACACTCTGAACACTGACTCAGTACACTACACATCTTTCAATGTCAAGCAGCACCAGTAGCTGACCAGTAGGTGACACTGTAGGTTATGAATTATTTATCTGACAACCCTGGACCTGAGGCTCTATATACAAACAGCATCACTGATGAGACACGTGGCCAACGAAAGCAAAAATGACCTGAAGCTTTTCCATCGGATTGGCAGAAAAATATGGATATACAGTAGTAGCATGAACCCTCTATAAAGCTGCAGATTCTGATTATATTATTGAACAGTGTGCCCGCCTGAAGTCCATCTGTATGTTTGAAGCTGTGGTGTGACATGCTGGTGTGTCGTAGTTGGCATTTCAGAAAGTCAACACCTTCTTTCCTTGCTTCTTCCTTTTTCACACTCACACAGAGCGGCATTGTAATGCGACATATGTTCGACTCACGATGCCGTGACGACCCGCTGTCGGTGTCACCTGCCTTTTAACCTCGGCAAGGAGTTGGAGAAAGCTAGGAGGGAGATACAGAGAGAAAGAGAAAATCAAAGCTTCCTGTGCACATTATTATTATTTTTTTTGCGACACAGGGTTGAGTCATGTCGCTCTGCTTGCCGTAACATACTGTCCTACAGCCCCCCTGAACATCCCGCAAGGCGATAATTAGCTACAAGCACACGTGGAGCAGATCTAAAATCCTAAAAGCGAAAATGTTCACTAAGTCTGATTTATTAAGAGCAATATTTCACCGAGCGATATTTTGATACAGTTGATGACTGGAGTGCTGTTCAGGACTTGCGTAAAAATACCGGGGGTGTTTATGTCAAAAAGGGACTATTACTGTAGCATCCCCTGCTTCACTAATGCACTTATCCCAGCATTTCATTAGTGTTTGGATACATGATCGCACTGCCTGAAACACTGGCCTCCCAGGAACTCCTTTAATGGCTCCGAACATATGGACTGTTCGGGGATGCGGCAATAACTCCCACCCGAATTCCTGTAATGTGCAAGTGGTGTTGGTTTTTTACGCCGGATGCCTTTTCTGATGGAACCTTCCCATTTTTATCCGGGCTTGGAACCTGGGATTTGGGTACTGAGTGGAAATTGAACACGTGGGAACCTTCCACATGGTGAGAAACCTCACAATGATGCCCCAGTTATTCACAGACGTACAACCTTCTTTAAACTGTTTGCACCATTCAAATGAGTCTCAGAGTCTCATTACCATACTGTGCTTGAATACCTCGTATACAGTATGTTTACGTCCAGGGTGTACCCGCCTTGTGCCCTAAGCCTCCTGGGATAGGCTTCAGGCTCCCTGCGACCCTGAACACAAGATAAAGCGGTATAGACGATAAGTAAGTGAATCTCAGTAAGACAAGTTAGCTTCTGTTATAGAAGGAATAATACTGTAATAATAAAAAATTCTATATATTAAAGCCCCTGTGGTATTTACATGTCGCGTAGAACCAGCGCAGAATGAAATCTACTACTCGAAGCACTCTTACTCTAAACATTCACTATGTCATCGAACCACAGGTGTCAAGTCCCCTATTTAAACAAACACTTAAAAGACAAAATATTACAAATTGTATCCGTCGCTTCTGATTTCCCCAGGAAGTCGTGCTGTCGTAATTACATATACTGGCTGTTTACCGCAGTCGAGAAATGCCTTTTCATGTCAACACCATTTGCATAATATTTACAGGAGTACCTGAAGATCTCATTGAGCATCAACATACAGTCAGTGTTGTCACTGCACAGCTATCTACAGTCACTATAAACAGCTTGGTGGGTTTAGTGTTTTCAGTGCGTCACCGTGAGAAGGCCGTGTACTTTACACTGTCGTAGGAGGGAGAACTGAAATCATCATTTTGAAGGTTCAACTGAAGCTGATAAAGTCGGTAAAGCACAAACTTTATTTCAATAGGCAATTTTTTTTTTTAAATAATTGATTGAGTTGCATATGGGCATTATACAAATTAAAATACCATATCCATACATTGCACATTGTATATTGTGTATAGTTTATAAAGAGTCAGCCAAAATAAATGTAGACACGCCCCAGAAAAAGGAAAATTTGTATAAACATTTTATAACTACATATCGATATATATATATATATATATATATATATGATAACATTAATAATACTATATAAATATAATATAAATTTTCCTATTTTACTTTTCCTAATATAAAAATACACTATACAGTATATACTGTACATATATATATATATATATATATATATATATATATATATATATATATTTTTTTTTTTTTTTACAAATTACTGCCTTTATTTTATGATTTTAAGTGATTCGTAAAAAAAAAAAAAAAAAAGATTGCAGTCATTTTATTATTTTAAAGCAATTGAAGTTGGGCAAGAAAATGAATGCTTGTGCTCGTCATGTGTTTTACAACATCACTAGAGAGTAGAAGCAAAGTGCATACATATATTGATAAATTCCTTCTGTTTATGTTACAGTGATTTCTATCTTATAGCTTACAAAATAAAATTTGAATCAACACAAATAAATAAGTTTTACCCCTTATAACTACGTACAAAACTGGTATGTGTGTCTGTATACTGTATATATAAAGTATAACCTATATAACTATAATAAGTATACTATATAAGTATAACTTAATATAAAAAAGATTATACTGTAAGTAAACTTTTTTCTGAAGTGTTTTAACCTCTCAGCTACAATAATTTAACAAACTAAGAAACAAACAAATAAAAGTATAAAAAAGGAAAAATAAATCATTTCTACCAGTCACTACACAAATATTGGCAATGCTTTAATTGAATGAATGTAATGATTTTTTCCCCCTCTGTAAAATAGCCATTAATGGACATTGATTGCAATGTTCCACACCCCCCGGGCAAATCAAAAGGTCGCTAAGTCAGAAGGGTCAAATTATTGGGCTGCATCAAGCAAAAACTACTAAGGATCTTTGAAATTATTGGAACTCTTCAACACATTATCAAAACCTGAAAGCATATGCTGAAGCATCAAGATTTTGAAAGCATTGTGGTTGGAACAAAAAAACGTGAGTGGAGATCACTTAAACTTAAAAGTCATAAAAAAAAAGGCTTGAATTTGCTAGGGAGCACAAAGAGTATACTTTGGAAAATGGTCATGTGGTCTGATGAGCTCAGATCCGACCCTATTCCAGAGCGTTGAGCATTAAATGAAACCTTACTGTGCAGGAGGGAGGGGTCACATGTACTGTAAACTCACCTAAAGGATTATTAGGAACACCATACTAATCCGGTGTTTGACCCCCTTTCGCCTTCAGAACTGCTTTAATTCTACGTGGCATTGATTTAACAAGGTGCTGAAGGGCATTCTTTAGAAATGTTGGCCCATATTGATAGGATAGCATCTTGCAGTTGATGGAGATTTGTGGGATGCACATCCAGGGCACGAAGCTCCCGTTCCACTACATCCCAAAGATGCTCTATTGGGTTGAGATCTGGTGACTCTGGGGGCCATTTTAGTACAGTGAACTCATTGTCATGTCCAAGAACCCAACTTGAAATGATTTGAGCTTTGTGACGCAGTGCATTATCCTGCTGGAATTAGCCATCATTGGATGGGTACAAGGTGGTCATGAAGAGATGAACATGGTCAGAAACAATGCTCAGGTAGCCCGTGGCATTTAAACCATGCCCAATTGGCACTAAAGGGCCTAAAGTGTGCCAAGAAAACATCCCCCACACCATTACACCAACACCAGCAGCCTGCACAGTGGTGACAAGGCATGATGGATCCATGTTCTCATTCTGTTTACACCAAATTCTGACTCTACCATTTGAACGTCTCAACAGAAATCGAGACTCATCAGACCAGGCAACATTTTTCCAGTCTTCAACTGTCCAATTTTGGTGAGCTCGTGCAAATTGTAGCCTCTTTTTCCTATTTGTAGTGGAGATGAGTGGTACCCGGTGGGGTCTTCTGCTGTTGTAGCCCATCCGCCTCAAGTTTGTGCATGTTGTGGCTTCACAAATGCTTTGCTGCATACCTCGGTTGTAACGAGTGGTTATTTCAGTCAAAGTTGCTCTTCTATCAGCTTGAATCAGTCGGCCCATTCTCCACTGACCTCTAGCATCAACAAGGCATTTTCGCCCACAGGACTGCCGCATACTGGATGTTTTTCCCTTTTCACACCATTCTTTGTAAACCCTAAAAATGGTTGCGCGTGAAAATCCCAGTAACTGAGCAGATTGTGAAATACTCAGACCGGCCCGTCTGGCACCAACAACCATGCAGCTCAAAATTGCTTAAATCACCTTTCTTTCCCATTCTCACATTCACTTTGGAGTTCGGAAGATTGTCTTGACCAGGACCACACCCCTAAAATGCATTGAAGCAACTGGCATGTGATTGGTTAATTAGATAATTGCATTGATGAGAAATTGAACAGGTGTTCCTAATAATCCTTTAGGTGAGTGTATATATGTGCATGTATATATAAAATGCGCTTTTAATATATTGTATATACATTAAACAAACAAACAGGAAAAAACAGTTATCAAAACCACCAAGAGCTTGGAGTGTTAATTAAGGTGCAATTTAAAAACTTATAATTATATAGTACTGGATAATGTTTATAGTGTATATAGTCTGACAACTTTCTGCTACTTTTATTTTCTTTATACTTATTTTACTTTTCTTAACTTTCCTGTTTTTGTTTTTTATCACTGACTTTATCATTGAGAGCTTCTGCACAATAAATAAATAAATAAATAAATGAAAGAATCCAATGCACCGGTACTGTCAGTATGTGTACAAATGGCAAATAAAATCTCTTGCATCTTGAATCAACAAAAGAAAAAATATCAGCTTAACACTTTAGAGAAAACTATTCTGCATTCTTATATGGATGGACTTGGAAATACAGTAGCATAGTATGAAGAGAAATGCAGCAAAGAACATTACCAGTGGAAATAATTTTAAAAGCTGGCTTTGTGCCCAATGTGCTTTCTGCCTCTCACCCCTTTTTATTTTTCTTGCTCTGTGATTTATGATGTCTGATTGGCCAGAGTCCCACTGTAGCAGTACCGACACCTCCTCTTCATCAACTGCCATGATTCCATCTGAGAGAAGTGTTTGAGTAAAGGCCAGAATTCCCTTGACAAGTGTGACATGACATGGTTGGTGCTACTTATTTCACTTTCTCTGGCGAGAATGTTTAAAAACATCTGCTTTCTAATTAACTTACATATTATACATATATTGATTATTATGCTGACAGTGGAATACAGACCAATGGCACAATGCAATACGCCAATGCTGTAGCACTATGTACGGCCATTTTGTCACATCACTATCCAGGCTATCAAGTAATTTTATACAATATGTAAAAAAAAAATAATAATAATAATAACAGGTAATGCCTAATGAAATTCCTTTTATTAGGCCTCTGGCTAAGAATCCATTAATACCATTAAACTATAAAGTTGTTGTGGATGGGTGCAATATTAAAAGATGACCAATGTAAAAAGATGAACCAAGTACTTGTCAAGAGGTATGTTTGTTCTTTGTTTATGCATGTGATCAAGAACTTTGGACATCCGCACAGTTCTTACCCCAACCTCAGTGCCGGGACAGCCAAGAGTCAGGAAAGTGATTTTCCAGGTCATGCCAGGAATTAGAACTTAATCCAGTCTCTAAGTGACAGTGGATTGAACAAGCACTTGGCCGTACATCCTCCCTCAGATGTCTTAAAACCTGGCAGGAGAATTTGTATTGACGATCTGGCACCTGAGGACTGATTTTTGATGCACTATATTGCAAATGTTGAAAAACATAATGAGCATGCACTTGGTCGCACTGTGGACCTGCTGCGGTGGTGGAGAAGACGGCCTCTTCCACTGTGAAGCTGGTTGCTTCATCTCAGTGTCGTACCTGTACACCCAATTTTTATAATCAGTAATGATCCTTGACATGAAGGATGGGTCATCCATCCATTCTTGGCAGCATCATGGCGCATGTTTAAACTATACAGTATGTTAGTATTGCTTGGACAGTTCCATATATCACACTGACAATGGCAGCAATGTTATGGATTGTTTTCCAATGATCATCCACAAGTTTTTGGGGGTTGAGCTCATTGAAGGTCTTCCTGAGCTCTCGTTGTCTTCCAGTAATGTTCTTCCTCTTTTGAAGCATGCGTGCCACTCAAAACACCTCAAATGACCTATTGCAGCATCGCCAAAAAGTTGGTGAAACAAGTCAAACATCTCTGTGGCAGATTTGCCCAGTTTTACACAAAATTTCATATTCACTCTTTGTTCTACAGTAACTTCCTTTCCATGATGAAATCGTATACATGGTCAGACTAGCAACTAGCCTTGTGTTGCCATCTGTTGGTGTGTCACAAAACTAGTCGTGAAACTTTTTGATACCACTTCTTATGGTGCAATGAAGAAACCTATAGCACCAAGTCAGGTTAGCAGTGTGATGTTAGAACAAATAGTTGGTTATCCAGAACTACCAGAAGGTTGAGTGTAGTGTTATATGGTGTGATCTGAGATATGTCCTGGGAGATCACAAGATGTGGAGATCAGTTTTACTGAACTTGTTAAAGAAGTTGCAGTGTTTATAACTAAAATTCATAAATCAATCTAAAGACAATCAGCTTGTCCCTGCTCCCATAACAATTTCGAATTCATTTAATATGGAATGCACTGATGTATTTCATATTTCCAGTTCATCCTAAGGGGTTTTAGTGGGCAAAAGGGCAATGTCATGAAAACAGTTTGGAAATTAACCACATACTGTATAGTATGGATGTAATGACCAGATGTCAACAAATTTTGCCCATATAGTGTTTGTGCACTTTTTAAAGATTCCTTTCACATGAAAAGTGTGATAAAGAAATGGTACTAGTGTAATCGTGAATAAATCTTTATATTAAGAAATTAACAAAAGTTAATTCCATTCTGGCTTGTTACCCTAAAGATATTTTGAATTAAACAACAGAAGAAAAACAGCCTAGACGTCTAATCTAAACAAACAAGTAATTACGAATCTATTAATGTGAGAACGCCCTACAAACCCCATATGGCTTGCCACTGTAGTAAGTCAGGATTGCATGTTCTTCATTTGTGAATTAAATCGTGATAGGTACCGATATTTGATGATGAAATTACACATGCCTGGAGCATTTTCGACACTAATTAGTGTTTGTTTGCAATTTTCAAAGCTCTCTTCCTAAATGGTTTTGGAAGCTACAGTACCACGTTTTTTTTCTCAGTGCAGCAACCAGCAAAACAGAACAAACACAGTATTAACGGTATTGACTCCTAAACTGCAGTCTCCTTCAACAAAGACACAGCATTAAGGTGAGTCTATGTACTATAAAAGAAAGGTGAAGAGATTGGACATAAGGCGATAACAAGGAGACGTTATAACCTTGGATTACAGTTCAAGTCTTACTAATCTCATTTTACATTTGATTGGTTAAATCTCATTCAAGCTCTGTCCTTTATCTGAATTGCCATCTGATGCTCTGCCTGCGGTATCGAGCCAACATTCTAACCTGAGTTAAAGAGCGGACCTGTGTCAGGGTGCGATAGTGGATTTAAATGTTTACTACCTTTCTAACAGAAAAACAGACAGTCTCCGATAAATTACTTCTTCTGAATCAGGATCTGTAAGATAGCATTAATTGGAAGTAAAAAAATTAAAAATGACATATACAGTGCATCAAAAATGTGCATCAAATATATATATATACACTCAACAAAAATATAAACGCAACACCTTTGTTTCTGCTCCGATTTTTCATGAGATGGACTTAAAGATCTAAAATTCATTCCAGATACACAATATTACCATTTCTCCCAAACATTGTTCACAAATCAGTCTAAATGTGTGATAGTGAGCACTTCTGCTTTGCTGAGATAATCTATCCCACCTCACAGGTGTGCCACATCAAGATGCTGATCTGACATCATGAGTAGTGCACAGGTGTACCTTATACTGCCCACAATAAAAGGCCACCCTGGAATGTGCAGTTTTTTGCTTTATTGGGGGTCTGGGGACTCAGAATCGGTCAGTATCTGGTGTGATCACCATTTGCCTCATGCAGTGCAACACATCTTCTTCGCATAGAGTTTATCAGATTGTCAATTGTGGCCTGTGGAATGTTGGTCCACTCCTCTTCAATGGCTGTGCGAAGTTGTTGGATATTAGTGGGAACTGGTACACGCTGTCATATATGAAAAATCGGAGCAGAAACAAAAGTGTTGCGTTTATATTTTTGTTGAGTGTATATATATATATATTGTTTTTATTAAATAAAATCAATGTAAATGAGATTAATTAAGAAAGTGGTGAACCTCTCATGTATTCTAGATTCATTACTTGTAAAGTAAATTGTTTCCGCTTTTTTGTTTCAATGATTATAGCTTAAAAAATTTTTTAAAACTAGTTAAAATATTTACTAAAAACAACCAAAAAGAGGATTTGTGAGATTATTGTAATCTGAGAATTATGAACATTGTTAATTTATACACATGGTCTTGAGCAGCCGTCAGCTCATCTGTATTGTTGGGTCAGGTGTTTCTAATCTTCCTCTTGAAAATAGCCTATATATTCTCTATGGAGTTTAGGTCAAGCAAGTTGGCTGGCCAATCAAGCAGAATAATATCACGATCAGCAAGCCAGTTAGTGGTAGTTTTGGCATTGGGTGCATGTGCTGAGCAATGCTGGAAGAGGAAATTAGGCTGACCATAATGCTTTGAGCAGACAAAAGCATTAAATGCTCTAAAATCTCCTAGTAGATTCGATGTTGATTTGGGACTTCATAAAATATAGTGGACCAACACCAATAGATGCCTTGACACGTGTCACTCCTACTCCAATTTTCAAAATTACATGCAAAATATACTTTCTTTGGAAAAAAGAGGACCACTTAGCATGGGTCCAGTTATTTGTTTCCTTTCGCCCAGGTAAGATGCTTCTGATGTTGTTTCTTGTTCAGGAGATGCCTATATACTAAGAATGCAAAAGTTGTGTCCAATTTCCTTAAGATGTCTATATGTGGTGGCTCTTGATGCACCAACTCTAGCCTCACTCCACTCCTTATGAAGCTCTCCTAAGTTTTTGAATCTGCTTTGCTTGAATCTTCTCAAGGCTGTGGTTATTCCTATTACTTGTGCACCTTTTCCTTCCATTACATAAATCTACAAAATGCATTCCATGAAGATAAAAATGCTAAATCTATATTTAAGGACTGACCCTAGAATCTTTTGTGACATTTTCCACTATTAGCTGATGGAAAACGCATAATAGGGTGAATATTATGATTCTAAACAATATAAGTCCTGATGGAACAGTTTGATCAAGGTTATTAAAATTAAGAAGCTAAAAATACAATTAAAATATGACTTGATCTTCATAGTAATAATAGACAAACTTTATCCCGCTAAACACAAATAACATTTGTAATTTTTTACGACTTTATTAAGCAGACTAATTAATAATTTGCAGTTCAAGTAGAAAGCTCCAAAACAGAAAGAAAACCTATTAAAATATTTTCTACAGCTGCTGATTAGACTTGCACAATAGTAAGACGTTAAAGTTCTTACAGAGTTCAAAATATTTGGCTAAAATTTTAGGCTTGTGCTACGACGACACTAATATAAAATCCACACATTCTGTTTATAGCATGTGACATCAATCTATAGAATAATCAGTACACAAAATTGTAATCATTGATCTACAGTTAGAGGATCATTAATTTCTAATCACATGGTGTTGCACAGTCGATTTTGATTGGGATCGTTTTACCTAGTGTGACAAGTAATGATCAGGCTTTACTTTAAATACTCTATTGACGTGTTTGTGTGTTTTGGTTCATGGTTTTTCTGCATCTTCACTATTTTAACGCTTCACAAAACCGATAGCTTTGCTACTGCGAAATTCTCCCGTAAACATTCTTCATGCAGTTTTCACTTCTTTGTTCCTTCAAGGACTGCAAGCTGTCTAGTTCCTGATGCAAGACTGGAGCTGGAAATCACAATGATGCTATTTTTTTTCCTCCAAAGAACGGAGAGTTTACTTATCCCATAAAAAAACTTTACTAAAGTACATACCATAGTATTACCATAGTACTTCAGACATTTCCATGGCACCATAGGGCACCAGTGTAGGTACAGTACTATGGCACTTGGGTACCATGGTGGTACTATGGTGTGCACCACAATACTTTAGTGGGTATCTAGTATGGTATGTTTGTACATAGTTTACCATAGATAGGTTAGTACAGTACATATACTACAGTATATCAGATAAAAGTGGTACTGTACAGGTACTATATCAGCAAATAAGTACTATGGCACAAGTACTGTACCAGGGTCAAATTAAGAAATTTTTATAGATAATACTGTCCATGGAGCATGGTTGGGTATCAAGGGTATTATCCTTTATGAAAAAGCAGTGCCATGGTGTCCATAAACACCGCTCGATTATCCCAAACTATAGCATGAGTTATATAGATTTTCTTTTGCAGAACTGTATTTTTTTCTTTTATACCACCATAATTCAACACTGCGGGGTGATTTTACAATCTTGGACAGCGTGTAAGGAATTCCTTCATTTGCGGGCTTACAATGCAGGGAAAAAAACAGGCTCCATCATTTATATATACCAGATATATCTGACATCCAGTACAGTCTTTTGCTTGTTCTTTGTTTATTACTGTATATACTGTAGAACACTATGTAGGGCAGCATTAAATGAAACATAGCCTCCCGCCCCTCAACTTAGAAAACAGTTTACTAATGAGCTCTCTGGAAACACAAATTCATGAACAGTTGTTATATAAAGAATTCTAATGTTACAAATTGCCTAGGAGGCTGAAATCACAAAACAACTGTGTTCTTGTAAAAGTTAGTAATTGGCTAACAAGTTGCTTGACCTCAGTTTTAATAACGTTTGTATTGAATCTAAATGGCCATCCCCGTATACGTGTGTATCCTAACAAATTAATTTTATGTTAAAAGAAATTGCTATAAAAATACATATTTATAGTTTAGAAGTTCAAGGTTTCCAGATTTATAGCACATAGTGCTATAGAGCAATATGCAAGTTTTTCCATCCTTTAAGGACAAGCACTGTTAGGGGATAGAAAATGGGTTCTGACAAAGTATGTTGCATTTTCCTCTCCTATTTAGTCTTAATGAGGAAGAAAAGTGATCCATTGCACAAAAGAGGTGGCACGGTGTCCAAGTGGTTACCACTGTCGCGTTGGACCGCCAGGGTCCGGGTTCCATTGCCGCCTTGGGGTATGTGTGCATGTTCTCCCTGTGCTTGCTGGGTTTCCTCTGGGTTGTCTGGTTTCCTCCTACAGTGCAAATACATGCAGATTAGGCCTATTAGCATTCCCAAGTGTCAAAAGCCTGTGTGTGTGAATGTGACCACCACGGTCATAAAATGGTAGTCACCATTGGTCTCCACGATCCCTAGTTGGACTCCAGAGGTTCCTAAATGAGTGGATGGATGAATGAATGGATGGATGGATGGATGGGCCCATAACAGAACTTGTGTGACAACATTTAGCTTCGGTACAGTATTACAGAAGGCAGAGAAAACTCCCTGATGTGTTCGCATGTGGTTTGTCGTTTACACTTTATAGCTCTAATCTTAGTGACAGTGGCTTGTATAACAGGTTTTCCTCCCCTCTGGCTCTGTGTGTGAAATGGGAGTGTTTGTGCTATACAGACCAATTTAGCAGTGATGAGAAAGACATAGCAAGTGAACTAGAGAGCGAAGGACAGATACAGAGAGAGCAAGAGAGAGAGAGAGCGAGAGAGAGAGACTACTGCTGTCTATTCGAATGTTCCCAGTTCCTTTGAGTTTTCATTTTTGGAACACATACTCATTAAATTGGTGAACACACTGCAGTCTGCCTGCGGATACCAGATACAATTTCATTAAAAAACAATCAAGCTGCATTAGCATTGAGCTTTATGTGGTCCTGATTACTTTTCATACCGATAATAATCACTGCACTTGTAGCCTTTATTTGCTCCAAGGGCAAATTGTTACATGTACATGTTCCCTTATTATATGGATCACAATTACGCCACAGAAATAATATATTTCATGTGTAAGGAATAAAACACAATAACCATTGTCAGGGTTGTATAAAGATAGCGCCCAACATGGACAAAGGTTATTGTTGCTAGAAGGTTGAGGTTGATGTACCTACTGTATAGCATGCATTCAGTTCTAACAGTTATAAATAGCTGTATTATTATTTCTTTTTTCTTATGTCTTAAAGAAAAAAAGTCCTTGCAATTATGAAGCTATAGAAACTATATCTTTATTTGTATATGGACAGTTTGACAGCATAATAAGATAATTTTTTTTTTTTGAAAAATGACATAAATATTGCAATATGTTAAATATTGAAATATTTTCTGCATTTTTTTTTTAGCCTCATTCGTGTTAAAAAGAACAAATGGCAAAATATTAACTTAATATTTTGGGATGTTTATACAGGGTGTCCCAAAAAAATTACATAATTTAAAATATGAATATCTACATGAGTAACTACATGTCCTAGGCGTTATGTTAAAACATTTAATATATATTTATTAAAATTCCAACAACATATTTAAACAGATATACGATAAACATCGAGTCAGTAATCCAGCTCCAACACATTGACTTTCGGCGAGTCCCCCATGTGCTCAACCGTAGCGTGGAGATTTTTCGTCCCCCCCAAATGTGAACATTATGCTTGTTGACTTTTTTGCCATTCGTATGAAATGTGGCCTCATCACTGGAAACAAGATGATTTTAGAACTCCTCATCTTTATGCAGTTTCTGTTGCATAGAAACAAAGAAATTAAATGTAAAACATTAAGCTCGTTAAAATTTAGTATAATTTAAACATGAATTGGCTATGTTTTTAGATCACAATATGATGTCATTTTTGCGAACACTTTGCATAAGTGTCAATTTTACATGATTTTTCATAAAGCTATAACTTAATTTCGCAAAGTTTTGCTACAATGGATTATTGTGGTGATTTAAGTATGCAAATTAGTTTTAATAATATGTTGATTCAGTTTAGATAAAAAAAAAAAAACATAGCAAACTCATAAATTGATTGTAATTTTTTACATAGTAGAAAAAGCATTGAGCTTTGTTGGATACCTCTATCAGTTTTAGTTTTACTTGAAGTACTTGAGACCAGCTTGCTTATATAGTACAAGTATCGAGCTTCCATGTTTCTTGTACACACTTTGCTCATTTCACAAAACTTACAGTAAATGTTAAGCAACTGACACCACTAATTCATTACTGTTGGAGTGACTGCGGAGGCAGTAACAAAGCATAAACATCATTCTTTTTTTATTATTTAACTAGGATTTATAATTCTCCAAAAATCCGCAGGACACATTTTAACATTAACACCGGCCACTGTCTTGAACAGGAATTATTTTCGCTAAACCAATTACTGTATATGACAGAAAGATGTGATGTGATTAACTTGTCTCAAAAAGTTGGCATCTACATATCATACTTTGCTCAAAATGTAAAAGCTTAACACTTGCTAAAAATGCTTACATAAACGTTTTTCACATTAAATATTTTAAAATGTTACCCTTGTTTGTTTTCTCCTTGGGCAAGAGAGACTAACCCATAAGCAGCCCTTACGAGGGTCACACTTAAACCTTTCTACCATTCTATGCTTACTGTACATTCTTGGTAGAACCTTAATCACTCCGTAGGGACCCAGTGAATAATTGATCCCCACTATCCCAATTCTTCTATAAGGGACAACTTGTTTGCCGTGAGTTGTGAGCCGTGTCAGTGGAAGAAGAGATCCTGGTTTCTGAGAAATGTGGTTTGCTGCCGCTTCCATTATTTCAACACGACACTTTGGCTCCTACTTCATCTAGACGGGAGGTTGAAATGTCTTGATCCAATTAATCGGCTGGTCGTAGCATACTCCTAGAATATTCTGAGATAAATGAACATCAGTAACGTTCTGACTCATTGGAGACTTTGGGTCAATCAAGTGATTTGAGCAACCTGTTGCTTATTTTTCCTTGATGATCAAAGTAGGAACTGCACAAACAAGAACTTGGAGTACCTCAAGGAAAAAAAGCATTTTTATTTGTAACACTTTTTAGTATTAGGATTAATAGTATTGTTAAAAAGGGGAAAAAAAAAACAGAAGTCTAAAACCCACCTGAATGAATATTACTAGTAGTTTCTGGACATAAGAGGAAAATTACCACAGCATACCCCAGTATACACGGATGAATCGAAATCAGGCAATAAAATGGTCAGCCTTTGCAACAAATTCTACTGTAGCAGGGTGTACGCATCCCAGACCAAAGTTCAATTTTTACTGCAGAAGCAAATGCTCTGCTTATGGCTTTGAAATTCATTGAAACCACATCAGGAAAGAATCACCTAATAACAACAGACTCAAAATCATGTCTCCGAGCATTAGAAAATATAAAAACAGATCATCCAACAATCCTGGAAATCCTAACCAAGCTATAATTTTTAGAAACCAATAATTTTAACATAGTATACTATTAGATACCTGGGCACTCAGGAATCCCTGGTAATGAGAAAGCAGACTAAGCTGCCAAAGAAGCATTAACTAACAAAAGAATCAAATGCTTTATACCCTTCACAGATTTAAAACCACAGATTTTGACCAAACCAATTTAAAAACATTTAAATGAATACATAAAAAATAAATAAATGGCAATCACAATGGGACCAATGCTTAAATAATAAACCATAATATATAACTATAAACAATAAACATATTTTATTTGACTGTAAATCTTAAACTTTTACTCATTTAAGAACTTGTTTTATTCTGTTGACACTTTAAAAAAGTTTTTAAACGAGGAAATCTAAATTTAGTTTTAAAGCTCTTCGAAAAAAAATATTTTATACATCTTATCTAGTTTTAATATTGAAAAACAAAAATGCTTCTCGCCCTGAATATAGCCATAGAAGCTGGCATGGCGTTAAAAAAGAGAGAAAAAACAAAGAAATTATGCATTAAAGTTGGCACTAAAGTCTAAGATGTTGTTATAGAAATGTATTCGACATTATTTGACCAATCAGAAAAGAGAATTTAAAATCGATTGTCACCAATACTAGTCATACTGTACTAGTCAGTTTTCCTTTAATCAATTCAAAAATGTATTTTCTTTAGCCAGTGATTGAGTCAGAATTTAATCTTTGCTTACTGTATGGGAGGCACATTACTGCCTACATCTTTTGTATCGCAGTGTGCTGCGATTATATTTGGCATTCTCTCATATGCCACCCTACAATGCCCACTGTCCTGGCACACATTCTACAAGCACATGCATACACATACAGTACACACACACACACACAACCACAGAATGCCTAATGCCCAGAAAGTGCATGAGCAACCATGTGTGAAGGTTGGATGAGACAGTGATTAACACAGCATACACAAACACAGATGAGGACATGGTGTAGAATGTCTAACGGGGAACAGAAATACTTGATTAACACTATCATTAGATGTAATGGCCAGGACATCATTATTACTCATATAAGACGACTGAGTCAGTCAGATCAAGAAGATGAGAAAAGACGAGGCTCATCACTTGTAGTGTGGGTTTAGTGTTGACGTGATCAGAATTCAGTTCTTCTGCAGGTTGTCTCAGCTATAAATAACACATATGATGTCAATGCATTTCAAGATTAGGTTCAGCAGCTGAGCTAAAATAAGCATCTGAAAGTTAAAGCAAATGTCTGAAGGCTAGACCGAGCATCTGTGGGTTAGACTGCAAATCTAAAGGCATCTGAAGAACTAAGCATCTGAAGATTGGACTGCGTGTCTCAAGGCTAGAGTGAGCCTCTAAAGGGTAAATTGCCAATCGAAAGGTTGGACTGAACATGTGGAGATTCGACTGGGCATCTGAAAGAATAAAATATGCACCTGAATAGGTTTAGACTTTGTTATGGTTTCCTATGCAGTTGGTTTGTTCGCTCTTGATGTCTAAGGGAGATAGCAAGCCAACATAAGAAGAAGAAAAAAGTAAGGTTAATATACTGTATTAAAGACCGTCACTGATTACTAATAGAAGAGTCACTTGTGTACAAGAATGAGACAAACTCAAGAGTAGCACTGACTTTCAGCAAACTTTAGTAATTAAAGCACCAAAAAAAAGTTACAGTGAAAACCAGTAGCACAAACAGAAAAAGAAAAAATATACAAAATATTAAATAGCACTTTAGACGGTGAGGGCCGCTTAAATCAAATAAATTAATAAAACAAAATCTAACCTAATAAACTAAACGAAAACAAAATCAGGGTGTGGGATGCCCACCAACTACACTGACTAACCAAAACATAGGTACAACAATTAGCTCTCGCTCCTAACCAGTGTGTCTAAACAAAGTCTTACTGAAAAGACATAGGAACCAAAACACAAGGGACATACCCGAAAATACTACGGGGCGTAATGGCCTTATGCCTAGATAAAGCATCCAAAGGTTAGCCATTTAAATAGTCATTATCTGAAGCTCGGAGCAAGGATGTTTAGGTTAGACCTTCACAAGGTTTATAGCCCCCATTAAGGTTTCAAGTTCCTGACCATTTTAAGGTTAGAACAAGCATTCCTTGGTGAAAATGCTCAATAAGAATAATTTAGTAGCTATAGATTAAAAAAAATATATATGGTACCAAAGTTTTGTGAGAGAGAAAGAAAAAAAGAAAAGGAAATTGCAGGAATATAGTTCTGTTGAGATGTTTTTTATGGAAATATCTGAGTGATGGGTTAAAATAAATGCCTTATACCCTTCCTGATGCAACCGTTCCTATTTATCCAGGCTTACAGTAGGACCAGGGCCAGTGCACTGTCTTGTTGAAGTCCAATAACTCAAACCCAGGATATGGCAGTGAAATTATCAAATGCTAGCCACTAGGTTCACCAGGGAAGATAGTAACAGCTGTCCCAATCTGCAGCATTAAACCTGATAAAAAACCATATCTAAACTACAAGATCATGTGATAATGACAAGCAAAATGTTTTAAAGGTATAGAATGGGTATAAAAAGCTCGCTTGAACATAAGATTGGTTGCAAGGCATCCTGCCAGCACCTGTAATGATACTGTCTTGCACAGTATGGGTTTTAAATAGGATCTATAATCCATCAAACACTGAGTAATGGTTTTTAAATTATTGCCAAGGACAAGAAGTTAAAAGTTGGGGATCTTGTGGATATTTTACAGCAGTGTAGACATTAAGGAGATTTTATGGGAAATTCGAGGAGACAAATAAAATAAAATAAAAAAAAAACAAAGTAAATTTTAATAGACCACAAATGTCAAACAGAAATGTATGTCAGAATTCAATAGAACAACGATGTGGTAGGACAATTTCTATGAAAAACATATTGCAGGTCTGAAAAACCGAATAAACATTCTAAACAACATGCACCAAGAAGTTCTGAAGAGTCTCATTTAGATTCTAAAGAGTACTTCGGAAAAATGTGTGGTGCCTTTTTTTTTGGATTGAAAGGGTGAAAACAAGTCTCTCAAGTTACGCTGGGCATTCCAAGCTGAGCATGAGACTAGCATCTAAACGGTAGAACATTTAGATTTAGCATTTGAAGGTTCAACTAAGCATTTGAAGGCTAGATAGACTATCTAAAGCTGTTTAATTTATGAATATTTAAGTGTTATAAAAGTTAGCACAGTCAGCCAGAGGCTAAAATCTTCAGAATTAAGGCATTCATAAGAAGTTAAAGAAACAGCTAACATCTGACAATTTGAGCATATTTCAAACATATTTAAAGGTTCAAATACAAGCTGGGAGGCTGGGCCATGCATGGAAAGGTTAAAACAAGAATTGGAACATTAGAGCAAAAAATTGGAAGGTTACAACGAGAATCGAAATGTTAAAGTGAAAAAAGAAGGTTACATTAAGGATTAGAGGGTTATAGTGAGAATTGTGTAATTAGAGCAAGAACCTAAAGGTTACAACAATAATCTAAAGGTTACAATAGATTTAGAAAAATAGATTTGAGAATATGAAGGCAACAGCTAGAACCTGAAGGTTACAGCAAGAGTCAGAAGGATGAAGTGAGAATAAAAATAGAGATGTTATAGTGAAAAATCAGAAGGGTATCATGAAAATAGCAAAGTTACAGGAGAAATCAGTTGGTTAAAGTCAAAATATGCAGTTTAAAGGAAGAAGCAGAAGCTTTGAGTAAAAATAGGAAAGCTACACTGAGTATCATAAGGTTAATGTGAGAACTACAAGGTTAGTATGAAACCATAAAGGTTTCAGTCACAATCAGTAGGTTCCACCAAGACTCAGAAAGTTAAAGCAAGAATTAGAAGGTTGCCGTTAAAATAGGAAAGTTACAAGAAAGATCAGTTGATTATAGTCAAAGTATGAAGGGTGCGAAAATCAGAAAGTTTAACGTAAGAACCCAAAAATTGCATAAAGACATGAAGGTTTCAGGGAAAATCAGTACGTTAGAGCAAGAATCAAAACGTTAGAGCCAGAATTAGAAGATAAGTGTGGGAATCTGGATGTTAGGGGAACATAGAGAAGAACTTAAATCTTCATAAAGTATATGAACGTTAACAGCCCAAACAGGCTGGTGTTGATTTTATTTTATTTTTTTATGTTAGACATATACTACAGAAAATGTAGGTGCTAAGGAAGCTACAGAACTTTTGAAGTTTATGCAACATACTGTATAAGTGACAAATCTTGCTTCCCTAAAAATGTCAAGTTGCAGACTTCAACCTTTTTGAAGAGATGATTTTATATCTGCCCCCAAAATGGGCAATTTTCAGTGTTATACTGTCTTGCTTTAAACAATAATAATTTTAAATGCGAATTATTCACATTTCTTCCTGAGTATTGATACTATAATTGTTGTAACCTGTAAACATTGTTGCTTAAATAGTTTTTTTTGGTAAAACTTACAGAGCAAAACAACTGTAGTGTCCGTAACCATGTCTAATTCATGTTGCAATGTTTTTTTTAATCAATTTTGTATTTTAGAATAAATCACTTTTTTCAGGTTTATGTCTTTTTACAGTATGTGAAATCAAAATTGACCAAGTTTTATCTAAATAATAATTGAAAGATTACAGTTAAAGACACTAAATAAAAGGAAGAGGAATTGTATTTAGCTAATGTGTTTCTTTTTACCTAACAAAAAAAAAAATGTGTATGCATGTCTACAAAGAAGCAAAGCATGAGTTGGGAGATGAAAAGTATTAGGTATTATAAAAAATTATCTTATATGAAAATTAACTTTTTCACCTAGATGAGAGACTTTTTAGCACCGGTACCATCTTTTGGATTCCATCTTTTGGATTCATTCTTAAGCATTCCTGCGTTTTTGATCTTGAAACCGGTAATAATTGTGCATAATCTCTTTTGTAACCTGAGGAAAGATGTGTAATGTGCAATACTTTGTAAATGTTGAGAGCCTTCTGCGTTAACTTTCATAGAAGACGGTCAAAAGGGGAAAAAAAATCTACTTGATTACATCTCACATCCTGAGAGAGCTCGAGTTATGAGGTTTATTTAGATCTGATGCCGGCTTGTCCATCTGTTTCTGTGTGTGTATGTGTGTGTGGTGCCAATGAAATGCCAGGCTCATTGTCTTGTCTGGTGAGATGCCAGTTTGATATTGCCCATCTGCTCTGTCATTTGAAGTGAAAGTATGTGAGTTCTGGGTTTGGGAGAAGAATGATTCAGACACACTATGGATGTCTGGAAGAACTTTTCTTGGTAAAGACTGATGAAGAATTGGGGTATGGAAAAGTTTTGGTGTGTGTGTGTGTGTGTGTGTGCGTGAGAGAAAGAGACATACCCTTATGCTTGCTCGGTGCGATCTAGTAGACAAATTCTGAATATAATCACTTCCACTTCCACTGTCTTATACACACACACACACACTTTTTTCAGGATGTAGCTGACTAAATCATACACTAATACAGTACACCCCCTTCTTATTCACACAAGTGAACATTACCGGTCTTGACCCAGTGAAGCACAATGCTCATAACAAGAAAAAAACATGTGGAAACCTTTTGACAATTTTGCGGAATCGCTCTTAATTAAGGGCAGGATCCCCATCTGGAGGAATGATTTAAGGTGCGATATTAGATTTTCATAAATGTGTGTGTGCATCTTCATTTATTGCTATGATTTGGTTAAGTAGTTGTCTGGTGACCAGTGTGTATATGTGTGTGATAGAGTCAATTAGCATTAATTGCCAGCTGTTCAGCCTTTCTGCAGTGCACATCCTTCGAGCCTGTTCAAACAGACACAGATACTGATAAGTGATACCGATAAGAGAACAAGTTATTATTAGTCATTCCTTTTGTTTGGTTGTTGCTGAGAGGCTTTTGGAATTTGCAACCCCAATGTTGAACTGTGAAAGCCATCAAGACACCAACAAGATTTGCAAGGTGTCAGCATATCTCTCACATGATGACACCTTGCTGTCCTAGTCAAGAATCATAACCAACTTCAGCTCCATTTATTTATTTTTTTATTAACGTCCAGGGTATGCTCCCCTTGCATTTTGTAAATCAGTGTTTGCATCAAGGAACCTTTAATGCACCCCTAATGCTAAATTATTTAATTCACGACTGAGATTCGCTCCTCTCAAATTCAGTGATTCAGTTCAAGTCAATAAATCATGTGGTAACAACTGAGATTTGTTCCTCTTGTGTTCAGAGAGTCAGTGCTTGAGTCAATTCTTGGTCATGATCGAAATGTCCTCTTTGCAAATTTAGCATGTAGTCTTTGAGTCAGTGGTTAAATTTGCTTCTCTTAAACTTCTCCTCGTGACAGAAGAAGGAGAATACAAAGTGTTTTTTTTTTTCCAACTTTGAGGTTATGTTAGGCGTCACATTTTTCCCTCTAACCTTCTGTATATCATTGGCTATGAGAATTCAGTCTCATCTGTGGTTGGTTGGATGATTTATTACATATTACATTGAGATCCAATCAGTGTTAATCAGTCTCACCCAGAGACCCAGTGGATAAAAGTTACGCCTGGGAGGAGAAAGTTATTCTAACACGAAGATCAACGATTAAGAATGTGAGCAAATCAGATCAGAATTGAGTCAGGTTAATCTGATGATGCTTTTTTTTCTATTCTGATTATAAGTGTATCATTACAGCCTGTGAAACTGCACCTTGTGTTAAATTATTCTGTAGTCTTGAACAAAATCTCTTTGTGAATTTAGCAAAATGTAACCAAAGATTTAGCTTCTGGTTACATTTCCTCCTTTTTAAAAGTGATTCAATTTGAAATTAGTGAACCTTTGGTCATGACTGAGATTCCTCTTGACTTTAGTGAGTTAAGTCAATGGTTATGTTTGTATGAATGAGATTTTTTTTTTATTCAGTTGACATCACTTTGATTAGGCTAAATTAGACTTAACTGTGTACACAAACACTGATCTAAGATCAGGTTGCTTTAATTGAATTAAGTAATTCAAACTTTAAAACAACAAATTATTTTTATTTTTGTCCAAAATTTGCTCCTCTTACACTTGATGAGTCAGTCTTCGAATCACAGAAACTTTTGCTCACGACCAAGGTTTGCTCATCTTGCATTCTGTGGGTAACTTCATGCTAAAACGCTTAATGCAAACTCAAAATTTTTAAAGGGATACAAACACTTTTAGCGATCAATATCTTCAATCAGTTCACTCACGCCCAATGCAACATAGCCCGAATTATAAAGTACAGACATACATATACATTACACAAAACATTATCCAACTAGCTAGAGCTAGATAATTAAAACACAAATAAAATAAAAAATACCTACTGCTTTCTATCTTTTAAAAGAAAAAAATTCTCTGCATCACTTTTAAATGCTTTATAATCCCTTTTCATAATTGTAGATCAGATGTGCATTTGAAAAAAAATCTTAAACTCTCATTTAATATCTTTTCCAGAATGAATGAAATGTATAAGTTTAATTAAATTTTAATCTTGATATATAACAATATATTGTGCATCTACCTTTATTATTACAGTCTTTTGTTCACGTCCATCAAATTTCATCCATATGTTACAAAACATTTTTTTTTTCTATTTTATGACCATGAAGGAGAGTGAACAGAGAGACCGTTTTAATTAGGTAATTGTTTCTGCTTAATGGTCAGAGTGTTAAGTCTCAAGCCTGACAGTCCCTTTCGACTAAATTAATTACCCTGCCTTTCAGATTAATCACACAGTTGAGCTCCTTTCCAAATTCAAACACATTGCCTTTATAAATTCAGCCCAAATTACAAAAAGAAACAATAAATGCACACTTTAGGAGTTTAACAACATTACCTAAGGTGTCCACCTAGTGAATTATAAGCCTCTGATTTTCTTAAGTAGTTAACTTTGGATAGCTGTACAGATTAAATAAACAAATTCATGCTATAATAACTAATCATAGGCTTGACTAGGAAACTAGAAATGTTAAGGCAATATTGTGCTGATTTATTAAAACCGGTACTCTGGCTATTATGAAGGAAATATAAACACTTGTCATCATAATCAGCCCTTTCAACGAGGCCACATGAACAGGAAAATGCCCTGTTCGAATGCATGTACAAGTTGCTGTGAATCTGTGCTTCACTTCCCTCGAACACCGGATAAGTTGAAGCAAGACCTTCATTTGCTTTGAATCCTGTTAATGCGCCATTGGCCTCAAGCACTACGGCGAGTCATGCCCAACCAATTACCCAGCATGCCCTGTCAGTGTACAATAGAGCAAAGAATGTCAAATGGAGAACGGACCCAGATTTGAGGTGACATTGTGAATCGCTCAATGACCTAGTTAGATACTCTCTCTTTCTCTCTTCCTACTTCTTACTTTTTTCCATCCACTCATGCCTTTTTCTATCACTCTCAGTCATTGGTTGGTAGTCATATAGACAAGTGTTGCTGAAAACCTGTGAACAAGTTTGGATAAAAGAAGAACCAGTTTGAGTTACAGTTACAACGTTCAAATTTTATTGGTAATATTGACTATGAATTTAAAATATACTGATAGTTTAGAATGGCGCATTAGCGGCTCAGTGATAAGTTTCTCGCCTGCCATGCGGAAGGCCCGGGTTCGATTCTCAGCCAATGCCCAAATCCCAGCCACTGGATGCAGTGCCGGTCCCAAACCCTGATAAAATAGGAGGGTTGCATGAGAAAGGGCATCTGGTGTAAAACCTTTGCAAAGTTGATCGAATGGTCCACTGTGGCGACCCCTGGAGGGGACCACCAACAAAAGAAAGCTAACTGAACTGCGTGTGCATGTGTGTGAAAGAGAGAGTATGCACCAGGTACTTTCCTCTTTAGAATGCAAGGTTATATAGATATACACTGATGTTATCCACTGTAAGACAGAGTGTGTCTGCATGTGTATCTGTGTGATTGACTGCCCTCTCCTACTGTAGGTAAAGGTCCTGAAACTTTGTATGCTGGCCAGAAGCTCAACGATAACGAGTGGCATTCAGTAAAAGTGGTGCGCAGAGGCAAGAATCTGCAGTTGTCTGTGGACAATATCACCACTGAAGGTAATGGAGGCCCCGGACACAATGTAGGACTAACATGCTAGGTTTCCCCGCAGGTTCTGTGGTTTCCCAGGTGCCACATAGTCCTCAGATTGTCTCAAAGTGGATCCAAATGCTGTTTGAAACTGGTCAAGCAAGATGACCATTTGTTTCTGTTGTAAGGGGACAAACTATTTGTTAGGGGACAAACTAAAACAGTCAACAAAATATTTCACCTGTAAAAAACATTTCAAGCACAACACTTGCTCACGATTCACTGCTGCACCTCTCTCCAGGTCAGATGACTGGAGCCCATACCCGCCTAGAGTTCCACAACATTGAGACAGGCATCATGACAGAGAGACAGTTTATCTCAGTCGTCCCATCCAACTTCGTCGGCCACCTACAGGGACTGATGGTCAACGGCGTGCCCTACCTCGACCAGTGCAAGAATGGTGACATCTCCTATTGCGAGCTCAACGCCCGTTTCGGCATGCGCCACATCATCGCCGACCCTGTAACTTTTAGAAGTAAAGGAAGTTACCTGGCGTTGGCTACGTTGCAAGCATACGCCTCTATGCACCTGTTTTTCCAGTTCAAAACCACCAGCTCCGATGGCCTGATCCTCTACAACAGTGGAGATGGAAGTGATTTTATCGTAGTGGAGCTGGTAAAAGGGTAAGTCGCAACATTCAGTGTACCTCAGATGTTGTCGCGCCACTCATGTGTGGTAAAAATCTGTTCATTTTAGGGTAATTAGCTACTACCTGCTGCCTTTAGTATCTGACAGGTTTATAAATCATTGAGCCAAACTTTGGCATTTTGTTCAAGTAATGAGATTCTTATTCTTTATATCATCATAAGAACTGTGACATTTATTTATTGCCATCTTTATTTCTTGTGAACAGTTGATATTTTACAAAGATTAAATAACGTATGTGATTAAACTTTCTTATGTGAAGAGGGTTTAAGAACAATACCAGTTGTGTTCGTTTTACCGCATAAACAGACCTTAGGTCAGAAATTTGAGAAGCAAATCGATAAAAGCATCGACATGATTTTATTAATTCAACAATTCTAAATATCAGATTAAATCTGGAACTTCTTAAGCCCATTATAATTTCCTGACCAGTTTAGTATCTTGTTTCCTGACCAGTTTAGGCATCAGTACAGTATGTTACGCATATACATTAATAGAAAGAATGATGTACAGCATATAAGGTCAAATAAACAATAATAGAATGTACTGGATCAAATGCTATTTTATAACTTGCTAAGTAATATGAGTGAAAGATATCTGTTGGCGAACAAAATATATAGCCGGTTACCGTTTAATTAAATATCTGTGTATTGTGTCATTAGTACCTGACAGCGGCCAGATCACATCTCATTATAGTGTATACATCTCAGTATAGTGATGACAAGTAACTACTCTATTATTGTACATAGTGCTTTATGTTTCAATACTTTACTTAAGTATTTCCTATATGAAATGCATTTTACTTTTACTCACTGCATGTTTCTGAAAAGATACCTACACGTTTGCTTCCTACGTTTTAAAAAGAGACTTTTCAGTTGACAATCACACATAAGGGTTTATGCTGTCACTCATACCATATCACAACTGAGCTACACCCCACAGAAGGACAGAAACAAAGTTTCCACCAGTTTAAGCAGTCCAGGTTTACCAAAAAATGTAATTGGGATGCGCATCAAAATGAACAGATCCCGTCTATTTGGTTTCAAGGCTGAGGATTCTTCCTTAGGGTTCGTGTGCATGGAGTTTGCATGTTTTCCCCATGCTTGGTGGGCTTCCTCCAGATGCTCCGATTTCCTCCCACAGTCCAAAGATATGCAGGTTAGACTAATTGCTTGTAATGTGTGAATGACAATCAGACATCGAGCTGGCAACACAATCCATTAAGTAGCTGAAACTGAAGATATTATAACTTTTCACTAAATCTGTATTTGTGAACCACATGTCTAAAAGAGAAAGACGTACTGTAGGCTAACTCATGCATAAAACAAAAGAGGCTCTCCTGAAGGGTTTAGACCATTGTCGATAAAGCCTTAGTGATATTTGGAGATTTATGACTGTAAGGAGGAATTTCAGCAGATTGTAAGACAAAGAAAGAGAAGTAAACTGCATGTTCATACTGCAAAAATAGATCATAACATAGTGTCTTAATATAAAAATGATGGGCCCTCTACAATATGTTAGATTTTATTCATTTATTTAGTTCCTTATTTATATGCACTGACATCTCTTACATGTTATTCTACACTTTCCTCTTGTTTTTTTTCCCCTCACCTTTTTTTTCCTTTTCATTTTGAGATGATTGCATTTTCTTTTGCTTGTCAACAAGCAAGGTTGAGCTGGGCTTTCACAGTTCAGACATTTGTACTGTTTTTGTTGCATCGTTTCATGTGAGAACTGAGCAAAATCTGCTGAAATGGGAGAATACCAAATGTCACATCTTTCTGTTTGAACAGCCTTGTCGTTCTTTGCCATTTTTATAGCCAAGATTTGTACAAAGCAATAAAACATTTGCATGTTTATCAAAAAACCAACAGCTTTATAAACCATTGAAGATGAAATATTTGTAGAAACTTTACTCCTGGTTGAACAATAATTTTTCTTAATTCTGGGATCTTTGGGATATTCAGGTGGAGTGCACGTTAATACACCTCAATTGTGAATAAACAACAACATATAACATTGTGCACTGTGCAAAACATAGACAATTTAAATCGGTTATGCATGTTCAGGGATGGATTACGCATTATGCAGATTAACTGTGTAACATTCACATCTCCAAGGCTGGCAGATTTTTCTGAGACCGGGTTTTTTTTTTTTCTTTTAAAAAGGAAAGAATCATAGTTGCCATCACCCACTCCTTAATTGTCTATACTGTACATATATCGTATATATCATATATCGTATATCCTGTACACTGGGTCATGGGGGACCTGGAGTCTTAGGGAACAAGATGGGGTACACCCTGCATGGGGTGTTAATCCATAGCAGGACACAAACACACTTAGATGCTCACTCACACACCATGGGCAATTAGGAAAGGGCAATTAGCCTAATCTGCATAATAAGTGAGTGAGTGAGTGTGTGAGTGAGTGAGTGAGTGAGAGTGAATATTCTTCCTATATAACACTGCTGGATTAGTCCTACCGGTAAATATCACCTTATTTACTGCAAACCATACCAATATGGACTTCACTTTCATATACTGTACATCCATTTTATCAGGGATGTATTTTATGCCATTCTTTTAAAATAGCACATGTATTATAGAACAAATATTTTTATAAATCAATACGTTGTTGCAACCATATTTTCTCCAGTACATTGTTCAGTCTGGAAGTAAGCATTTGCTTGTGTTCTCTAAGGTATATCCACTACGTCTTCGACCTGGGCAATGGACCCTCTCTGATGAAAGGCAACTCAGACAAGCCGCTGAATGACAACCAGTGGCACAACGTGGTGGTTTCCCGTGACACTAACAACATGCACACGTTGAAAATCGACTCCCACACCGTCACCCAGCACTCCAATGGAGCCCGCAACCTGGACCTTAAAGGTATGTGTCACTAATAACACACATTATGTAGGGTCACCGCAAAAATGGCTGTGGGTCACTAATAACCCACGTCGTTGATGGCCATCCTATGGATACATAAAAGAGAAACTGTGTTTCTGTACATTAGTGTTTACAGTGCTGGATTCATAGATTTGTAGACTTAGGGAGGTGCAGGGAGCACCCCATCAATCCATTGTTATGCTCATTCTAATGTTGCCGTTGTTTTGTGGTTGTTTTGTTGTTATTTATGTCCAAGTCACGTAGATCTTGGTATCTAGTTTAGCCCTGCAGTCTATTTAGCGGTAGTTTGTTAGCCATAGTATGTTTTATCCAAGACGTTTTTTTTTATTATTTTATGTTAAACATACAGTAGTAAGACATTCTCAGACAGGGTTAGCTGGGGTCAATCTACAGCTACAGCTCTTTTTTACCCCTTTCATTTACCTCAGATTAAGTAAGGCATTCTCACACAGTTAAAGCTTGAGTTAATCTACAGCTAGCAGTAAACTAGCTTTTTTTTTTTTCTTTTCGTTTTTTTCTTTTTTATTTTACCGAAGGTAAAGTAAGGCGTTCTCACACTGGCGAATAATAAATTAATCTACAGCTAGCAGTAAATTAGCTTTGTTTTTTCCACTTTCATTTACCTCAGTGAGGCGTTCTCACACAGGTAAAGCTTGAGTTAATCTACAGCTAGCAGTAAACTAGCTTTGTTTTTCCCCTTTTTATTTACCTCAAGTAAAATACGGCATTATCAATACACAGGTAACACTTGAGTTAACCTACAGCTAGCAGTAAACTAGCTTTGTTTTTTGTTTGTTTGTTTATTTATTTTACCGAAGGTGAAGTAAGGCATTCTCACACTAGCAAATAATAAACTAATCTACAGCTAGCGGTAAACTAGCTTTGTTTTTGGTTTGTTTTTCACTTTCATTTACAGTACCTAAGGTGAAGTGAGGCATTCTCACACAGGAAAAGCTTGAGTTAATATGCAGCTAGCCGAAAACTAGCTTTGTTTTTCCCCCCTTTTTATTTACCTCAAGTAAAATAAGGCATTTTTAATACACAGGTAACACTTGAATTAATCTCAGGTAGCAGTAAACTAGCTTTATTGTTATTATTATTATTATTATTATTATTATTATTATTATTATTTTAACCCCTTTCATTTACCTCAGGTAAAGTGAGGCATCATCACACGGGTAAATCTTGAGTTAATCTACAGCTAGCAGTAAGCTAGCAGTAAACTAGTCGTCGGTGCACCAGAATGTTGTCAGATCTTGTTGTGCCACGTGTCCAGCCCATCTTAGTTTCTGCTCTCTAGCGTCTTTTTGAACTTGGCTTGCAGTTGAATGCATTCATTTTGGATCCTGTCTTTGACTCAGACCTTCAAGATTTGCAGTTTCTCTGCTATCTGCATTGTCTGTAGCTTCTTCTCTTTTTTTCCTTGTATCGTTAAGTGCGGGTGGAGCTGGACAGTTGGGTGCGGGGTTTGACATCTTTGTGTTTGTGAGCACGTCTTATATGCTTTTGAAGCTATACCATGTTCTTTCATGTTGAAAAAAACATGAAAGGATGTTTTGCTGCGTTTTAATTTTTTATTAGATAAAATAAGCTAGCAAGACAGCTGAATTCCTTGTGCTACTGAAGGCTATCAGCAATTTGTAGGAGTAAGTCTGTCTTGTTTGTTACCTGAAGCAGAAGTTAATGTTGTGGATCGATAAATGCACCTTGAATTAAAATGTGACCGTTTCATTTATTCGACTCGTTTTTTTTTTTTTTTGCATAACTTGATCTTTAGCGATGATTGGATCTTCAAGCTTACAAAAATGTTTCAACCATGTTATGCAAATATTATTTCTCAGTGCGTAGTACCAACGTGCTCCGGCATGCTTGGTTTGCCCCATGAAATAACACCCAGTGTCTCTTTTCTACTCCAGTGCTTCTGTGCCCGCTTGGATGCTTATGAATGAACCGTCGTTATATACAGTAACTGCTTGAACCAAACATTCATGAACATGAGTTCATAGGCAAAACAACCAGCTAGAAACTCACTCCTCATGTGCGCATTTTAATGCTGTCATGATTAGATTTTTCTTTAGATCACTGAGAAAATATTTAAAACATTTATTGCTGACATCCCACTGATAAACTAATCCACTTCGAATAAGGGCTAATGACAGTGTTTAAATTTCTTGCATGTTCAAACACTGACACATTTTTGAAGTAATATCTCCTGTAAAAAAAAAAACCTTTCATTAGTATTTTGGATTAAAATTTAATCAGGTCAGCGGGCTTGATCGGTGCGTTCTTTCCAAAGCTATGATGAAACCTGATGGCATGACAGAAACACACTCAATTACCTGCAGTTTAAGGGAAATGCAAGTCCAGACCCCTGGATAATTGTCTAATTTCATTCAAGAGCACAGTTTTCTATCTGGCAGTAATCTCAAAAGCTACAAATATCGCAGCACATAAATTTAGCAGGGGGGGGAAAAGTAATATTGCAAATTTTACCCTTGCTGGGAAACAGATAATCCCTCTCATCCCCCACATGTGTTCAAAGTTGAAACCTTGCAAACCTACATTAATGCCTTGAAATTTGTATGTACGCTGTAGACAGACTATATCATCACAGAACCAGGCAGACCGAGTTCCTCCTGTCAGTCAGGAGACTTTTCGTCTCACTCTGATGCTCCTACTAGTGCTGATAAAATACGCCTGTGGTTTTCACACTTCTGATTAAGACCTTCCGGAGGATGAAAAATGATGTGATATGAAGCAGTCTCTCGAGCAGTACACCAGGGTGGAAAGGAGTCTATTTCTATTACAAATTTACTCAGCGGTTTGATCATGATGGGAAATAGTCTGTATTAACAAACTAGTGCTTGTTAGTTAGATTGATATCTGAAGTTTTTGTATATATTAAAGCATCGTGGTATAATATGTATAAAGGGTCAAAATTGACGGGGCATGTTGGAAATACAAAAGCATATATATTCCTGAATTTCTAAAGAGCCCGGCCTGCTTGTAATTTTAATGTAGTTTTGAGGAAGAGTTGAAAGAATCTTATTTTTCTCAATTTCAGTTTGGTTTCTGTATTTGAGAGGTTTCACAGGAGTGTTTTTCTTTTGTTAAGCCGCACAGTGACTTACGAATCATTCAAGCATAAAAAAAAACTATCTTACTTTAGGCATAAACCAGTGAGAAACAGGTACAGATGATGAGAGATGATCAGGCTGGTGATAAGTATACTGGTGATACTGAATGATAAGTGGTTGAAACAGACGAGAGGGGAAATGAGGTTGCTGCTGAGGTTGTTAGATAAAAACCATTTTTTTACTCGTGTCTTTAGCCACTTTGCAGTGGTAAAACATTGTTTCTATTACTTTCATTAACTAAAAAAATAACAATAGTTGGCTCAAGACTTGTGAAGTATATATACACTACCGTTCACAACTACACTACATGTTACAGTTTTACGTTTACATCCTGGACCAGTGCACAAAGACACTTTAATAACCTCTGCACTAAGACACTTTGTTCTATGCATATTTGCACACACCGTACAGTATATTTCAATTTGCACAGTATATTTCTATTTTGTACATCATATTTATATTTTTATTTTTAGTTCTATTTTTTCCTAGCACATTTCTATTTTTATTTTTAGTTATATTTTTCCTAGTTTAATTTAATTTTTTTATTTAATTTCTATCGTATTTCTTTTATTCATATTTATTTCTTATTTGTAAAATTTAATTCTCTTTTAGGGTCAATGGCAGTCTTATAAGCATTTCACTACATTTCGTACTGTGTATGTTTGTGTATGTGACAAATAAAATTTGAATTTGAATTTGAATTTGAAAAGTTTGGGGTCACTTGCAAAATGTTTTGTTTTTGTTCAGTGATTTACTTTCTACATTCTACAACAATACTGGGGATTTCAAAACTATAAAATAACACATGTGGGATTAGGTAATTACATAACAACAACAAAAACAACAGTTAGTTGTTATTTTAAGACACAGAGGTCAGCCTTTGTTTAATAGTTCTTGCAAGAACAGTATTGTCAAGTGCATTTGCAAAATCCGTCAAGCACCATAATGAAACTGGCTCTCATGAAGGCCGTCCCAGGAGGGCGAGACCAAAACCTACCTCTGCCGCAGACGAGAAGTTCATTTAGAGTTATCAGCCTGAAAAATGACCAATTAACAGCACCTCAGATTAGAGGCGTTATGAAGTCTTTACAGAGCAAAAGTAGCAGAAACATCTCACCATTAACTGTTGAAAGGAGATTAATGCATTTTTTGGACGCCTTTAGCATTCCTTTACAATGTAGAAAAAAATAAATATCGGGAATGATCATGGAGTTAGAAAGTGACCCCAAACTTTTGAACGATAGTATATACAGTGTAATATATATATATATATATATATATATATATATATATATATATATATATATATATATATATATATATATATTACACTGTATATATATATATAGACTTACCTAAAGGATTATTAGGAACACCATACTAATCCGGTGTTTGACCCCCTTTCCCTTCAGAACTGCCTTAATTCTACAGTGCATTGATTCAACAAGGTGCTGAAAGCATTCTTTAGAAGTGTTGGCCCATATTGATAGGATAGCATCTTGCAGTTGATGGAGATTTGTGGGATGCACATCCCAGGCATGAAGCTCCCGTTCCACCACATCCCAAAGATGCTCTATTGGGTTGGGATCTGATGACTGTGTACATTTTTTGTAAACCCTAGAAAAGGTTGTGCGTGAAAATCCAAGTAACTGAGCAGATTGTTAAATACTCAGACCGGCCCGTCTGGCACCAACAACCATGCCACACTCAAACTTGCTTAAATCACCTTTCTTTTCCATTCTGACATTCAGTTTGGAGTTCAGGAGATTGTCTTGACCAGGACCACACCCCTAAATGCATTGAAGCAACTGCCATGTGATTGGTTAATTAGATAATTGCATTAATGAGAAATTGAACAGGTGTTCCTAATAATCCTTGAGTTTTGACATGAACTAAGGTCAATTATACGTTTTAAGTTCATATATATATATATATATATATATATATATATATATATATATATATATATATATATATGCACACAGTATATAATAAACATATTATATGCACACAGTATATAATAAACATACATTGCATATCTTGTCATGTTACTGAGAAAGCCCAAAGTTCTCCATGCTGAAACCTAGTTAAAGCTTAGAAAGTGCTGCCAGTAGAGCCTTTTTCCAAAGACACAAAATAATTATTTCTTTATGGATTAATTTGAGTCCAACAAACACAAGTCATCGCAAAAAGCCTGTGAGTTGAACAGATTCTCAAAGATGGTCTACATTCTCCAAGACAACCAATAAGACTAGAGCAGACTCTTGTTAACACTTGCAAAAATAGATGTTCATACTGTTAAGCTGAAATTGGTCTCTCTCTCTCTCTCTCTTACACAAACATACCCACACATGCACACACACTTCCCACAACCGAATGTGGGATACAATTGGGAAAGGTACAGTACTTGTTATTTAAATGTGACACTCTTCCAAACTGGAAGTTTACTATCTTAATTATAGTCTGGGCTTATCAGACTTTAAATATCTTCAGAATACATTAGTCAATACATCATGTGCAAGACATGGTGGAAGAGGCGGATCCAATAGAAACGATGCACAGCATAAAAACAGGGTTATAAAGAAGCAGGCCAGGTCGAAGTGAAATGGAATATATGACCGAAGCCAGCAAGCATTTGTTTTTCTTTGTTCTAATTCTGTTTGTTCAGCTTTTACATGTGTGTCCGCTCCAGAGGTACTGGTACACTAGTGCCGGTGTGCATGTGTGCGATCATGTGCATTCGGTTGAAGGGCAAATAATACCAGCTCCCTGTGCCAAGCCCAAATCCGCTAGCCAAACACACCGTCTGGCAGCTGTGGTGGGCTTGTCACCTTGAAAAATGTGTGTCCTTGATCTGGCCTGTAACAGCCACCTGCAATTCGCTAACTGCGCTGAGAAATGTAGCCTCACAGCTGTTTAATATCGAGCAAGGTCACGGTCAGCTTAAAGCTCTACTAACTTTAGGGTGTTGTTCTTAATGTGGCGCGACTCTTGTAAGCGTTAATTATTGTACCTGGTTAGTTTACGCAGCACAAATCAGGTGACAATGTTTGCTGCCAAGGTAATGTTATAATACTGCATTGCTAAAACAGGTTTGCTTTTCCTGGACATTAAGTGGTGGCACGGTGGCGTAGTGGTTAGCACTGATGTCTTGCACCTCCAGGATCTGGGTTCCATTCCCAGATGCGTGGACCCTGCATGCTTTCCCGTGATTGGTTTTCTCCGGGTACTCCAGTTTCCTCCCACAGTCCAAGGACATTCAGATTAGGCTAATTAGCATTCCAAAATTGCCCATCGTGTGTAAATGCACATGTGAATGTTGACCAGAGGTACTACCATGGTCATAAAATGGGAATAAATACAATGATCACCATTTTCCCCCCACGGTCCCTACTTGCAGAGGAATGCAGAGGTTCCTGGATGGATGGATGGATGGATGGATGGATAGATGGATGAACACTTTCCATTTTTTTGACCAAAGTTCAGTCCATTATGCAACAGATATGCAAAGTGAGTAAGTACACCAAAGAGCTTTGGCCAGTGTTATGACATTCCAATAAAAATAGAGCCAAAACTGACTGTGACACATGTTTTCACAGCTGCCTTTATAACAGTGTATGGCTTTTGGATTAAGCTTTTTACAAATGTTTACCAGCGTCATGCCCCCGCAGGGGGTCAATTTACAGTCCAAAAAGTCCCATAGACTTAACGTTAAGACTAATTCTGACGGATTGTAGCTCAGAGCAGGCAATTGTAGAAAGGTAAAATTTACCACATTTGAAGAGGTTTGCAAGCTGTGTCAGGACGTATATCAAAGGAGGGTGAAAGTTGTACGCCTGTGGCGCAAGAAGTGCCCAAATTTGCCTTATTGACATATAATGGGGTAAAAATCCCATAGACTTAACACTGAGACCAACTTTGACAGATTCTAGCGCAGAAGAAGAATTTGGTAGAAATCTCAAATTCACCACATTTAAAGAGGCTTGCAAGCTAAGTCACAGCACACCCTGCAAGAGGGTATAAGTTGTACACCTGGGGTGCAAGAGGTGCCTAAATTTGCCCCATTGACATACAATGGTAACTTCTTTAGAAAATTAGTCTTTCATGTTTATCATAATGCTAAAAAGCCACGCCCCCTAGCAACATTGGTAGCATTATGCTAACATGATTAGCATGATGCTAACATGATGCTAGTGTGACCAGCATGCTAGCATGATTCCAATGTTTTGCCACCTCTTTAGTTTATTTATTCATTTACTTATTAATTATTATTATTATTGTTGTTATTATTATTATTATTATTATTATTATTATTATTTTGTAATAAGACTGTTAGACTGCTTGAGTTTTAACGCTTGACTTGAATACACTGTTTGTGCTTTCTAAAATTAGTTTTCTTTGCAGTAGCTTGCATCGATACACAAAAACAAAGTGTTAGTTCCTGTTTTTTTTTGTCACAGCTCACATGCTAATAATGGTTGTAAAGTCAAAAGATCTGCATCAGCCCCATATCTTTTTTTTTTCTACACTGTAATGAATCTGGCAGGTTGAAATCCTTTCAGTAAAATGATGCTGGTTAAAAGGCACTTAGGTGTAAATGAATGTGCTCATCTCAAAGCCTGCACTGTGACTTGCCTAAATGGATGTTTCAGACTTCAGCTCAGAGGAGAGCTCCTTTCCCCCTAACCCCCCACCCCCTGGTCTCCTTCTTCCCCAGACATTTTTAAATTAAACCTTCCGTAAGATGATCGTGTCTTCCTTGTGGAATATCTGAAACAGGCGGAAAAAAAAACATCCCTGCTATTTCCTTTTAAAAAATGTCGACAGAGGGAAAAGTCCGCGCTGGCCTGTATTACTGTCAGGGATATGGATATAAGACAGGAAGTGGTGATCATACTCTCAAAGCCCACCCCACAGACTTATGGGGACAGTTAAAAACAAAAAAAGAAAGACAGAAAAGGAAAAGATCAAAAACAGTTCTGCTTTTTAAGCATTATTTATTAATGCACTTAGGACCAGACTTCATTTGAGAGGTCCTGGAGCAATGAAAGGGAATACATTAATCACAAGTGGACATTATAGATGTATGGTGTATCACTGGTGGTTTGAGAAGATACAGTGGGAAAAAGTGCATTTTCCTTTAAAGGGACACAAACTGAATACTAAATATGCTTTATGACCGAGCAGAAATTTGTACGAAGGTTAAAGCAGTTTTTAATGCCTTAAACATGGTTAAAGTAAATAGGCGTTTAGTATATAACAACTCCAGGCTGGATAACATATTAAACCAGCATTCTGGATCAATTTGGTTTATATTTACCCCTTAAGAGATCAACATTTTCTCTGACTTTATTTCTCATTTTAAAGACCATAACTGTGACAGTATCCTGAAGCAGCTTTAGCCTCACTATGACCAATGTGACTCAAGAGGTACTGTAGCCGTGACAGGGATCTGGAGCTATGTCGATAAAGCAGGAAATTGCTCGAACCCGGACATCACAAGACAATTTAGGATCCAAATTATAGGATAAAAAGCATCGTAGCTGAAATGATCCAGATGGAAATCATTACACCACTTTTATTAGGAACGGTTCATGGGGGCTGCATATGACAAATAGCACAAACCTACCTAAATGCTTATCGCAATAGATAGACGGCTTTGTAATCTTTACAAAGTTAAGACTGCAGTTTAATAAAATGTCTAATATGTATACGTTTTTTAAAGAATTTTGAAAGGCATGTCCTGTTTATAATACAGTAGTGGAGGACCATTAAATGCAACTTTATTAAAGAAATGTGGCATATTTAAAGCAAAACAAAACAAAATTGTTTTACAGTAACTTAATAATGTCACACCCTTTCTTGTTTATTTAGCACTAGCTGGAATTTTAGTATTGTATAGTTATCGCAAATCGACAGACATACAATGTTAAATTATCTGAGTCTTTAACTGATCAGTACATTGTTAAAAGCAATTCCACACTCATAAGAGCGCTTTAAAAAATCTACAGCACCATCTGTTAAATTTTGGAATTAACTAATATTTTTACATCTTTCGTAAAGTGTGAGAAACGAAGGTGTCAGATCACGTTTATTAAGTAGATTTTAATCGCACACTCGTAAGCTTGTATTTAAAAAAATGTACAGCGTAATCAGTTTTTTTTTTCCAAGGTATATTTTTCTTTTTTTATGATTTCTTATCTTATATATCTTATTTCGGTATCAGTTTTTAGCAGGTTTAAAATACGTCCAGCACCATACAATTTTCACTTGTTTAAATCCTATTAAAATTCGTTCAGTAGTTTTTACGTGATGCGTGCACAAACAAACAGACAAAAAATTCCAAAAGTCATCTTGATATGTTCTAAAACTCATCTTACATTCCCTACAAGTAATTTTTTTGGCAAATAAATTCAATGTACAGACTTTACAACTTTAAGAGCAAACTAGCTTGATAGTTTAGGTCAAATTACAATTAATATAATTATCTTTGTGGAATGTTTGCACCGTTTATAAAAAAAAAAAAAAAATAATAATAATATATATATATATATATATATATACACTACAGTATATGGACAAAAGCTTTTGGTCAAACCTGGAATGGCATTGTATCCAAATACATATACTTCAATATGGAGTTGGTCCCTCTTTTACAGCTATAACAGCTTCCACTCTTCTTGGAAGGCTGTCCACAAGATTTTGAAGTGTTTCTTTGGGAATTCATGTCATCAATGACATCAATCACTGATTATGGATGAGAAGGCCTGGCTCGCAATCTCTGTTCCAGTTCATCCCAAAGGTGCTCGATGGGGTGGAGGTCAGGGCTCTGTGTTAGAGCCAGTCCAGTTCTTCCACACCGAACTCAACAAACCATGATTATCCTTATAGTTCTTGCTTTGTGCATTGGAGCACAGTCATGTTGGAATAGAAAAGGGTCTTGCCCGAACTGTTGCCACAAAGTTGCATAGAAGCATTGTCCAAGAGGTCTTGGTACGCTAAAGCATTAAGATTGCCCTTCACTGGGGATAGGGGACCTGATTGAAACACCTGAATTAAATAATTAACATTCATAATGGTATTTATAATGAATTCATAATTGGCTTGGCCAAATACTTTGTCTTGTATAGTGTATATTACAAATCAAAAGATTGGACACACCTTTAAATCCCATGCTTCTTCCTGATTTTTATTTCTTTCTGCATTGTAAAACAAAATATCCAATACTCGTGTGATATATCTGCTACTCATGCTCAGTAATGCCTTAATTATAGCTCTAATTGGTGCTGTTTGTTAATTGGTGATTTCTGAGGCTGGTGCCTCTAAATGAACGTCTCCTTTGCAGCAGAGGGAGGTTTTGGTCTTGCTCACCTGGCATGGTCTTAATGAGAGCCAGTTTCATCATGGTGCTTAATGGGTTTTGCAAATGCACTGTTCTTTTAAGAACTGTTTCAGAAAGGCTGACCTTTCTGTTTTAAAGTAACAACTGACTGTTACTTCATTCCATATGTGTTATTTCAAAGTTTTGAAATCTTCAGTATAATGTAGAAAATAAATCTGGCGCTGTCTAATGCAGGCTTCATTTAGTCTTATTATCCAACTGGTTAACACGTGCAGGGCTATTATAGCTCCTCTGGTGGGATCTGTGGTGAGAAGCAATATGGAAGAAAGGAAAGGTAGTGGAATAATAAAAATAAAATAAAAAACCTTGTCAGCATTTTCGCTGTTTAAACTGGGTAACAGAAAGTCTTTGTTTCGTAGGAGCTTAAACCTGCTGACTCGTTAATTTTTTTTTTCTTTTTTTAATTTAAGCATTATATCTGTTGCACATCCATTCTCCGGACAGAATACCCAACTCTAATAGCGTATCCAGAAACACGCTGTGATATTCTCACCAGCGCAGCTTAATCTCCATGCCTTCTTTTCCCTGCCTGGCCATCCTGACTGCTAGTGCAAAACTCAAGGATATTGCACAGGGAGTCCCAGTTTGCCGTGTAGGCAGCTTTACTGGGCTACTGATTGGTTTTTATTTGCAAAAGAGCGTTTCTCGAGACCCGGCTAGGGAGTGTTAGATACGTCTGAGCCTCCACTTCAAACAGAAGAGACTCTCTGAGTCGGTTTTAGAGAGATTACCGAGAGAAAATGGCTTCCATCAGAAAGGCCATAGACATTTATTTCGAACAAAATCGCAAGACATATAACAAGGAAAGCACTATGCACTTCTGCGTGGATGGGACTCTAAGTGCCTTATTAGACCAGGGGAAAAAAAATATATTCCAACGAGCACTTTAGATCACGTTTCAGAAGTGTCAGATTTATGTATCATCATTTTCGAGCTCTAGAAAGAGAGAGAGAGAGAGAGAGAGAGAAAGAAACACTTCAAAGTGATACGGATGCATTTGCTGCCATCTTGGATTAGTTCCAGCTTTGTGTATCGAAGTGTCACTGTAATTGCTGGATTCGTTTGACAGGGCTTAGGTGCTTTGGTTGTCCTAAGCAGTCATGCCGTCATTTCTAAGCCAGTTAGCTGTTGCTGAAACAGCAGCTTAGCCCAGGCTTTCTTCATTTTTTTTTTTTATCTACGCTATGCCAACTCATTAGCATGAAACGCAATCGAAGGGTGCGTTCCAATTTCAGTAAACATCCTGCCTAGCGTATAGACGCGGCACGAACACTGCGAGTCGTGTATGCTAATGTTCGAAGCTATTAACAGGAATGTGTAGGAGCTTGTGAAGTTAATTAGCTTATAAATGGGGCCTTGAAACTACAAACTGGCCCTGTGTCTTTTTATTAGTGATATATGTACAGTACAACTAACGGAGGTAAATGAAAACCAACATTTTTTAATTGATACATGAAACTTGTTTGTAATTGAAATTACACTTACTGTAGTCTTCAGATGAGTTATTTCATGAAGAGTCCCTGTAGGCTAATCAGTGCTTCTCAAAGTGTTTCCACGTGACTTTTTTTAATTAGCCAATTAACAAAACATCTGTGAAATGGAAGCAGGAAAGCATCCAAGTGTGCCATGTTGAAGAAATCAAGGATTTTACTGCCATCGAGAAATACATTCACTGTAAATGTGACGAACAGTACATTACAGTAAAGTGTAATACTCACTCACCTACTGTACAGGCTCAGCATAGTCGTCGGCACTGTCGTCTTGTGCCACCATTGTTGAGGTTCAGATCTAGCCTCTGGTCCGGTGTGTGCATTTTCAAATTACCCCTGGTGTATGATTTTATCATTTAATGAGAAGAAGCTTATCTAACTTTATACTCAAGTCAAAACCAGGACTTGAATGAAGACGTAAAACCGATTGACATTCACAGAAGACCTCAAGCACAATACGGTGATGGCGCTCTCAGTGGTGGGAAAAGTTTTGAACGGTGTAAACATTTTAAAGAACACCATAAGACCATGAATGATGAGGCAACTCGGAGGCCACTGCAGTTGTTCCTAGTGACTATAGCTTCTGATCCTTAAAAATCAATAGATAAACTGTTACCAGCCTGCAAAAGAGACAGGTCTGTCTGTGTGACCTGGACACACGATCATTAACAAACTCCACTTGCACATTAGAAGAACTCAACTGGGAGTTATTGCCATGTCCCCCCGTATAGTCCTGACCTCGCTCCAAGCCATTTCTATATGTTTGGGCCATTAAAGGAGTTCCTGGCAGGCCAGCGTTTCAGACTTGAAGCAGAGGAAACTTTTTACCTTGATGGTATCAAAGGCCAAAAGAGAAACGCTTGGATAAGTGGGAGTTATATAAAGAAATAAAGTTCTTAACTCTCATAATCACACACAAAGACAAAGAACTAAATTAAGGTGGTTTTAAAAAAAAAATAGGGAAATGAGTATGAAATATGTGTAAATCAAAATGATAAGGTCTCGCCTGTGTGTCTTGTGTTTAATACAGTACATGCAGCCTACTGAATATTTTGATACGAATGTAAATTCAACAGTTCCTAATGGAGTTTGTAACAAATGCTTCTTTTATTTATTATTGAATACTTTCTGCACATTAAGCATCTGGTTACGCACTTGGGAGGGGAGTTGCATAGATGAAATGTTGAGCGTGTGGGAGTCTTTTATGTAAAATCATACAGGGCACCCGAGAAGTTCTTCTAAAACTTCAGGGACAATCTGATTCATTTAGAAAATTTCATTGGAACTTTTCCAATGCCACGCCACTGGACAGCAATGTTTTTTTTTTAAATGAATATGGTTCATTTTTTTGGAAAGCGAATGCATGTGCACTCTGTGTCTCACAGCTCCCTTGGATTGTAGAGTACTTTCCTCATAACGCTATTAACCCGAAGCAACAATTTCAACAAATTATATTACACTGAGTGGCCTTGATCTTTGATCCAGAGTGGAATAAAGCATACGCTCGTCCTGCCGCATAATTAATCATGGCGACATGCTTGTCACCTTTACCGAAGAGATATTTTCCTGAGATGATTTATAAGACAGACTTTTTTTTTTTTTTTTTTTTTTTTACAAAAGTAAAACACTTGATGTTGATAATATCAGAACATGATTTCACTATAACTACCTAGCTATAAAAAAAAATTTAAACCCATGTCTCTTCTATTGGCAATTGTGTCTAAGTGCAGCTGTGGAGAATAAGCTGTGAGTGTGTCATCAATCTGCGCCACAGTGCAATCAGTCGATTGTTGGGCACGAAGCTGTGATCAGCAGAAAAGACTGGAGAGATAGAAATGGGGTAGACGTTGTGAATTATAACACTGATTTTTTTTTTCCTCTTGACTACTTTTACAGGGATAAAAGGGTAGCAATAAAAGGTTAAAGTGGAGATCTTTTCAAAATTGCCAGATTCTGATATACAGTCAGGTCCAGTATATATATATTTGCCACTTGCCCTCTTTTTTTCATGCAATTTAACAAAATGTGGCATTAACCATTCAGGAATACAGACATTTTTTTACACACAGGTGGGGGCCATAAATAATGGAACAAATGCCTGACAAGTACTTGCATGGCCGAACAGGTTGGCCTGTTTTTTATTATTTAGCCTTAGTGTTTAGCACTGTCTCTTTGCACCTCCAGAGTCCGGGTTCGATTCCCAGGCCAGGTACGATTCCCGTCTCTGTGTGCACAGAGTTTGCATGTTCTCCCCCTGGTTGGTGGGTTTCATTCATTTCCTCCCACAGTCCAAAGACATGCAGTTTAGGATAATTGGCGTTCTCAAATTGCCCATAGTGTGAGTGTGTGCATGTGTGTGCCCTGTGATGGATTGGTACCCTGTTCAGGGTGTATCCCACCTCGTGCCCTAAGTCTCCTGGGATAGGGTTTAGGTCCCCCGCGAACCTGGATACAGGATAAAGCGGTATAGACGATGAGTGAGTAGGTAGGTCCAGGTTCGATTCCCACCTGTTATAGGTTCCAGGCCCTTTCGTGACCCTGAACAGGATAAGCTGTATTGAAGATGGATGAATGAATGAATAAACAAATTAAAAAAGGCAGAGTAAGCTAATTGGCATTTTCAAATTGCTTTTAGTGTGCGTCCGTGTGTGTGTGTGTGTGTGTGTGTGTGTGCTCCACAATGCATTGCCATCCCGTCCAGGCTTTGTCAGACCCAGTACAGGATAAGTAAGTGGGAGTTAGAGAATAAAATCGAACATTTAAAAAAAAAAAAAGCAAAACTACACGTGTTAACAAATGTATGCGACCCATATTGACCCTAATTAAACACACAGTCTAGATGTTAATTTGGAAATTTAAATTTGTGAAATTGCCATAAAAGCCTATGTAGGTCCTATGTAGTCCAAATGGCTGTGTGGGTTTCTGTCACGTAGCATAACACATTATGTATCTTCCATATAACCCTATGAACATTGCCTTTATTTAAAGTTCACTCTTCCAGACTGGCAGTGTTTGCAGCTGATGATGCAGAAGCCTATTGAGGATCTTAACCAGCTTTTGGGGTTGGTTCTGCGCACACTACAAATACGGCAAATTGGCAACTCTTCGATCCGTGAGATTCTGTAGAATGGCTATTGATCAGAGGTCTCATCTGGTGTGTGTATGTGTGTGGGTGGGCGGTCGTGTGTGTTCCAGAGGAATCGATCAAAAAGAATAGTTAGATTTAAACTCATAAATTGCATCGCCTCCCTAGTCTTTATTATTGAGCGTGTGTGAAATGTGATGTTCTAATTTTTTGTATCAGCCATTTATGTCTCGAGTTCCTCTTTTTAAATATGAGGAACAAAGCACCTGTTTTACAAGATGCCAGTGTAACCTTGATGAGCCATTTTGCGATTTATTTAATTTGCCTGCTGAAAAAAAAATATTTATTGTAATTCTTGAATAATAATAATAATAATAATAATACAGGTGTAAGGTAACAACTACAGTGCATCCGGAAAGTATTCACAGCGCTTCACTTTTTCCACATTTTGCTATGTTACAGCCTTATTCCAAAATGTATTTAATTCATTATTTCCCTTTAAATTCTACCAATAATGCACCACAATGACAACATGAAACAAGTTTGTTTGAAATCTTTGCAAACTTGTTAAAAAATTACAAACTAAAAAATCTCATGGACGTAAGTATTCAAAACCTTTGACACTCATGACACTTAAAAATTTAGCTCAGGTGCATCCTCTTTCCACTGATCATCATCAAGATGTTTCTACAACTCGATTGGAGTCCACCTGTGGTAAATTCAGTTAATCGGACATGATTCCTAAAGGCACGCACCTGTCTATATAAGGTCCCGCACATCAGAGCAAACCCAAGCCATGGAGTTCAGGGAATTTTTTGTAGACCTCAGAGACAGGATTGTATCGAGGCACAGGTCTGGGAAAGGGTGCAAAAAATGTTCTGCAGCATTGAAAGTCCAGATGAGCACAGTAGCTTCCATCATCCGTAAAGGGGAGAAGTTTGGAACCACCAGGACTCTTCCTAGAACGGCCGAAATGAGCGACTGGGGGAGAAGATCCTTAGTTAGGGAGATGACCAAGAATGGTGATGGTTACTCTGTGGAGAAAGGAGAACCTTTAGGAAGAACAACCATCTCTGCAGCACTCCACCAATCAGGCCTGTATGGTAGAGTGGCCTGACCGAAGCCACTCCTCAGTAAAAGGCACATGCCATGCCTGGAGTTTGCCATAAGGCACCTGAAGGGCCCTCAGCATGAGCATGAGAAACCAATTTTTTTTGTTGAAACACCTTTGGCACCAATTACAGCCTCAGATCTTTTTGAGTATGATGCTACAGTACAAGATAGTTGCTCTTCTGGAAGGTTCTCCTCTCTCCACAGAGAAACACAGGAGCTCTCTTTGACTAACCATCGGGTTTTTTGGTCACCTCCCTGACTAAGGCCCTTCTTTCACGATCACTCACGTTGGTCGGGTGGCCCACTCCTGGTGGTTCCATTTTAATACATTTACTGTAATCCAATTTAATCTATTTTTTGAAATAAGGCTGTAACATAACATAAAATGTGGAAAAAGTGAATAGCTGTGAATACTTTCCGGATACATTGTAAGTATGTTTTACTTAGTTTCACATTTCTGTAATTTACTTCAGTATTTTTATTAGTGGATACTTTTTACTTTTACTCTACCACAAGTACATGCTACAACAAATACCTCTGCTTCACTATAAACCTGCATGTTGTGGCATTACATAAGTGGTGTGCATTATTCGAAGTGGTAATATTGCCACCTTTCGAAGATTATGCATAACTGCATGACTTGCCTTCCCTCTGCGAAGTTCCTAATCATGTAGCAGGTGTTTAAAATCAAATGTGGAAATGGTGCCAGTCAGCGAAGAATGATGATGTTGTTGAATTTTGGCTCACAATAAGCTAAGCCATAGATCGATTAACGTTCTTCAGAGATCTATTTTTTCCACTTTATATAAATTAACATCTGTTCAGTGCTCTAAGATCAATTCCCACATTAGGGCACCTTACATGGAGCTGTTCACAGAAACTCAGAGGTCCATCACTCATTTATTTTTTTTTTCCCCGCTTATATCTCATCTTGTCCTGTTTCAAAATAAAAAACCTAGAGGAAAAAATATATAGGTTTTCACATATAACAGAATCTTTGTTGTGATGCTGAGGTCAGCGATCGATCTGCTGTTTCATTAGAAAGTTCCACAAGATTTCAACAAAGTTACTCATCTCTTTTGTCAAAACAATACAGCACGCTGCGTCTATTCCCTTTCTTTATTTTGTTGCTATAAAAGAGACATTTGAGGATTATTCAGTGTTTAGGAAACTCTCAGGAAAGTAACATTTCAACAGGAAGGGGAAGTCAGAAAAGAGAGATTGGCATGTTGCCTCCCAAGTCGTTTGTCAATCACAAATGCTTTCTGCGGGGGAAGTCAATAAAAACGTCCCGTGTGATCGAAGATGGAAGGGTGATGGAAGGACAACGGATTTTAAAAGCCTGTTCGCTGTCACTAGGTTGAGAAACCTCAGCAGCATAAGGTGATATATCAAACTGTTCAGAGTGACAGGTCTAATCTAGGAGTGGTCATCATCCAAAGCCTTACTACTCAATGATCATACTGATGGTTGTGGTTTAGGGCACGTCTGACAAAACAACCTTGTATCATGTCTGTTAGCAATTTTCTATAGTTTTTTCTTTTTTTCCCTATAAATATCCTAGTAGTATGACCCAATTTCACCCAAGCTTTAGCTGTCGGACAGATGGCCTCTAGAATGCTCTGGTATACAGGGGAGTTCATGGTCGATTTATTAACTGCAAGGTGCCCAGGTGCTGTGACTGCAAAACAAGCCCAAATCATCACCTCTCCACCGCTATACTTGACAGTGGATATGAGGTGTTTCTGCTGAAATGCTGTTAAGGTTTTGCCAACATTGTGCTGGGCATTAAGGCTGAACAACTTTACTTTGGTCTCATTTGTCCACAGGATATCATTCTCGGGTTCTTGTGGTATGTTCAGATGCAGTTTTTGTGAACCTTAGTTATTCTTTCGTGTTCTTTCTTAGACAGACAAGGCTTTGTCCAGGCAACCCGGCCAAATGAACCATACTTGTTCAGACTTCTCTAATTCTGCTGTCATGGACTTCGACATTTAACATGCTCAGTAAAGCCTGTAGGGTCCGAGATCTCCTTTACTTTTTTTCTTTTTTTTTGAGCATTGCAAGGTCCGACCTTGGGGTAAATGTGCTGCAATGTCCACTCCTGAGAAGATTGGCAGCTGTCTTGAATGCCTTCCAGTTGTAAATAATCTTTCTCTCTCAGTGGAACATTGACCTCCAAATTGTTTGTAAATGGTTTTATAACCTTTTCCCAGATTGATGTGCAGCAACAATTACTTCTCCAAGACCATCATTTGTGTTTTTTCTCTTGGCATTGTCCAGACCAGGAAGCCGCCAAAACTTTTCTATCATATAAAGTGTTGCCAACTCCTTAGTAAGGAAAGCAGCTATTGGCTGTCCAAAAAAGTCATTAGAAGTTGCTAAATGATGTCATCCTCACCTAATTTGCATAATTGTTAATTAGCTTCCAATTGTAATGTATGCTGTGTGAGAAATGAATAATGTCGTGGGAGAGCTAAAAAGTGTGTAAAATACACTGTAAATATATTTATAACTGAAAATTAAAAAGAGACATACATACACAGTGGACAAACTGCATAAGTGACTGAGAAAGTGAGAAACTGCAAATCAAATGTTGATGTATTTTAGAGTGACAGTGAGGAAATCCTAACATTCACATCCCGCATTGTAATCCAAGGCGGGTTCGGTATGACTTTGTGCATACGTTATCGATTACAGTAGCAGTGTGGACACGTGGTGGTGTGGGTCTCCTCTCTGCACTGTCCGTCTGTCAGTGCTTTGGGATGAGGGATGGAGTTGACGGCAGCACTCGCTGCTTGTTGAGGATAGTACCTGCAGAACGATATGTGCTTGCACGTTGGAGTCTCCAAAAGTTCTGAAAAGTCTCCAATGACAACAGAAAAGTTGCCAAAAAAAGGCGCCAAGAGGGTTTGAAAAGTCACCAGAATTAGCGAGAAAGTTGGCAACACTGATTATATAGGGATCTATACACCTGCTGATGATCAATTAATCAAGGGCTCATAATTATCAGCACCTGGCTGCAACTTGTAAAATTCAGACATGTTAATGGGTTGACATTGGCCAACGATACAACCTCCTTGCAGGACCAGCTGCAGACAAGCATTGTCTAGTGTAACCCTCGAATACCAGCAGCACTAGTGGCAGCATTTTCTGTACGATTTCTCAAATGACACTGCCTTCTTTGCCCTTTAAGACCTGGGGTGATCAGCAGTTTGACCAGTTATTGGGTATAGGTTTCATAGCATGGGAAGGGTATTCCTTGCAACTCCAAACCGTCTGGCAACGTCTGCTTGCTTTGAACCATTTTAAAGCATCCGGATGGTTTGCACCAGGTTTTAACTTGCAAGCTAAAAGTTTGTAAAGAAGAAGTGTTGCTTTATAGGGAGGCGGAATTAGAGAAAACAGAGATGAAGATGTTGAGGTTTTTTAGGGGGTGACAAGGATGGACAGGATCAAGAATAAGTCCATCAGAGGGACAACCCATGTTAGATGTTTTGGAGATAAAGTCAGCGAGGCCAGATTGGTTTGGACATTTAGATAGAGATTGAGGCGGTTTTGAGGAGAGATTGTGAATATATGCTGAGGTTGGAAATGCCAGGAGGTCTAAAGGAAGAGGATATTTATGGATGCAGTGAGAGAGGACATGAAGTTAGTTGGTGCAAAAGAAGAGGATGCGAAGGATAGGACTCAGACCATATTATAATATCTGTTCATATTTGTCTTAATGCATTATAACCCAACCCCTGGTATTATAGTTGCTATACTGCAACAGTATCTGTGTTATATTGCATTAGAGTTTATACTGTAGGTAGTAAAGTGCTAAGGAAGTGCTTATGCCATTGTCTGTTTTGTCAGTCTACCAATGTTGTGAGAATAGACTACAGGGAAACATAGACATCCTCTGGAAAGCAGAGAATTTGTGATTTATTTCTGTTGTTACAAAGTCTAGAGGTCTGTTATGGAAAACTGATAGCACTTGCCTGTGAGTCAATTAGCGGCTGAGTGGCCGGTCCAGTGTACGGTCCTTCAGAGAGAAAGTGAGAACCAGCGAGATCAGCAATCACACAAATTGGAGAGGACGAGTGACGGGATGAAGAGGTTCTTGGTCCTTTCAATTCACACACTGATAGCCTGAGCAGATCCTAGTTTCATGGAAAAATTATGATCCCAATAACAATTAGGGGCGTTGAGGTCAATTCAGGAAATTTCTCATGAATGAAGGTGTAACATCTATTGACATTTACAGAAGACTTTGGGCACAGACTCCTATTAAAGGGTGCAAACGTCTTAAAGAAGGCTGTATGTCTGTGAATGATGATCCTAGCCTACAGCTGGCATTCCTGTGAACTTTTTGAGAGTAGACCATCTGATCCTTGAAAATCGATAGATAACTTGTGTCCAAGTTGTGGAAGAGACGCACCTGTCTGTGGGAACTGTACACACAATCATTCTCCAACACCACTTAGACGTTACAGGAACTCAGCTGGAGACCTCAATCTAAGCCATTTCCACATGTTTGGGCTATTGAAGGAGTTCCTGGGAGGCCAGAATTTTAGACGTGAAGCAGTCAGTCCGATCTGATCATGATCTCTGGTGTACTGAGAAACACTGGGATAAGTGCATTGGTGTATCAGGGGTTTATAAAGATAAATAAGAGGAGTTTCTACTCTTATGGCTGTGTTCTGTTATTCCGCATAAGCAAAAATCCTGGTGTGAATGTGATTGGCTGTAGAGCCGGCGATTGATGTGAGAGCACAGAGTGCCTAATATCCCATTCCACTGAGAGAGCTCGGGCAATTGAACTAGCGGTCTTTGGATGATACGTGTGTGTGTGTTTGCGCTTTACCTTTGCACCACTCGGAGACTCATTGTTGCAGTTACTTATAAGGAAAAAAAAAGTATAAAGTTTGTATTATTGTTTATAATGCATTAATACAGACACACATTATATATATAAAAAAAGGGAGCCATTATATCTGATCAACATGGACACTCCAAAAGTAATACAATGTGCTGTAAAATAAGTCAGTTCTACAGTATAGTGCACCATTTTGACAATTCATAATGCATAATAAAAAATATTAAGACAACTGACTTAATGGTAATGATGTAACATAGCTTGGCAAGATTGGATAAGTGTATTCTGTTCTTGGTTAACCTGCTGTGTAACACTATACACTATATAGCTTAATAGTGTTACACAGCAGGATTTTGTGATAATAATGCTGTTATAATAATATTATAAGGATAATGAAACACTTATACAATAAAATTGTAAAGGTGGCTATCATGACATTGTAACTTTTATTCCCTCTTTCTTTATCTTTGCCTTTAGGAGAGCTGTATATAGGTGGTGTGGGGAAGACGATGTATAACAGTCTGCCCAAGCTGATTGCGTCCCGTGACGGCTACCAGGGCTGCCTGGCGTCCGTGGACCTGAACGGGAGGCTGCCAGACCTGATTGCAGACGCCCTCCACAGGGTGGGCCAGGTGGACCGAGGATGCGACGGTCGGTCACCTCTCTAATCTCTTTTCATTTACATGCAGACAGGGTTGTTCTTGTTAAACAAGGAGACATTTGGATATAACATCAAGGCTGGACAAATTATAAATTCATTAGCTAGCCCTCCAGGCAAGTCGAAGCCCAATGCAATGTTATGTATCCCTGGAAGTCCAATTAACAGGGCTAACAGGGTGAGATGAGTTTAAAACAAGACTTAAAACTATGATGAGCTGATTATTTTGCAGTGATTCAGGCTGTTGACCTTTCGGTATCGCATTACATCCTACCCCTAATCTACATTGTCCTGAGGATGCTTTTCCTTCAACTGAATCATAGCCTGAAAAACGTCAATCTGCTTGTTTTGGATGACCAGGGTGACACCTTTTTCCCAAACCAAATTCAAATTTAAATACAAATTAAATTCAAATTCAAATTTTATTTGAATTATAAAAGAGCAAATGGCAAAATAGTATACTACCTTGATTTGGTCTTATAAATAGGAATTTTGCATGATTTTGCAAAACCCTATAAATCCACTGACACTATATACAGCATATATATTATTTTATATCAAATTTGATTCATTAATTTGAGGGGTGTTCATAGAAATCTTACTATGTGATTTAGTATCAATCATTTGTCAGTTGGATTTGACTATAAATACATCGTTAATTCATGCGGATTGCCATGTATTGTGCACTAAGCCTCCTGAGATAGGCCCCAGGCTCCCCACGAGAAACATCAATCATGAGAAACATAAATAGCATTAGAAAGGTATCATCACCCTTCTCCTTTAGTTTCACTAAAGAAGAAAGTTGATGACAGCAACTTATTATGGAAGTCTTCAGAAGTTGATGACAGCAACTTATTATGGAAGTCCATGACTGCTGGGGAAACTGCAATGGCAGTAACAGAGTGAAAACATACATTTTCTTGGATTCAACATTTTTTTTATGTAATGTTGCATGTGTCAAGTTTTGCATAATCTTATCAGGAAAAAAATAAAATAAAAATGCAGTACCAGTCAAAAGTTTGGACACACCAGCTATATACTGTAGAATGCAGTTTTGGATTCATTTGAGATATTTTAGAACAATCCTGGATTTTTTAAAGTATGAAATACCACAAGTGGCATTACTCTAGGAAAGTACATAACAACAACAGCAATAGTAATTTTTTTTATTTTTTAAGAAACAAAGGTCAGTTTTTGCAAAAACAGCATTGTCAAGTGCATTTGCAAAACCCATCAAGCACCATAATGAAACTGACTCTCATGAAGACCTTACCTCTGGTGCAGAGAAGAGGTTCATTTAGAGTTACCAGCCTCGGAAATCACCAATTAACAAACAGCACCTCAGATTAGATCTAAAAGGCTTGTAAGTTCTTTCTGGGCGCACCACAGACACACAGACACGAGACGAGGTCTTATGGGAAATGGATAATTTAATTAGGAAAATTGTAAAAGGTAAGGGCTTTAAGGAGGGTGGGGGAAAAAGGGTAGGAAAGAAGTCAGGGTGTGCATGTGTGGGTCTAGAAGAAGGTGCCCAGCTGGCATGTGGGCACTCAGGTGGTGAGTGATGGCAGCGGGGTGTGTGTGGGCCCACATGGGCAGTGGCTCCTGCAAACTCCTTAATGCTGCGCAGCCAACTGGCCCTGCCCAGCTCTTCTTGGGGGCGGCCTCAGATGGGAGTCTAATATGATCACAGCCAACATTGGCCAGGTGGGAGCCTTAACGTCGAGTGCCACGGCCTTTTCCTTTTTCAGCGGCTGGATCACAAAGGCTGGCTCTCGACGAAAGTGAATGAGCCACGGCAGCTCATACAGTCCTTAGCTGCTGTCTTTGATGAGGCGATCAAACAGCAATGCTCAGTCCCCTTTCCTTTGAAGTCCCTGTGGCGCATGACATCACCGCCACTTGCATGCCACCGTCTGGTTTAACATCAACCATGCATTCTGGAGATTGTGGACTCTGGATCTTGGGTACAAATATAATTCACCAGCCTTGCCTAAAATCAATCGGCCCTACCTAGTGAGCCTTTGGAATAATGAAGAGCAAGAAAAGTTTTACAATGTAAAAAGGTTCTTCAAAAAGATCTTGAAATAGAAGGAATTAAAAGGTTTTGACTGGTAATATACATTGAAAGTTTTTCATGTACCTGAGGAAATTAATTTCCCAGGTTAAGTAAAAGTCTAAAAATGGTCTTTATCTTGTTTTGCAGTAAAACAAACTCCTTGTTTTATCATGTTTCACTTTTGCTGACCTTCTCAGTCGATTCTCCAGCAACTTTAACAAAGCAAAAGTTTTAAACGGATACAGAGCCTGTACAGTATGTGTTTATCCTCAAAGACCCTTGTGTCAGCAAAAAAGCTTCAAAAGTACACAAAACAGCCCCTGTGAAAAAAAAAAAAAGGACCGTTAGGAGCACACAAACGCCATAAAAAAGGGCAACCATTATTTTATAAGCATAATGGTAACAGCTCATCCAGATCGCCCTTACCTCAGCAAAAAAGTCATCACCCCTCCAACATTCACCCCCCAATCCCGTGGCATTTGATAATGGACCTGGCCGGCAATATTCTAGACAAACATATCAGCTTTGGCCTCAGATTTCATTTGTAACTGTAAACTCAGCCTGGATTTTTATTTATTTATTCGTTTATTTATTTATTTATTTTACGCACAAGAGCACTAATCTGCCGCGCTGTACTGTGATTTCCCCACGGAGCCATAGATCGCGTTTTGGCTTTACCTCTGTCTGCCTCTATCAAAACAACCTGATTACCCTACACGTCTTCCCAAAAGCAAGCGTGTAATTTCTGTTTCCAAGAGTATTAAAAAGCTGATCGAGTGCTTAAGCTTCACTCAAAGCAAAAACGCCATTGGATTTTATATCGCTTATTTGTTTCGTCAGTTTAACAGACGTCTCACGACTGAGGCCGCAACTTGGACTTTATCACCCAGTCGTGGCCTTTATTACCTCAATCCTGTAACTTTAAATACGATAGCATGTTGATGATCTGAAATCTGGGAAGCATAATTGTTTTGCAATGAGACCATAAACCCCACAGAGCTTTGTCTCAAAGAAAGTGTCGATGAGAGAGAGGGGTGGGGGGGGGGGGGGGAATGGGATGATCAGTATGCAACAGATGTCCTCTGCCTTCGATTGGAGCCAGAGGTGTTACACAATGTGTAAGATAAGATACAGATAGAATACTCTGTGCGTGTGTCTCTCTTTCTTGTGTTGCATCTTTAGATTGCAGCAATGCTTATAAATCTTACATTATGACATAATAAGACAGCTGACATAAAACTACATAAATATATATTTTATAGACTGATGTTATAAAGATAAATATGCGATTCCTGCTGATGGCCTGATCAAACATCAGATTTATTATAATTTTTTTTTTTTTATATGAAGTTCTATAAAAGGGTTTGTGTTATGGCACTTTCAAGGCTACATAAGAATGTTATAACAACTGACATAAAAAGTAAAAAATATATATATATATGCATAAGTGTCATTGCAGCATCATAACAGTGGCATATGTATAAAGTAGCACTGACATCAAGGGAAATATTCATAACAACGCTATAAGCATACATATGAAAAAAGATGTAGATAGGTAAAAGTTTTTCATATCAGTGCAAGTCGTCCAAGTGTTAATATCAGGATATTCAGGTGTTTTGTCAACATGACATCGAATTTGAGAAAAGCAACTTTTGATGAAAGTTAGAATAAGCTAATAATAATAATAATAATAATAATAACTATAAACTAAATACAGGTTTATGTCATTTGTTATTAAGTGCTTATGTAGGTTTCATAGTGAAACATAGTGAAGTTTTTTACATTTGTGATAAAATACATTTTATGTATTTTTTAATAATGAAAAAAAACATTTATGATGAACGCTTGCTGTTGGAATAACCATTTATCAACATTTTTAAAGGTATATATATATATTATGAAATACCTTCCTACAAATTACAGTAAGTATAATTTAGAGCTAAAGTTTTGTATATTTTCCCATACTAATAAGACTCTCTTATAGCGAAGGTTGTCCTAACACACACCTTAAACTGACTTTGAAAGTCATAGAGCTGTAATTATGCTCAAATTGACCTTCTGATATTCCAGAAAGACCGTTTTTTGTTCAACGGATGCACCAGAGTCTTCCGATAATTAGCGCATGATTGATGAGCTCTTCAGGCTTGTAGGATAATTTACCGATCAAATTAAACATCGCATCCCGTAACGGGGCAGAACTGAAATGTTCGGGTGTAGATAAATGACTTCTCCATGAAGTGAGTCAGATTTCTTCTTAGCTTTACCAATACGCCTCAGGCGATGACATTCCCTGCTTCGATTTGAATAAATTAATGCGTCCAAAAGCGTTTAAGTCTGGACAGCATATTTACATTTACACCAAGTTACATTTAATTGCGTTATTATTGCAATATCGCATTTCACGTGGCGCCTAATTATATATATTAACCCATTCATTATCAACAGTTATATACAGTATCACTGTGGAATTCTTCCTTCTGATTAGTAACAAGGTGCTAATTTTCTTTAACAGCAAATTAGATTAGATGTTAGAGTAATTGAACAGTATTTATTAATTAATCAATTTATTTATTTTTCTAATTATCTGGTGAGGAAACGTCTTTAAGAATGTTTACAGACCTTCTTCAGTCCTGTGACTACCATGTCTGACTGGTGGGACTAATTAACTGCTACAGTATGTAGGGTGTACAATCCCTTGTTCCACACACCAAGTAGTGCCCTTGATCGAGGGGTTTCCCATTTGGGATTCAGCCCAAGTTAGTCAGATGGTTCAAAAAGTAGTTTTTTTTTAAAATATGTCCTCTTGTCTTGAAAGTGATTCTGTGACTGGTTTGGAATGTAGGTTTCGGCATTAGGACCTGGTAAGTATTGTCCATTTTGCTGTACAAAATCGAGCAGGCCCAGGTGCAAAAGGTCTATCGCGGTTTTAATGCATAGAGGTTTTCATAGGAACCACTGGGTTTTGTTGTTTAATGTTCTACAACATTAAAATCAACCAGAAATGGATCTGCACCATATCCAGGGTGGACCCCACCTTATGCCCGTAGTCTCCTGGGTTAATAATGAATTATTATGCATTATTAAGAGGTTTATTAATAGGTATGGTTCATTACACTTTATACTGTAGCAAGGACATATCTATTAAATGTTTGTTTATTTATTTACTTATTTTTGATCATTTAACTTATGGACCAGTAAAAAACAGGTGCAGATGATGACAAATAATCAGGTATACTTGTGGTGCTGAATGCTGATTGGTTGGAACAGACGAGAGGGGAAATGAGGTCGCTGCTGAGGATGTTACATTACCAAACCCATTTTAAACTTGTATCCTTATTCACTTTGTACATCATTTAATTTCATTTTATATGATAAAATGAGGGGTAGCCCAAGACACTCAACCAAGTTTTTTTATTGTTATATAAGTGTTAATGCATCCCATTAGAACGTGACAGATGTGTTTTTTACTGTATATCAGTGGGTGTGTATTAAAGTAAGCTTGTACAAATGCTTGCTGTATTAAAGTATTCATACAAATTCGTACAATATATGCACCTGGATGTAGTACATCACATTCAAGCATGCATATTATGAATGCATGTTTTGTCATTTTTTATTCGTGTAGCCGTCATGTGCATGTTCATCGCTAACATATTAAAATGTGTGCATTTGTGTTTGAAGGACCCAGCACCACCTGCACGGAGGACTCCTGCCATAATCAGGGGGTGTGTCTGCAGCAGTGGGAGGGCTTCTCGTGCGACTGTAGCATGACGTCCTATGGAGGCTCATACTGCAGCGATCGTGAGTTTTCCCGCATTTCCTTTCCTACTTCGCTGCTGTTTGGTCAGGTGTAAGTTTGTTGAGTTTTCAGGCAAGTTTTGGTTTCGTCGGCGATGACAGGATTTAGGTTTGTCATTGTGACATGGCTTACTTTTTCCCTCTTGTTCTTGTGGTAAGGCTTAGAAGAGACGAGCAGCAATGTTTTTTTTTTTTTTTTGCCTAGACAGACATACTGTTTTTTTTTTTTGTTGTTGTTGTTTTTCCAGCTCAGGAACATCTCCACATGTTTACAAATTCCAAGAGATCACATCTGACACGGTTATTAAAGGATTGCCACACCGGGCTTTCATGAGCACTCCGGTCTCCACACCAGACGAGACACCTTTTTTGGGTGTCACTATAGCGAGGCTGAAGCTAAAGCCCACGGGAGGGGGGGGAGGGGTGAGAGTGCAGGGAAGAGAAGTAGGAAAAGACAGATGAAAGGTTTGTAGGAAGAGATATAAGGCTGTGTTTGAAGTGCTCAGCGCTACCTGGGCTAACCAATAGTGCTCGACTGACTTGGACCGGCCTTGTGCGAGCTGACTGCTGAGCAGCTCTGAAACGTCCTTTAAAAAAAAAAAAAAGTTGGAGGAAAGTCAGATTAAGTCTTCGGCCGCACTATAGCTTGATAATTCTATCGAGCCGCTGCGCGGTGGGAATTCAGTTGCTAATTCCTTAACGTCTTTTAACCCGCCGATTTATTCGGATGATTAATTGGATCTTAGGCGTCTTCCTTCTGGTATGCCAGACTTAATCTGGAGATAATTGAAAAACACAGACACACGCGCCAATGAGAGTTGTGTGACTTTGTCTAATAGAGAAAATGTGCAGATAACTGTTAGATCTCAGTGTACAAGATTATTATTCCATATATTACTGTTGAACCTGTTAAACTTTTTTTTCTCTTCTTTTTTACTTTTTCTTTCACCATCATGGTTTTGCTTAGCGCAGCAGTAAAATCACTACTGATGGGTATTGCATGGGGCATGTTAATGAACAGAGATTAAACTGTTGCAATTTATGGGTACGACCGAGGATTGTCTTAGTGAGTAATGCTTATAAAGGCTTTGAAAACACTAATAAAACCTAAACCAGAGAGAACTGAATGGTATATATCTACAGTATTTCATGGTAGGTGTCAGAGGTGCACAAATCCCTGCTTGATGTGAAATCTCATGTAGAATTTTACAGTGGTACCACGGTTTACAGTACAACGCCTCACCTTAAGAACAGATTTCTTTCACCTTAAGAACAGGAATTTGCCTCGCATATAAGCGAAATTGTTTAATGTATATTTATTCCATGTTTTTATTGTTTTTATATAATCAAGAATATGATTATAGTGATGGAAATTGGTAATATCGGTAATATTTACGGGTGGCTGGAACGGATTCTTTGCATTTACATTGTTTCATTAGGGAAAATCGGTTTTACAATACAAACTTTTGCCACAATACAAACTCGCCTCTGGAACGGATTAAATTTGTACTTAAGTTAAAGTCAAGTCCTGCATTTATGTACATTACATTTACTTACCTGTAAATTACCTCAAAGTATCTAAAAGTACTGATCAGCGCTATCCATTTCTGATTTTTTTACCACCTGCTACTTGAAAAAAATGCAAGTGACCCCGCCTGCAGGTTAGTTTATTAAATATTTCAATATTAGCCAGGAAAGGCTAAATCATGCAATCATGCATAACAGTCAGCAGGTGGGCATATTACAGCTTGACACCATTCTGTTTATATAATGTAACGCAGGAATGTAGAAATATAGTGAAGTAAAAAGTACAGATATTTGTTTGTAGTGGAAATATATTTGTAATGGAGTAAAATTAAAAAGTATCACTAATGAAACTTCTCCTAGTGAAGTATATCTACATGAAATATTTTGTTACCTTACACCTCATGTATGGGTGGACGAATCAGTAGTGTGGGACGCCAGGACAAGCAGAGCCATGTCAGGATTCCTAAGCCATCAGCACCCAATGTAAAGAACCATTTCAGCATGACAAAATGTCAGTGTAGAACCTTAAATACTAGTTGATTCCATTTAATGTTCACAAGGGCGGCCATGTTTGACAGGAACCTACAACATAAACAACCAAAGGACACTTAAGAACAAGAACAAGGTCCATGCTGCATTTAATACCTTGGCAATTTTTTATTTTTTTCCGAAATTAGGAACACAAAGGTTCCTGAAAAACAACAACAAAAAAACATGACTTTGAATCCTAATGAAGTCACAGCTATGGCATGGTATGGACGACGGGGACATGGCAGGGCACATTTATTTTTCCACTGTCAATCAAAGTTATTGATTAATTAGTGATTACAGGCGTTTGTGAACTTGTGCATGTGGAAGAGGACGGATATCGCTTTTCTCAGTCATGTGAAGCAATTTAAAAAGATGCTATAGGGATTGTGGTGCTACGTCACATCCTCACGTGATTTTTCGTTGATGCGAGTGTTCCGATCCTGTTCTATAAACGCGATAGCGGTACAGTATGTGTCATGCACCGCCAGCTTTTCCTTCCTGTTAAACAACTTACCTTAGGGTGCAGGCACAAATCCGTAACCGCTCACTTCCTGATAACATCATGTTTTTAAAAAAGGTGATAAAAGTTCATGCACAGGCTCTTAACAAGATTATTATTTTTTTATGTTTTGCAAGACAGATATTTAATATTTATTAATATTTGGGTAATAATTCTGAACTCGTAAGTGAAACTGTTTACAACAGATAAGTTTTGAACAGATTGCCGTTGAAAATATGGATCACCCTGGGTAAGGTGCTCCACATTTCCCTGCACAGCATTTCAAGCAAAATCAATATGCACAGTAAACATGCAGAGGCTGTTGGATGGGAACGGACAAGTGACCAAATTTAGGAGTCAATGCAAAGACAAGGCGTTATATTATATCTCATCTGACACACAGGATTCACATCCTGAATCGAAGTAGCAGGGCTATATCGAAAGTAATGCTAAACTAGGCAAAACTTTTTTGATTAACTGACATAGGTGGTGGTCTCCCACTGCGCTGCAGAATATTTACAGAGCTGACACCGTTGACAAGAGCAATGTTCACAGATGGAAAGAAGTACTGTATAAAGAACCAGCACTGAAGACGAAGCACACAGTGGGGGACCATCAAGTGCGTCAGAGGGGAATTTCAAACAGGATTCAAGAGTTGGCGCAAATGCATTGCTTGGATGGAGGAAGAGTTAACTGCCCTAACTTCACGTGCTATTTTAATAAAAAGAAAAAAAAAATCATGCCTATTTTTGCATTACGTTTGATATAAGAATTGGAATTTATTTGAAAACCAATCATCGATAGATTCGTTGGTTTTTCTCTGGTTCTCTCATTTATACATGGACTGCATATGTGCGTTTGCTGTTTTACAAATGTATTTAAGGATTTAAAGGATTTCTGCCTGTTTTTACCTACAAAAAAGGCATCTTAAATAGATCAAGTTCTGAGTCAGACACTTTTCTCTTCTCAAGTCAAGTCAAGTCAAGTAGACTTTATTGTCACTTCAGCCATATACAGTTAGTACAGAGTGATATTAAGTGCTCCTCCTTTCTTCATTAACTCTTCATTCGTGGGATAAATCTTTTTGCATCTTAACGACAAAACCATCAGCTCCCAAATGGAAAAGAAAAAAAACAGAAATTTAAAGGAGGCCAATACTTTTACAAGGCACTTTTGTATTACAGTATAGATAAAGCCATGTTACGGCTTAAACCAGTAAAATAGTGACCTTTTGTAGTAGAAGAACCCTGGTTGTCAGATTTCAGGACCCCACTCATCCTAACACACACACACACACACACACACGACGAGCGTTATAATTATTATTCAGTGAATGTCTAGTTTGAGCGCCGCATCCTTTTACTTCGCCACAGTGTGAAACACAAGCTCACACACACACACACACACACACACACACCCCAAGACACGTGCAGAATCCTGTGTAAAAATGTGACTTCACGCCCTTTTAGATACACACGGCCTTAAAATAAGAATCAGTGTCGCTCTTCACCCCTTCGTGTGCTTTATCTCTCCCTCTATCACTTCATGCTCTGTCTGGTTTTCGTCCCTCAGAATGTCACATTCGATCCCCTTCTTCTTTCTGTGCTTTTTTCCCCCTATTTCATCCATCCCTTTGTTCATCTCTCTCTTTCTCTCTCTCCTTCTCTCTCTCTCGCCTCCGAGGTGTCAGGAGGGATGTGGTCAGGCAGAGCTTTGTGTGTGTGTGTCTGTGTGTGTTGAAATAAAAATGTAGCTCTGCGGTAGTGCTCTCATGCATAATAACACAATGACTGCGGATCTATCCGAGTCTTTCCATTTCATTTTTCCCCCCCAAAAAGGAAAAAAACCCACACAAGCACTTTCATTCTGTTCGTATTTCGCCGCTGTTTGTCTCGGCCTCTGTTTCAACACTTTTGTCAAGGCAGGGACCCAGACACATTAGCGTGCGCGCAGGCTCGTCTCTTCTTCTTTTTTTTTTTTTCCGAACACAGATTTAGCGTTTCCTTTCTGAGGTTACGCCATGAGAAAGTTCGGGACGCTCTCCGCCGTGCAAGCTGATGAGCTGAAAGAGACATGACGGAGAGAGAGAAAGGGTTTTTTTTTTGTTTTTAAGAAGAAGAAAAGACGCAGCAGGTTCGTGCAGGTGCGGGTCTCTCTCTCTCCGCTGAGGTTTCTTTCTCATCACTCTGCGCTTGTTAATATTTGATAAGTCGTACACTCGTTTTAGGAGATATCACTGAGTCTAAAACTAAAAAACAAAATGTAATAATAAATCTAGACGTAGCAGGAGAGAGAAAAAAACCCGCTATAATAGCGTGCTATTGAGAAGAATCTTTAACAATAAGATATGCCACATCCTACATCCCACGTCCCAATGTGTTTCATTGTTTATTTTTTTTAATACCATAGTCACTTTGCCAAGAATTTTCCATCCTATAATTAAATGCATTTAGTCCATTTATAGTTCAAATATTGTGCCTTCATTATTTTATTTTAATTTTTTCCTCTCTTCAAATCGACTCCCTTTATTAATTAAGCAATATCACTGGAGAAGGAGTGCTGTTGTGCTGAATATCAGCACGGCTGTGATGCACTCATGTTAAATGAAATGCAACATGTCAGTGTTGTTCATGAATGATTGATTTACTCAAGGATCAAGGATCAGGCTTTCCAGGTGTACAAGAACTGTTTTTGGAGTAATCCATTTTATGTCTTTATTTACAGGCCCTGTTTGATTTAAACACCCATTGAAGAACTGGAATTCAGTGATGCACTAACAAAAACTGTTCTGAGAACAGTTTAGAATAGGAGATTTAGTTCCAGGTGATATGGCGTCGATTCTAGAACTGTTCTCAGAACTGTTTAAATTGTTTAAAGCCCATTTCTGTCATAAAGAAAATATTTAAAAAATTAAAAAAAATAAATATTTGTATTATTATTATTATTATTATTATTATTATTATTATTATTATTATTAGCCACACAGATACAGTACATAAAAATGCACCAACTATATTTAAATTCAGATTGTTTTATGCTGGCAGTCTTTGTGACATTTTGATATTGGAAGTGCATTTGCATGGCAAACAAAACAAAAAAAGTCTAATTTTCCACATCTTAGATAGAAAATAATTGTTCTCTACATGTGGTGTACGAAATTAAAGAGAAATACGAACATATTATATTTTATTGAAAAGTTTTAGATTTTTATCAAGCGCTATGTCGTATATTTTTCTAGCTTATCTAAATGATCAGAAAGGGACAGCGCCATTGATCCGGCCGGCTGTTCTCTGGGAGTCACTAATGACATTTACCAGCTGGAAATCATACCCACAGAAGATCAGACCATTCAGAAAATGAATTCTGACTGAGCTAAATCAATCAGGAAGGTTTTTTTTTTCTTTCAAGGACAAAAGCAACAAAAAATGTGTTTATAAAATTGTGTTGATGCACCATGTTCAAAAAGGGTCGAGGTTAAAATGTGTTAAAAATAGCAAAGGTTTTAAAAAATTATGCTGCTTTAAATACAGCCAAAATTAAATGTGTACACACTTTAGGAAAAGAAAAATAGTGCATATATGTATATTATATTAATATAATATTAATAACATTATCGTTTTATTATCATAATATTATCATATCCATATATAACATATAGCAACAATATATAAGCAATACATTTTAATATTAAAATATGTATACAGGTTTGTCTTTTTTTTTTTTTTTTTTACATTTTTTGCTGACTCTGTATTAGCAACTATGGAAAGATGTGGTTGAATTTCAGAAGGAAAAGAATTTAATAAATAGTGCATTAAATACTTTTCGAAAGGTTAAGACACCCCTGATCTTTTCATATTTCGCACCCAAAGAGACAAACTTTCTTGCATTTTAAATGTAGTCTTGAAGAATAGTTCTCCAGGCTTCCTCTAAAGGACTTTTTTTGCATAATTTTGAATCATAATTTCAGTTTCAGAAGAATGTTATTGTTTTTTTTTGTTTTTTTTTACCACATAGTGACCTACGAAATATTCAAGCATAAAAAAAACATCTAACTTAATGCATGAACCAGAGAGAAACAGGTGCAGACGATGACGGGTGATTAGTATACTGCTGATGCTGAATGCTGAGTGGTTGGAACAGACGAGAGGGGAAATGAGGTCGCTGCTGAGGTTGTTACATAAACAACCAATTTTTTTTTTGTATCTTTGGGCACTTTGCAGCCTGTAGCAGTAAAACCTTGTTCCCATTTATATTAATACCTTTGCACAGTATTACCTAGCCATCCAAAAAACACTTCCCAGTACGCTACAGCCAACAGTGACCCCTCCCTATGGCGTTCTTTATCTACAGACAGAAATCTTTCTAAAAAATAAGTAAATACATTTAAATTATTAAACTTCTTAAGCGTAGCATGTCCTAAAGAGCAATTAATTTCACAAGTAATTGCTTCTGGTCCGCTGACTCCTCCAGCTGTTTTCATTCTGTATTGGAAACTATAGAGAAGAGGATTGATAAATAGAGAAAGAAAAGGACAGGGACAACGGAGGAGAATGAACAATGAGTGAAAGAAAACAAATGTAGAAAACAAGAGGTGCAACGCAATTACACGCAGCACTCCTTTATTGTCCAGTACTGTGAGGGTAAATTGTGCCATTCATGGTTTATAAATCGTGGTTAAACGCATTCCATTAGCAGAGCCGGATCTCTGCTGCTGTTGTTGTTGATGTTGTTGTTGTTGCTGTATTTTTCCTTTTCACTCTTTATATATGGAAGCACGCCGGTCAATTTTTTTTAACGATGTAATAAAAGCAGCTACCTTTTGTAAATGCTGGATGATGCTCAACTCTCAACTTCTTTTGGCAAATGGTTCTCAAAGTCATCCATCATGACAGCCTTAAAACTGTCAAACCAAGAAACTTTATATTTTTTGAACAATCTAGATCTCTATAGGTTTCAGATTCTTATTTATCACTCATTAGGCGTACTATATATTTGTATTTTCATTCGATGTTTGGATACCAAAGTTTTCATCTGAAAACGGCTTGGTTAGAACATCTAATGGAATTCCAAAAAACTTAAATATGAAAAGGCTTCTTAAATAAGACTTGATACAGGTAACGTGTATTAATACAATAAAATAGATTTGAATGAGGTTTCATGAAAATGATTCCTCATGCACCAAGAACCACTTCTTTTACAATTTGTGTCCTGGAATATTTCCTGTGCCATTAGGAGGAAAAAAACTCCATAACCTGGTCATTTAGTACGTTCATGTCATCAGCTGACTTTAGTTTGTTGCTACATGATGTGGTTGAACCCCATGTGTTTCCCGTCATACCCTGATACACCCATGACTCTGGAATAAGGCCAATTTTTTGTCCAATCAGTCTCCCTAACAAGTGTTTTTTTTATGGCAACACATCTGTTTAGTCCCAATCCTGTGAGTCCTCATCACATTATGTGTGTGTGTGCATGGACATGTTTTTGTTTTGTTCCAGGTTTTAATAATGTGTTCAAGGGTTCGTAACCCATGTTCCATTAAATAAAATTGTCCTTAGTTGTTTTCTTTGCTTGATGCAGCCCAATGATTTGACTTCTTATAATGGTGGAACAATAGATACATCTTTCCCAAGAAATTAGGAAATCTTTAATGTTAAATGCACTATAGTATCATTGCACCACATTTGATATGTATATAAATATTTCAATCAATACTAAACTAATTGATAGGCTTGCAAGAAAAATACAAACATCAGTCTGTACATGTATCATCTTTAACCTATACGTAATTAATTTACTAGCATAAAACTACACTACAGTTTCAGATAGCTGTATATTAGCTATGTAGTAAATGGAATGTTTTCTTTCATCCTTTCTGTTCATTATACATAACAAACTTAATATAAACAGTTTGACGGCAAAACACAGTAAATGCCATTTTCAGACTTTTGGCAAAATGTTACTCTCTGACAAACAAAACATTTAATTCGAAAACCGCTATATAACCTCAACATACAGGTATCTTTCTGTCATGTGATCAATGAGTGTATTTAAAATGTTTTTGGAGAACATAGAAGCCAATCCTGCCAATTGCAATCACTCCAGCAGTAATAAATAACAAATATGTGTCACTTAACATCCACAATAAGTTCCAGGAAATAGGAGACATTACGCGATTTAGATTTATACATGTGGGTGGGATGCTGTTCGGGAAGCACCGCCATGAAGCAGAGAGAAATAATGTTACAAAACCTAAAATATGCATGAGCAATTGGTGACCAAGAGACTCGAGATGCATGCACTGTGTGTGCAAAGCTGTTGCACTTGATTTGTCTGGCTCTATTCTCTATTACTGTAATGTTATAAACCTTAGGGGACCACTAATGGACTCATGGTCGGATGATACAGGAACAGACATCATACAGTGCACGCCTGTACTACTGTATGATAGGAAGCTGTTGTCATGTTCCGAAGTGAAGCAGAAACTGGTAGAGGAGGAGACTGATGATGCTGTAAACTAAAGTTTATGTATTGCTTATATTGTTTCTCACTGTTTTTCTGTCCTGATTTAATTTGTTCTCATCGTTGTATGGGGTGTCCATCCATCTCAGGGCACACACAAACACAAACGCCTTTCCAATTAGCCTAAGCACGTCTTTGGACTGGAAGAGGAAAGCAGATTTCTTAAAGGAAACCTACCAAGCATGAGGACAACATTCTGTACACACTCCATGCACACAAACCTGAGACGGGAATCGAACCCAGACTCTGGAGGTGCAAGGCAACAGGGCTAACCACTAAGCCACCATGCCACCATTAAGGAGACAAATTAAAATGCAGAACAGATTTGTGATAGCAACCCCACAGTTTTTTTTTTTTTCGACAGTTCCTTAGATATCCTTCCCTTGATACCTCAGATTTTCACAGTGTAGATCGCATTGCAGTAATTACAGAACATTTTCTCATTTGTAACTCAAGAGACTTGTTTTTTTTTTTTTGTCAATTTACAAACTTTGCTCAAATCTGTTGTAAATTGAATGTTTGTCTCATGTCTCCTTTGCTACCTCAAACCCACCCCCCCCCCCACCCACTCCCCAACCAAAAAAAAAAAAAAAACATTATGCATTTAGACATTTATGCCTGTTGTCTGTATGCACTTTCCTTGCTTATCGAAATCATCAGAGAGAAAGTGCTATTGATCCAGCCGGGCCGTTCTCTCTGAGCTACTAATGACAATTGACCAGCTGGAAATCATACACGCAGAAGATCAGACCGTTCGGGAAAAAAAGTGTACACCGACTGACCTAAATCAATCTGTAATTGTTTTTTTCTTCAAGGACAAAAGCAAGTAAAATGGACTCTCTATTGAATTGGGTCAACTCGTGTAGAGTGATAAAGTGAATTATCGTGTGTTCCAAAAGAAATGAGAGTGAACACAAGTTATATAATTTGATTGATAGACCACTTTGCCTCATCATAATCATTGCCATTGCGCTCCATCTTGTACTTTCTCGAGTGGATAGCTCAGTGGTTAAGGTCTTCTTAGGCTACTGATCGGAAAGGGCCCAGGTTCAAACCCCTGAACTATCAAGCTGCCCAAGAACAAACAGTTGAGGTTTGAGGGCCTTGTTGGTTTTGAGGTTTGAACCTGGGGCATTCCGATCAGTACCTCCAAGACCTTAACCACTGGGCTACAGATCGAAACTGATTCAAACCCCAGAACCACCAAACTACAGTACCACTGTTGGGCCCATGGGCATGGCCCTTAACCCTTAACTATGTACAACGTGGTAAGTATAAGTCACACAGAGTAAGGGTGCCTTTGCCATAAATGTTGTAACAGGCCCCCCCCCCCCCCTCTCTCACACACACCCATAAATTAGATATTCATACAAACTTTCATGGGGTACAATTACTATATATATATATATATATATATATATATATATATATATATATATATATATATATATATTTTGTAAATGTATTGATACTCTTACCATGATGGGAAACCTCAACCATTTGGAAGAGTTCAGTATAGTGATTTGTAAACAGGTGACGTGATGGGTGTTTATTTTATTACAGACTTAAACTTACTGGGAAACTGCTGTGGTACTAGAAGAATAACACACTTGATTAAATGGGAACCTTATGGCTCCACTACTATTATTATTGTATTTTTGTAAGCATTGAAATGTGCAGAAAAAATGCTGGTTGCGGAGATGGACTGATTAGGCTGATTGTTCCTCACCCAGGTATCAACTATGGTTTTACTTGGCTAAGGAATTGGACTGATGTTTTTTCCCAAACATTTCAGTTTAAAATTTAGTTTTCTATACACCTCCATGAAATATTGAAATATAGTCAAATGTTTGTCTAGGGATAAAAACAACCCTAAAACAAGCGTACCATTCCCGAGTTGTGAGGATCTGTTTGGTATCTGTGCCAAGTCACTTTGCTCTCCTAACCCTCGCTCGCTCACTTTTGGTCCAATCTTAAAATAAAAAATAAAAAATATATATATAAAAAAAAGACTTGACATGTTGAAGGGTTCAGAAATGTCTGCTACTTAAAAAAAATCGTGCCGATCAAAAAAATTCACCCCTTTAAAAATGGACCTAAAATCAGTCCATAGACTTTAATGGAGTTTTCGAGTGGACACACACTTAAAAAAAAAAAAAAAAAAAAAACGTTTTTGAAGCACTTTGAAAAAATTGCCATCCTGCATTCAATTTTTTGAAATACAGACATAAATTTTGACATCCCTCAGCTTAAAAGCCTCCTTTCTCAAAAGATTTGAGAACTAAAGCTCTACGACTTTTCTAATTTAAGTAAAAGAAGCACAGGGGTGAAGATTCCTTTGACGTTAAAATATGTTACATTCTCTGTGACCGAGAGTTTCCCGAGCTACGCCCACGCGACTCTCTCCCACACACACGAATCACAGTAGTATATAGACTTACAGTACAGTATAACTTTGAAATCGGATGGGCTGCAAACTGTTTTTCATCATTTTGCTAAGGGAGAAGTGGTGCGCCATTGCTTTATAAAATACTCCAGAAATTGTATCTAGTTGATGATTATATGGCTAGACAGCATGCCGTTTCATGATTATTACCCCACATTATGATAATCAGGTATGTAATCATACGACAGATTTCAGTTTTTTACAGTAATAATCCCTGACTTGTTGGGACTGGCTGTTTTCTGTAAACCGTTGATGACATGAACTGATAAAAAGGTTTCATTCACGAGGCGACCGCTGCCTCACCGTGCATTGACCTCTGAATAGCACACAGCGGAAAGGATGTGAAAATGAAGGACAGCCTGAGAGCACTTCCTTCTGAATAAGAGAAGGTTTTAGCCCATGGCAGTATGTCTTGAACGAGATTTATCTCTGTAAAGGTTACCAAATAAAAAGGAAAGAAAAAAAGAATCTCGATTCATAACGCATTTCATAAAAGCGGATTACCCAAGTGACTCCCAGTGACCCAAGTTGAAGGATGGAACGGAAAACCCTTAGGGGTCTTCCAGTCTTCAAATCCCGGTCATCTTTCAGAAATGCGGATGGAGAACGGCCGCGAATCTGCGCCGACCTTTCCTAGTGATACCACCAGGGTGGGACAAATCTGCCCTGCTCTTTCATCTCATCCACACACATCGTTGTCACGCCCATTCCTCAACATGTTCTTCAATTATGCTGTCAGAACTAATAACATGTTTCACAGCAGCACTAAAATCCAGTCTTAAGTGGCTAACGGTGGACATAAGTGTCAAATTTGTCTCTGTAAGTACAAGATATATAGATAGTCGAGTAGAAGAAGATTCCTTAAAACAAAACAAAAAAAAGGACATGTCAGACTGGTGTGTTGCGCCTTCCTTATTTGTCTTATCCCTCAGGGTATCTCAGCACAGATCTGGCAACCCACAGCGAGCCTGTCCTTTAGGCTTATCTTCATCATTTAAGTTATTTTCATCCTCAGCATCAAAGCCATGCCATTTTCAAAGCCAGTCACCGGTCATGATCTCTCTCTCTCTCTCTTTCTCTCTCTCTCTTCCTTTTTCTATTCCTTTATGTCAGTCCTGTTACACATTCTCACATTCCTTCTCTCCCCAAGCTTCTTTATTTATTTTCCTATCTCTCAGCTTTCATGCTTAAAACTCTGGGGGATTTGCAGCGAACATCTCAGTACACAAGATATGATGTGTAGAACTCAACAGATTTTTTGCTGTTTCTATGTCTGACACATACACCTTGAATAACTTCATGAAGACTATGAAAGAAAGTCTTTTATTCCTGATACAATAGTAAATTGCCACTGATTTTATAGTGTTTTGATGGTTATTTATTAAAGAATATAATGCTGTATGTTTTATTGATTTACAGTTACATTAAATGCTCTGGAAAAAAAAAGAAATTCTCTGAAGCAAAACTTGCCTTACAGCAGCAATAACCAGTGGTTTTCTTGCCACCCTCGACTTCCTCGTATTTTTTAAAGATAATAAGACAAGGGACACAGGATGTCAAGCACAAGCTCCTCTGTCTTGAAGTCCTGAAGGATCCCACACAATAAAAAACATACAAAAATACAAACATACTAATAAATACCAAAAACAAACAGCTTTACACAGAACACTGGAGAAATGGATAGATGGTACCGTCTACGTGCCGCCTGGTACATTGGGCAACAAAGATACATCCGCCGTTTCCAGTGCCAGTTATTTACAAGGTCGGGTTGCCAGATCGACACCCGGTTGTATTTGAGGTGAAGGACGTTGCACAAGGTGGACCTACTGGTCAGCAGTCCAACACCTTAACCATCGAGCCACCGATGTCCCCCTTAACACTGAAGACTTCTTACAAAAATGTGAAATGAACTATTTACTTTTCAAATAAAGCACTACCAACTCAACAATTATACACAACAGTTATATTTAGGTTAGTTTTGCTGCAATTCAACAAAAAACTACATTGATACAGTAGTTACTCTATCGTATATAATCTAAAATAGTTAAATACAGTCATGTTAAAAAAATAATAATTTTTAATTTTATGTGTTTTTGTGTAAAAGCATAAAAATGATCTGATTATAGCAGGTCTTAGTATCATTCAAATTAACCCTCAGATGAACAACAACAACAACAACATATATATATATTTTTTTTTTCACTGTGCCATCATGGATTTACCAAAAAAATACAAAAAATATATACTGTATATTAATAATAATGTTGTCTGGGCTTAATGTCCAGCACCAAGTTTGGAGAGAACCAAACTGCATTTTAGCAGGAACATCTCATACCCACTGTCAAGTACGGCGGTGGGGGAGTGATGATATGCGCTTATTTTGCAGCCACAGGATCAGCGCACTTTACAGTCACTGAGTCGACCATAAACTTCTCCGTACACCTGAATATTCTAGAGGCAGTAGAGGCCATCTGTCCGACAGATAAAGCTTGGGTGAAAATTGGTCATACAACAGGACACTGATTCGAAGCACATCGATAAATCAACATCAAAATGGCAAAAAATAAAAGTAAAAATTTCCTCCAAAACAATGTGAGAGAAAGTCATACATGAAATGAGTACAGTACTGCTGATAAAGGGTTACCAATCGGGGTTGGGTGCTTCGTACTGCCGACATGTTTTTTTTCTTTTTTACTTTGTTTATGTTTTTCCCTCTTTAATAAGTAGAGGCTTTCCCAGACATACGAACACGTTTTGTTTTGGAAACACGTTTGTAAGTCGGATTTGTTCCTAAGTCCGACAAGTGAGTCTTATACATGTACATTGTTGACATGAATATACAACACAAAGCATACCAATCCATTTGACAAAATCTCTGTCCCCTTTCCCCACACTAACTCTCACAGTGAAATGTGAAGTGTCTCTGCGCCTTTAAAACGCGAGGAGAATCCCGGATGCCAGAGCTGTTTTCCACTGTATTGGACTGTGAGCTCTGTTTTGTTAAGGTTTTTCCCGAAATTAGGATTATTCACCATCAAGACAGCTATACAGGACAGCCCAATTCTTTTTTTATTTTTATTATTTTTTTTGCACAGCAACCGTGAAGTTTGTTCCCTGGAATGTGACCACAATGTTGGTAACTCTACAACCCTTATTCCATGCAAAAATGCATTCCAAAGTTAAGCCAAGTCTCATATAAAGCTTTTGCAATACCTGCACTAAGGTAAATCGAGTTGATGTTTAGCCATACATCTTCTTCTAGCTAGCATTCCGGTTAGCTGTATAAGTTCTTCTGGGGAAAGAAAACTTTAAAATATAACTTTGAAAGATACCAACTCGATTTAGCTCAGTGGGACTGCAGAAGCTACTTATGAGACTCAGACGACCTTTTGAATGCATTTTTGCATGAAACGATGGTTGTAGAATTTGGGCCAATTACTTAGACTTCACCATCAATGTGCAGTATTTCAACAAAAAGTTTAATTTAAGTTTAAGATTTTGGTCCATGGCAACATGCCACTCTGAAAATGCTTTTCATTTATTACAAAAGCACTAAAGTCCCATTTAAAGGTTTCCGTACTTTCGTCACTCATACGCCAGGGTAGGAATTTTTCACTGTATCTTGTGGCCATGCACGGTCACTGAGAATCAGTACTTCCCTACAGACACCTCTTTTTTTCCACTTTTTGATGGCTGCTTATGTTTTGGTTGAAGCTAATTAATGTGACAGGAGTACACCTGCTTGGTAATGTGTTTTATTGATTTATCCTGATGAAGGCAGCAAGCTGTAACATGTTGGTATTTTAGTCTAATTAAAAGTTTCGTTCTTGCTGTCGAGGAGAACTCCGCCACTAATTAGGTTCTTTCACAACGCATTTAAGTCCGGGGATAAGAGCGGAACATCTCCATGTGGAAACATATGGACCTGGATGCACCATTTGTCCATTTCTTGTGTCTGTTCATATCAAGAGCAGTGCAAAAAATATGCATCGGGGCACAAATGTATAAATTTGAGAGATACACGAATATTTTCACAGGGAAAGTTCCTTATATTCAGAGTTGACTTAGCACTCGATCATTCTTGATGAGCTTTGAAATTAAATGAGTGTAGTTCAGTTCATGCGTGCATTTTATTTAATCTGATGTGCCTGAAACAGAGACAAGTATTTACCTTTAATAATCCTTGTAATTATAACACGATTCACTGCAAATACATTTTAAATTCAACACTTTCCACCATTAGCTTTCAGCCGTTTATAAAATAGCACTTGATCCAGCTTGTCCCATTCATTTTCCATATTGAACTACAAATACAGCAAAGGAAAGCACGAAGCTTAGTCATCCCTCAAAAATGCTTTCTCTTCTGTTGAACTGAACAGGCCGTGAAATATATACATTTTCTTTTTTTTCCAACGAAAGTTCATTGCGGCAACAGCATACTAAATCACAGTGATGAGACTTTAAGCCGCAGTAAAACATTTGCAAGGTGTGTCCAAGAATGATGATTTTTACCGACGTGGCTCTGAGCCCACTGCGGTAATTTCAGTGAACATTCAGCCAGTGGAATGCCTGGTCCTCAAAGACTTTGCAGAAGAGACGCATCTGTCTATGGCAACTGGATACACACTCATTCATTCAGGAACACCACTTGCACTTCACATGAACTCGTCTGGAACTAATTGCCACATTCCTTGTGCCGTCCTGACTTCGCTCCAAGCCATTTGTACATGTTTGGGCAATTAAAGGAGTTCCTGGAAGGCCAGAGTTACAGACATGGAGCAGGCAAACCGATCTTATCATGGTTTTGGTGTACTGAGAAAGCTTTCTAGCTTGATGGTATCCAAGCCCTAGTGAAAGACTGATAAGTGCATTGGTGTATATCATCAATCAAAAGTCCAGGTTTGACTCGAACGCCCTTGTATATTTTTATGCAGCTTACATTTTTATGACATATTTACGGTATGTGGTGAATATGGTACAATAAATATGGTCGTAATGCATGTAGAAAACACACTACACATCTGCATTAGCATGACATTAATTATTTTGCCATTTGTCATTATATTTTATAATTAGCTCACAGTGTACATTAATTAATTTCTACTGCATACCCCTGCTACAAATAGCTTAAACTTTAAACTGGCTTAAAGAAACATTCTTAAAAGGTCACGCTTCCCACTCTATAGTTCCAGCTTCAAACCTGCAACTCGTATCGACCGATCCGTCACTCTAAGGGTATGTGTGGTAAGATGAAATATTCATCACAATCTCATTTTTGCTCTTTCTACCTCAAACCAACAAACAGCCTTCGATCTCTATCGCACTGCTGAGTCTCTCTGGTTGAATCATCGTTTCTAATGATCTCTTTGTCATGACCATAAAGTGTCTAAATGCCTTATATACCACATTCAGATTTTCTTGGAATTAGCTTTCTTTTTCAGTCTCAATAAAAAAGGATATGATTCAAACAGCTCCTGTTTTAAAATCATCTTTTTAAAATGTCAATGCCGTCAAAGGAATTTTAATTGTAGGCACCATTAAAATCCGCCTCATCTGCCTGTTCGATTCAAAAACTAGCTTCCTATTGATGCGCAGGATCCCGAATCGTTGCGGTGAAAGTACTTTTTTGTCTTTTTCCAGCCATCTGAGAAATGCTTATTGACTTTTACTCGAGTACAAACCCGTATTTCCCAATGTTTCTGCACGATATAAATGTTTAATAATGAAATTAGGGGCTGGAAATGAATAAACGGTGTGATAGAGGTCGCGCGAGTAAATTGACTCGCTGCGTAGCCGTTGGACAAACGTTTGTCCGGGTTAATGTGGCACTGGCTTCTCGTTTAATATCACTTCCCATATAAATGAACTGTATGTAGACTTGTTTTAGCGTTTGGTAATGCTAGTGCTCAGTGTTTAGGCCAATACACACAGTAACACCCTCAGGACACACTTTATAGAGGTGATATGTATAATGACCTATGAACACTTTTCCATCCGGTTATCTAGATACCAACTAGGGACCAGGGAGGCCAATGGTGACCATTGTATTTATTCCCATTTTGTACAACTGTGGTCAACATTCAGTCAACATTCACACACTACAGGCAATTTGGAAATGCCAATGACACCTAATCTGCATGTCTTTGGACGGTAGGAGGAAACCGGAGTACCCGGAGGAAGCCCACCAAGCACAGGGAGAACATAAACACTCCATACACACCAAGCTGATGGGGGGATTTAAACCCAGGTCCTGGAGGTGCGGGGTGGTAGCACTAAGCCACCGTTCCACCATGATCTTGGTGATATTATATTATGAACAGGTGGCATGATGTCTTAGTGGTTAGCACTGTCAACGTGCACCTCCATGGTCTGGGTCCGATTCTTGCCTCGGGGTCTGTGTGCATGGAGTTTGCATGTTCTCCCCGTGCTTGGTGCGTTTCCTCTAGGTACCCAGGTTTCCTCCAACAGTCCAAAGACATGCAGATTAGATTAAATGGCGTTCCTAAATTGCCCATAGTGTGTGAATGTTGACCATCGTCACCATCCCAATGTTTCTGTTTAACTACAGAGGTTCCTAGATGGATGGATGGATGGATAGAATATTTTGAACTCTACTTATAACACACCTTGCTAGAAATTTAGAGCACACAGTAATGTTAGCTATAATGTCTAGTGCGTTGTATAACTAATCTAATGGTATAAATCTATAATAGATAAATAGATAGAAGTTTTTCAGTGGTCAAGGTCAAGTTGACAAAACATCAGTGAAACTTTCTCTGACCTAAGTACAGTACCAAGGACAGCATCCGTGTTATTTGCCATATCCAAGATCCAAACATGACCTTTTAGGATCATAGAGACAATTTTCAGTGTGTGACATACGCACCCATACTGTGACGATATTAACCTTTAACTCAAAATGACTTTAGTAACAGTTAACCTTTAACCTGTCGAAGTGGTCGGTTCATTAGTAGCTCAGTTTTTTCTAAAGATACTAAAGTTATGGTGGTATAACTTGCATATTCACTGTTGTAAGTTACATTATACAGGTAAGCATGTACTGTATAGACCAGACATATCTAGAAGTTCAAGTGATCTGCAAATTGTTGGAAAGCATAGAATACGTTATAGTGTGCCAGTAGAATTGCACGACTACTTGATTCAGATTAGTCAGAAGGTATCAAGTACTGTTTATGTCTGTTATTTATGTTATAGGTGCTATGTTTGGGGACGGTGTAAGCCCTAATGACACTTATACATAAACTTTCCAGTATATAGAAAAATCCAGTGTTTTAATCCTTCCAGTAAAAGTCACTCACCTATATGAGTAAATCTATACTTATAATTCCAATATCAGTCACATAGTAACACTCGAATAAACCTCCCGACTGAAAAAATATTTTTATAGGACAAAGCATTTAAGAGAATACAGAGAGAGAGAGAGAGAGAGAGAGAGAGAGAGAGAGAAAATGAAATGGATGAGGAACAACAAAAGCGCTTGATGTGCAGACAGACAAATGGATAAGACCAAAGGAGAAAAATATAAGATAGAAGAGAGAATCGTTAAAAGGTATTGAAACTCTGAATTGTCCCCCGAGGTTGTTTAGCGCAGCTGCTCGAAAGGCTGTCTGTCAAAAAACAAATACTGAAATAATAAAACATTTAAAGAATATTGTACCTTAAATAGCCTCAGATACCTTGCAAGTAGTGACCAGGTCTCTCTTAAATATTTATACAACTGTGTATGCAGAAGAAGTATATATTTAATTTTTTATTGGCACTGAAATAGAGGTTTGAGGTAGTGGAAGGACGAAAATGGTGGAGTATTAGATGTTTTTAGGGTAGCTATAACTAATCTATCACTATAACAGTGCCATGGTACTTATTTTCTGATATTGCACATATAACATTACACTTTTCCATATATCATACTATACTGCATGTACTGTAACAGTACCATGTACATATTTGCTGGCGTACTACATCTAACACACCATGGTGCATGTACTATAACAGTACCATGGTCCATATTTGCTGATATAGTACATCTAACACACTATGGTGCATGTACTATAACAGTACCATGGTACATATTTGCTGCTGTAGTTCATCTGCATGTACTATAACAGTACCATGGTCCATATTTACTGGTGTAGTACATCTAACACACTATGGTGCATGTACTATAACAGTACCATGGTACATATTTGCGGATATAGTACATCCAACACACTATGGTGCATGTACTATAACAGTACCATGGTACATATTTGCGGATATAGTACATCTAACACACTATGGTGCATGTACTATAACAATACCATGGTACATATTTGCTGGCATAGTACATCTAACACACTATGGTGCATGTACTATAACAGTACCATGGTCCATATTTGCTGATATAGTACATCTAACACACTAGGGTGCATGTCCTATAACAATACCATGGTACATATTTGCTGGCGTAGTACATCTAACACACTATGGTGCATGTACTATAACAGTACCATGGTACATATTTGCTGGCATAGTACATCTAACACACTATGGTGCATGTACTATAACAGTAACATGGTACATATTTGCTGCCGTAGTTCATCTGCATGTACTATAACAGTACCATGGTCCATATTTACTGGTGTAGTACATCTAACACACTATGGTGCATGTACTATAACAGTACCATGGTACATATTTGCGGATATAGCACATCTAACACACTAGGGTGCATGTCCTATAACAATACCATGGTACATATTTGCTGGCGTAGTACATCTAACACACTATGGTGCATGTACTATAACAGTACCATGGTCCATATTTACTGGTGTAGTACATCTAACACACTATGGTGCATGTACTATAACAGTACCATGGTACATATTTGCGGATATAGTACATCTAACACACTATGGTGCATGTACTATAACAGTACCATGGTACATATTTGCGGATATAGTACATCTAACACACTATGGTGCATGTACTATAACAGTACCATGGTCCATATTTGCTGATATAGTACATCTAACACACTAGGGTGCATGTCCTATAACAATACCATGGTACATATTTGCTGGCGTAGTACATCTAACACACTATGGTGCATGTACTATAACAGTACCATGGTACATATTTGCTGGCATAGTACATCTAACACACTATGGTGCATGTACTATAACAGTACCATGGTACATATTTGCTGCCGTAGTTCATCTGCATGTACTATAACAGTACCATGGTCCATATTTACTGGTGTAGTACATCTAACACACTATGGTGCATGTACTATAACAGTACCATGGTACATATTTGCGGATATAGCACATCTAACACACTATGGTGCATGTACTATAACAGTACCATGGTACATATTTGCGGATATAGTACATCTAACACACTATGGTGCATGTACTATAACAGTACCATGGTCCATATTTGCTGGTGTAGTACATCTGCATGTACTATAACAGTACCATGGTCCATATTTGCTGGTGTAGTACATCTAACACACTATGGTGCATGTACTGTATAGTACTATAGTATACAAATAGTATGTACTAAATTATTCAAGATGGGACAATATGTACGAACATGCCATATTATATACCTGATGAAATTTGGTAGCCACTGTGGAACCCAATAAGTCCTACAGTGTTCACAGAAGTATCGTAGTACACACCATAGTACAGTACTACCACGTTACCTACTCTAATACCCTAAAAAGTTTTATTGTGCCTACTATAATAATGTCTGTAGTACCACGGTGATACTATGGTATATTATGGTATGTACGTCTTTACAAACCCACTATCCTTGCTAGATCAAAACTAAGGTTAATTCCTCCAAGCTACTAAACTGTTAGAATTTTTTTTTCTTCTACTGCATTCAATTTTGACATTTTGAGATGTGTGAAAATATTCTGTGGCTTTGAAGACATGTTTCTGTGAAACCTGTTGAATCAATACACTCAGTTATGGATTTTAGGTGTTCATAGCAACAGCTGTAGCATTTTCTTGTCTTCTTCTGGAGCTCAGATCTGTGTGCAATTACTCTGTTTGTGCAAGAAAAGCCCAAGACAGGTGGTAAATGAGCAGCTGGCAGATGGCAGTAGGCCTATTAGACAGCATAATATTGAAAATTCGTACCTTATTAGGCCCGCGACATCATGTACGAACGGAGACATGGTTTTAGACGTGGATTCAGCAGTACCGGTGCCAGTATCGTAATCGCGCGCTTGCAACACAATCATAGCTGGAGTATACTGAAAGGACAGCATTTGGGCTGCATAGCGGGTTAAACGATAGCACATGTTACAAGCAGTTTTATTCATCTCCAAAAACAAGCTAACACCAGGCTCATTGTGCCGGTGGGAAGTGAGGGTTCTGACATAAATTAAACGAGACCAGACACCAGATTTGTCACTTGGATCCAAATATATTGAGAAAAAAAAAATAGACAAGTAGGCTTGCTGTTATAGAATTAGCATTGTGAGACAAAGGAAAATAATATCTCTTTCCTTATTTTAAAATCAGTGAAAGCACCTGAAAATGCAAAAATGCATTCTTTACATACTGCTGACTCCAAAAGTATTGGCACCCCAATATTGGAGTTTATGCATCTACAGTACAAATGGCCCAGATATCTTAAACAATGTATAAAACTACAGAATGATATGATACGAAGGACGTTCAATTCAAACCGGGACTTGTGACAAGTGAAGGCGTCAAACTGAATGAAGATATTAATTAAGGATATTTCCATATCTGTTTATGGCTTGAAAGGTGTTTTCTTTAGTTTTATTTTACCTGCCTGTTTGTGTGTGCTCATTTTAAATTTAAAGTTCGTAATGAAGGCATAAAAATCTATCACCCTTCTACCCTTCTAGAACACTTCTTGGACGCAGTAAAGCATTTGAAACGCAGCAAATGTTTTAAGAAAGCGGTACGTCCCTGAATGACAATCCCGCCCGAGGTGACTCAGATCCCACTGCAGTCGTTCTCGTGAACATCCGGTGATTGGAACGCCTGATCCTTGCAAATTGACTTGCCGACTTGCAGGAAAGATGTGGGAACTGAATGGTCGTCTCTTGCCAGGTGGGTCGGAGCCTACTGCAGTCGCCCTGTGACCATTCAGCTTGAACCTTGAAAATCACTGGATAACTTGTCGTCAACTTGCGAGAGATGTATCTGTCTTTGGTGAACTTTCTACCTTGATGATATCCAAGCACTCAAGCACTAGTGAAACACTAGGATAAGTGCATTAGTGTAGCAGGGGATTATATAGAGAAATAAATGGAGTTTTTACTCTGAAAACTACAGTATATTCTGTTATTCTACACAATGAAATCAAGTCCTGGTTTGTCTTGTACAATCAGACCTGCTATATTTCATTAATCATTTGACTAATTAATGAAATGAATCTTATACAAAACTCAATAACTCAAAACCCAAATCCTCTATAAATAACATTAGCTTGGGATAAACTTGCTCCATAAGTGAAACGCTCTAGAATTAAAAAAGACAATCTAAGGCTCCAATAAATAGCTAGAGTCCCGGATAATAAGCCTAATATAAAAAAAAATTTTAAAAAATAAAAAGTCGGATTAACTTCATAAAATAAATCTGTACTGACGGGGTCTGTGAAATTATTTTCCACTTAAATGGGTCTTCAAAACGGTTTTAAAAAAAAGCCCTGGTGTAGAGTATGCAACAGGAATCTCTCTCTCTCTCTCTCTCTCTCGTCTATCCTTCGTATTTTGTTTTTCTTTCCCTTGCACCCTGTCTGTCGTTCTGCCTGCTCGTGAGTCAAATCCATTACTATGATGAGAGGCGAACACAAAAGACAAGCGGCAACAAAAGAACGAGAGAGGAAGAGAGTAGGGGAAAAAAAAAGTTCCCCTTGCGTTCATGCCTCTTTCACTATGATTGATAGCCTCCATTGTTGGTTGGCTTTTATTCACGCCGTGCGTAATTGCTTTTTGATATTACTACAAATGAGAAATTACTCTGTCCCATTACCGCAGGACAATAAACAACGGGTGGCCATCTCTCTCTCTCTCTCTCTCTCACTCTCTCTCTCACTCTCTTTTTCTCTCCTCCCCATTTTTCTCTCACGTTCTCACTTTGGATTTCCCTGTGCGAAACATGAGAGGTGAACAAGCACAGTGTAGCGTCCCATCTCGCGAAGCGCACTTATACCCGAGCGGGGCGAGACGCAGTGTGTCAGCATGGCGATAATGAGCGTTAGAGGATGAGACACCTTGTCAGCGTTTTAGTGCCTGTTAATTACATGCTGAGCCGCACGGTGATGGACTCTTTGGGAAATTTGGTGTGACGTTTGCATCATTAGTCAAACGACAGCGGAGAGCGGTTCGGACTCGAGCAGCGCTAACGAGCAGCGCAGAGTTTGGGATCCGTGGCTGAATGTTTGTTACAGGAGAATTAAGGATATTTCCATGTCTGCTCATTAGGAATGGAATGAAATGCCTTCATCTTTATATGGTTCTGGCGACGGCTTGAAAAGTTTCGTAACTGTATTCGGGTTTCATACCAAAGTTGCGGCGTTTTCATTGTTTCATATCATCTGTCTGTTCATTTGTTCATTTTTCAATTCAATATAGGTCTTTTCAAGTCACACTGGGATTTCTTGTGAATGAAGTTGTGAAACGGAGTTACAGTGATGAGACTCTTAGCTTGAGTTAAACTTTTAAGTGGTCCGTATTGTAAATGACGATCCCGCTCAAGATGTCTTGGAGACCACTGCATCTTTCTGTGGAAACTGTACACACAATGATTCACGAACACCCTTTACACATTACAGGAACTCAGCTGGGAGTTACTGTCCTGACCTTGCTCCAAGCCATTTTTTTTACTTGTTTGGACCGTTAAAGGAGTTCTGGGGAGGCCAGAGTTTCAGACGTAACCGATGGTCTGATCATGGCTTTCTACCTTGATGGTTTTCAAGCACTAGTGAAACACTGGGATAAGTGCATTAGTGTAGAAATAAAAGGAGTTTACGCTTTTATAATTTACAATTTGACTTGAACAGCTCTTTTTTTTTGTCCTCATCATTATGTTATGCTAATAATCATAAAAAAAAAATCTGCGGCAGCTACTGTACAGTACATGACTTGACTTCATGGTTATACACTAAAATATATATCATGGAGACCCAGATCAGGTTATTACTAAGGATGAATAAATGAAGATGTATAAATGTAAATGCCTCACACAGAACCACAGAACTTTTCTTTTCTTTTTTTTTTGAGCATCGTATCTTTCAAATTTCCATTCCCAAATTTTGAGACCTGATCATTTTCTGCAGCCCACTTCAATTTTTATTTCTTTTTTTATTTGTATTTTTTCTTTATAAAGCGGTTTTAACAATGGTCATTGTCTTAAAGCAGCTTCACAAAAATAAAAAAGAAAATTGGAAAAGAAAATTTATGGAAGTGTGTATGTGTGAGAAAAATATGTCTAGATAATAATGAGATTGTTTCTGATGAACAAGCCAAGGTTGAGGACGACAGTGGCAAGTAAAAAACTCCCTGAGATGGCAGTAGGAAGAAACCTTGAGAGGAACCAGACTCAACAGGGAACCCATCCTCATTTAGGTGATAACAGATAGAGATGATATAACATCATGTGTGTTATGCAGCTGAAAGTACAATATAACATGAGTTATTTAAATTAACATGAAGTCCAGTTCAGCACATAAAGTCAGCAGGTGCAGAGGGCAGATGGGGTCTGGATCACTGGGAGCACAGGAGCAGGATGTGTAGATCCAAACCATCATAAAGCAGAATCCAGCTGGAGCTGGCCCTCCTCTGGATGCCTCAGAAACCTCACAGGGTCGGCCTTTGTCTACTGAAGCTGGTACAATCTCCAGATGCCTCGGGATGGGTAGAAAAATTAAGAACAATTTGAAAAAATGAGCGTAGTTGCCATTCAGGATAGATGTACTAAAGTACTGTATGAGGTTATGGGATGAGTTACGTGTATGCCAGATTAAAGAGATGCATCTTAAGTCTACTTTTAACCTGGGAAATTGTGTCTGAGCTTAGAACATTGTCTGGAAGGCGATTTCAAAGATTTTGCTATTCTGGGAATTACCAGAAGTTCAGACTTTTGTGATCTTAAGGAGCATGGTGGATTGTAGCGTTTCAGAGGACTGGCTAGATATGTGAGAGCTAAACCATTTAAAGCCTTGTATTTAATACTATTTTGCAATTATTAATTCTAAACTGAACAGGTAGCCAGTGCAGGGATGATAATATTGGGGTTATATGATCATATTTTCTGGATCTAGTGAGAACCCTGGCGGCTGCATTTTGGACTAACTGAAGCTTGTTTATTGAGGATGCAGGACAACCACCTAGTAATGCATTACAATAGTCCAGTCTGGAGGTCATGAATGCATAAACCAGCTTTTCTGCATCAGATACAGATAAGATGCTGCTAAGTTTGGCAATATTTCTAAGGTGGAAAAAGGCTGTTTTTGTGATATTGGAGATATGATTTTTAAAGGTCAAGTTACTGTCTAATATTATGCCCAGGTCCTTTACTGTTGAGCTAGTAGTAACAGTACATCCTTCTAAACGCAGGCTGAAATGTGAAAGTTGTTGTGTACTGGTTTTTGGGCCTATAAGTAATATCGCTCTTACCTAAATTTAGTAAAAGGAAGTTATCGGTCATCCAATCTTTTATGTCCTGGACACACTCGGTTAATCTAAACAATTTAGGTATTTCGTCTGGTTTTGTTGAGATATATAACTGGGTATCATCAGCATAACAATGAAAACTAATCCCATGTCTTCTAATGATGTTGATGAGGTCCTAAAACTGATCCTTGTGGGACCCCAATATTTCACTGGCATTACACCAGACAGTTCTACATCTACAAAATGGTATCTATGTGATCGAAACCATTTTAATGCCTGTCCCTGAATACCTATGTGATTTTGTAAGTGATTTATAAGAATATTATGATCTATAGTGTCGAATGCAGCACTAAGATCAAGTAAGACTAGTATTGAGATGCAGCCTTGGTCCGAAGCTAAAAACAAGTCATTTGCAATTTCAACTTGTGCAGTTTCTGTACTATGATGGGGCCTAAAACCTGACTGATATTCTTCGAGGATATTGTTTTCCAGCAAGAATGTGCATTTTTGTTATTTCATTAGGGTCTAAATTATATTTTTTAAGAAGAGGTTTAATAACTGCCAACTTGAAAGGTTTAAGGATGTAACCTACTGTAGATAATTATACAGAAGAATTAATAATGTTTAGAAGCTTTTAAAAATACTAAGTCCCAAGATATGCAGGTTAGGCTAATTGGTGGTCCCAAATTGTCCGTAGTGTGTGAATGGGTGTGTGAGTGTGTGTATGTGTGTGCTCTGCGATGGATTGGCACCCTTTCTACAGTGTACATGCTAGCGTGCTGCAATGTTAGATTAGGGATGTCTTGCACAAAATGAGTGAAGGATGACAATTTGGTTTTAATTTTATATTTTTCTATTACTGTATTTAAATATTGGGTCAGGATAATACAGTATCTTGTAGAGGCGATTTAATTGCCTTATGCCCTGTTTTTGTGACGGTCCCAAAATGAAATGATGATTATTAAACCTTGCAAGTCCTCTCAATGGGAAAAAAAACAAAACAGAAGATCTTTACCGGCATTATATGCTGCGAAACCTTCAATCCTCTATAATGTACTCATACATACACATCTGATCTATAGTTGAGTGTGTGTGTGTGTGTGTGTGTGTGTGTGTGTGTGTGTGTGTGTGTGTGTGTGTGTGCATGCATACTGTATACGTGACTTTCTGAATAGGAAATCTGATTTGGCTGCGCTGCACGTGTCAGTTCCTCCTCCGTAAAAGGTCTGGTTGTGTCCTGGATGCCCTTGGAGAGCAGCGAGCATTCGCTTTTTTTGTGTTCTCCATGCTGTTCCACCTCCCACGCAGACGGGAACTCAAATCTGAAGTCGTGTCAGTTGGGCAAGAACTTCACACTGGCACACCCACATCACGCCGCTATATTTACCCAGTGTCCCCTCCTCTTCCTCCTCCTCCTCCTCTTCCTCCTCATTCTAACATGGCCAACTGTCAAAGAAGGAACAAACAACTTCAAGGAATTTACAATCAATCCTGGTTTTATTTGTGCACGCTACATCAAAGACTAAGCTTTTACTTTCTACTACATTTTTTAAATAAAGGTCATAACAGGAACAGCGTGAACAAATGGTACAAAAAAAAGCAAAAAAATTACTACGTTTACACAAAATGTAACACAAATATGAGACTACAGGTTTCCAGTAGGCGGCACGGTGGTGTAGCGGTTAGTCGCCTTGCACCTCCAGGGTCCGGGTTCAAGTCCGGGCAAGGTTCGATTCCCGTCTCTGTGTGCATGGAGTTTGCATGTTCTTGGTGGGTTTCCTCCGGGTACTCCGGTTTCCTCCTACAGTCCAAAGACATGAAGGTTAGGATTATTGGCGTTCCCAAATTGGCTGTATGTGCGTGAATGAGTGTGTGTGTGTGTGCCCTGCGATGGATTGGCACCCTGTCCAGGGTGTACCCTGCCTTGTGTCCAATATGTGATATGTGAAAGTGTATACACATACAGTATACAATACAGAGTGGGTGTATACATACAGTATATCAACATGTAAAATATCATGTCTCTCTTCTGATGGTCACATGATAACATCAACGATGGAGTGACTACTGACATCCTAAGCACATAACATAATAGCACATGAATTAAATCCGAGTTTAAAAATAGGGCACAGATAACACCTCTCAAAGTGTGTACATTTTTTTGGGCCCCCCTGCATTACAGTGTTTTAAAGGGTAGTCCAGAACACAGACAGGGGGACAACAGGGTAAGGAGTAAAGTGCTTTTTTTATTAAAGGGAAAAAAAAAGGACTCAGTGAGGAAGGTGGTGGAGGAAGTGGGCATCAGATGAGTTGGTGAAAAGGATGCAGTCCCTTCGCCGAGAGGAAAAAAACAGATCCGTGAGTCATGAACCCAGAACGTCCTACTCCTCGGATTGATGTTTGGCGGTGTTTTTATAGGGCACTGATGACACCAGGATGGTGAATAATAATCCGCTGCCAGCCACGGTGAGTATAGGCACCACGCCCCTCGGGTGTGTGCAGTGGAGTGCAGTTGTATTCTCTTCCATATATATATATATATATATATATATATATATATATATATATATATATATATATATATTCTCTCACTCTCTCTTTATTTTTATATTTTACTTTCTAATTCGAGTTACAATCCATTCAAAATGTTGGGGAAATTACACACATTGCACAGGAAATTACACACGTTTTCACTATTTTGTTTGTACTACTTCAAAACAATGATACATTGTATCATTCTTTCAGTGTTAATAAGCAAGGTTAAATAATCAAAATATTTATCACACTTGTGTATTCGTTAATTAATCAATTAATTTATTAATTTATTTTGTTTGTTATGGTTTCTGATCCGCTACCTTTACCCATAAAAAATATATAAACATTTAGTTTCATTAAAATTCTAATTAAAATATTCTTTCCCCTGACTTCGCACATGGCTTAATTCACACAATTATCCTTTGTGAATCACCTGCAACATGCCAACTGTTTTATATAAACATAATTTATTCCACTGACATCCAAATTAGAGACCATTATTTTGGCAAGTCATAACGCGGCATTGCCAGGATTCAGATTAAACATGCAGTGGAGTAGCAGAGGATTTAACACCAGTTGCGCAAAACACTTGTGTATCATGCCCTGTAAATACAAAAACACGAACAATATTAACACAGTGGTTCTCAGCTCTGGTCCTGGAGGACCACTGCCCTGTAAAAGTTAGTGCTTTACCGGCTCTGAGCTCTGATCGAATCTGATTTAACTAATTAACAGCTTTTTCTTTATTGAAGTTGGTGTGGTAGAGCAGGGAAAACAGTAAGATGTGCAGGTCAGTGGTCCTCCAGGAATAAGCTCTATTAACAAACCCAAGAACATAACGAAACAGTACATTGAAAAACATGTTAGCATAAAAAGGTCCTGTATTTTGCTTTGTCTGTAACAGCGTAACAAAATGTTTCAGAGATCCCCTTTTATGTCCCAGCTGTAATATCTCTCAGAATATGCATTTTTTTCATACCTCAAGCTTTATTTCACTTCTCCTATGTGAATTAGATAGTGCTGCAAAATGCCCCAGGCTAGAGGAGGGGACCTTCCTATATGAGGTCACAACAGGGGAAATCTAATTGGCTTGTTTAAGTCCTGGCCTAAACTTTTTTTTTTTTTTTTTTTTATACACAGACTCATTGGAGATGTTTTTAATTTGTCATCGTGGTTTTAAATTTGCAGTTGTGGTTTTAGTTTTGTAATTTTGTTGTCATATCTTTATTTATTATATTTGTTGTTGTGTTTTAAGTTCTGTTGTAATACTTTTTTTTAGTTTGTTTTCTTTGTTTTTAGTTTTGTTGCTGTGATTTTTGGTCTTATTTTTGTGTTTTCTGATTTACACCCATGTTTTTGTGCTTTTTTTTTGGGTTTGTTTGTTTGTTTGTCTGTTTGTTTTGATGTTTGCTTTTTCGGCTTTGCTGATGTGTTTTTAGTTTTGCCGTTTACGCTGTCGAATTTGATGCTGCAGTTTGGGTTTGTGAAGATCTTTTGCATTTTTGCATCTTTTGCATTTGCACTTTTATTTTTACAGCTCTGGCACTGAATTTTTAGCAGCAAATAAAAAAAAAAAATACTTTCATCTTACACCTGAAATGTAAGGTGCGGGCTTCATCAGTGTTCACATCACTGCTTTTGTAAGACCAAACGGTTTGCACATATCTTGGCTAAATAGATCATTTTGCCTTGGTATGTTTGAGTGTTTAAGTAGATTAGAATAAGTGGGAAATGCCACAGTTGTTCAATACATTTCAACTCCTTTACCCTGATTCAGTTAAGGGTCTACCAAAAAAAAAAAAAGAATAAATAAATAAATGATGGCAGAACATGAATCATTTTCGTATCATCAACTTCCCTCAGATAATTAAGCATCACCATGTAGAACGACGACTCTAATTAGTCAAAACAAACCCAACAAGACTTTCCAGAAGGTTTTGAATTTCTTCCAAAGTACAAATGATTACATTCGCTACCAGCGTAGCACCTCCTGGTGCCGCGGAGCGGCCCAGGGACGAGCGTCGACCATGGATCTAGCGGGTCGTTAGAGACCGTAGGACATCATGCAGCAGCAGCTGCTGACGCTACACTCCAAATTTTGATTACAGAAGAGCCTTGATGCTAGGCTATTCTTGGCGTTAGCGCTACGCTTAAAGCGCAAACAGGCCGAAACGTTTTCAAACACCCATCCTTTTTCTTTTGTGGAGGCTGGAAGAAGGAAGCAGGGTTTGTAAACAGCTTTAAAAACAGTGTGGACTCATTTCCATCGAAGCGTTAACATGGAAAACAATTGCGCTTGTAATTAAAAGCAGATGGGTCCTCCTAATTTAACTGTGACAGACAGATGCTCTGCTCTGCTATTCATTATGTATAATAAATGCAATTGTATCTTGTTATATAGTAAAAATAACTTTAGTAGGCTTGTTTAAAATATGAATACGCCACTGAAACACTTTATCGGGTTGCAGTATAATGCATGGTTATACAGTAAGAACTTTTTTAGATGTAGGACTTAAAGGAAAAGCTAAAACCTCAAGTGTATCTGTGTTTTCATTTGGCTGAGTCTTTTATCCAGTTGAGACAGGAGCAGTTAAAGATCCCAGCCATGGTTTTATGGTGGTCTGGGATTTGGCTCAACCCTTCCGATCAGTAGCTTAACCACAGTCACCACTTTCCACACTGCTTAAAGTGTACTATCAGACTCTTTTTACTCTCTTACTTGCATTTGTTTACACTCTTGCCCAATCTCTTTTTCTTTCTCTCCTGCTGGTCACAATATGACTCATCCTTCTTTCATGCCAATGGCATTCAATGGATGCCAATATAATATAATATATGCCCTCAAACTGTCATCGTCAGCACAATTCATAGCAGCTCGAGAACATATTACATAGTATGTCGTCCCTCCCCCCCACCCCGCACTCAACAATAATGTTTTTTTCTTTTATATATATCCAAGAAAGCAATAGAGTGAGTGCACCAGACATTTATGGGAAATCTGAGAAGAAACCCGTTCAAGCTGTTACCATTATTATACCTGTCGTATAAACTCAATCCCCCCTGGTGAATGGAAAATAAATAGAGCTCCAGCACATTCAGGGCATCAGTCAAGAAGGCTTAAATGCACACAAGCAGGCAGCATGCTCTCTCAGGGCTGTTTGGACTGCGATTTCAATAGTTGTCTCGGTGCATAGACCGACAAGTTCCAGAGTATTGTTATATCATCCAGTGATAATTTAAGAGGTGTAGTCAAGTCGGGCTTGTAGTAAGTAGTGATGATTTATACTGTATACTAAAGGTGTTGGAATGGTGGTTTTGTGGTTAGCACCTCCAGGAGGTGAGGGTAAGAAGATTTACATTTAGGCAGAGTGATTTGCATTTTTATCTCATTATACATCTGAGCAGTTAAGGGGTTAAGGGTCTTGCTCGACTTGGTGGTCATGGGATTTGAACTTGGGCTACCCCTGACCCCTGACTGCAAAGATGAAAATCTTACCTTTGGGTCTGTGTGCATGAAGTTTGCATGTTCCCCCAGTGTCTGATGGGGTTCCTCTGGGTGCTCTGTTTTCCTCCCACAATCCAAGGTCTTGCAGATTACAGTAGGATAACTGGTGTTTCTTGTAGTGTGTGCTCTGTGCTGGACTGGCACCCCATCCAGGGTGTAGCCCCCGCTAGTGCCCCAAGTCCCCTTTGATAGGCTCATGGCTCCCGGTAAAAGATAAGAGGTATAGAAAATTAGGTGAAAGTGATGGAACGGTAAAATGGTATATGGTGTAGATGCAATACAGATTTGGGCCAACAACATTTGGTTAATTAAAAAAAAAAAGGTAAAAATCTGAGTGTGTACCAAACTTGATCCAATGAAAAGTTTGCCTTGCTACCCAACCAACTGGAATCCTCATTATATATTTGTTGTATCAAACCCTATATTTCTGGCTACATACAGTATCTGCTTCTAGTTTAGGATGTAGCCCATGTTGTTCATTATGTACCAATGAATGGGAAAAGGGAAAAAAAGTGTCTTCTGTAGAAAGTATGACCCTTTAACTGTTTAAAAAGCTCTAGAGTGTACTCACGGGATCCACCATTATAGCCATCAGGCCTCCCTTTATGTTTTATCCTTGAGGCTTTATCACAGTGACTTAAATTGTGTGCTGTCCATTGTAGAAAGGGTGCATTTAATTAAGGCTAACTATCAGTTTCTCTGTGTCTCTGACCTGGGGGCTAGCTAGTGTTTGCTCTTAGAAGATTTGGTCTTTTACAAGTAATCCTTTTTGGAAGAATTAACTAGCACAGTGGCGCTGACCTTTGCATAGCCCCGTGTAATTAATATGTAAACTCTGACAGCTGAGGCAACTGGGACTTCACCGGTGAGACTTTGTGCTGTCTGTTAGCGTTGGGTGGCCTTTCACTTTACATTGAAAGCATCGTCTCAAAGCCGCTTTTATCTTTTATTAAAAAAAAGGGACTGTGAGAGAATTCTCTAATGGATCAGACAGGTCTTTCAAATGTGCTTCATTAGAGTCATTAGCCAATGTTTGAAGTTGGAAGTTTAAGTAACATTCCCTATGAAGACTCTATATACAAGTCAGACTGGGACTTTTGATTGGGCAGAATAACAAAAAGAGTGAAAACTACCTTTGTTTCTCTATATAATCCCCTGCTACACTAATGCACTTATCCAAGTTTCTCACTAGTGCCTGGGTACCATCAAGGTAGTAAATTGAAAGCGCTGGCCCCCCAGGAACCCCTTTAAATTCCCAAACATGTTAAAATGGCTTGGAGCAAGGTCAGGGTTGTATCTGAAAGTTGATTCATATAAACTGGACTTCTTCTTAGTTTAGTCAAAATGTTTCATCACTCATCCAAGTAGCTTCTTCAGTCTAAGGTATGTCCTCCAAGGTCAAATGGCCCTCTCCAATCTAAAAGGGTTTGGGCTTCTCTATTGTTACAGTACGTGAACAATAGAGAAGGTGAAAATAGGAGGAAGGGTCGTTAGAGAGTAGAGGAGAAAGAGCTGTTAGGGAGACAATGGAGAGAGAGATTAGAGAGTGCCATTAACGTGTAAGGCGACCAGGAAGAGTAAGGGGAGTCCTTAAGTGTGGCTTTTTTGGTGGACATGTGAAGAGGTCTTGATCTTCCTTGGGATAGATGAAAGGGCAGCATGAAAAAAGAAAAGAAAATCTTCACACGTCCACCAAGAAAGCCACATTCTCTAGTACATTTTCTTATTCTATTATATTACATCATCCTCAAGGTTTGGCATGTGATTTTTTCTCTTCTTCTGTGATGCTTATCTGCTCACCGTGGTTGCAAACCAGTGTGGCCATTCTCCTCTGACCTCTCCTGCTGACATGAGTGAGAACTGCCGCTCAATAGATGTTTTATTTGTTTTGCACACCATTGTGTATAGCCCTGCGATGGATTGGCACCCATCCCCATGCTCTAAGTCTCCTGGGATAGGCTCCAGGCCCCCCACGGCCCTGTATAAAGCAGTACAAATGATGGGACAACCGTTGTGTATAATTGAGTGTTGTGTGAAAATGTCTGGATAAGAGCTATTTCCTATCTGAAACTAACAACCATCCAACTGTCATATTTTTTTGTTACGTTCACTACTGCTACATGATTGGTTGGATAATTTAAGGTCAAGTGAGTCTATATTATTTCCATCTTACAGTATGTAGTATTTCTGAATTAAAAAAAAAAAAATTTTCATTGTGCTTTCAAATGTCCACATGCATTCAATGCGAATTTAATTCTAAAGCCTTTCAAACATGTTGCTTCTCAACCACGTCGTCGTTCTCATGACATTTACATTCACACGTCCGAATTGCTACGACCACAGCTGACCAGCTCAGACGCCTCAATCAGGCCAGGCGATGTGTTACTCTAATATCCTCATCACTCTTTCTTCCAGAGCTCTCGTTATTACCCACTGAATTTGCCCAGACTGGACCTTGTTTTTTCGAGAAAGGCTAATCGAGAGCTTTGCAATGCGTGACGGCATTTAGCCCGCATCTATCGTCTCAATTACGGCTATGGCTTGTTAGGGAGGCTACACAGGCGAGGGATTGATTTTGCTTAGAAGATATTCGGGTCACTAAAGACTGGCTGTTTTTTGTAATGCAATACCTTAGAGGTTTAGCTTTTTCTTAGAGAATAGTATTTGGAACAAATAGATGTAGGATATATATAGTATGTAGTTAAGCTTAGATAAGATAGAATTTATCCATAGCATGTGCAACATTAAACACTAACCAGATTGCCCAGCCCAGTATTGAACTCTTCCAAATGGTTGAGATTTTACTTTATGGTAAGAGTATCAATACAATAACAAACAAACAAATAAACAAACAGGCAAAAAAACAGAGAAAGACAGACAGAAGGATAGATAGATAGATAGATAGATAGATAGATAGATAGATAGATAGATAGATAGATAGATAGATTATATTTTGTAACTAGGAATTCAAGTTATTCAAATTCACAACAGCTTTAAGCAATCAGATACTTGTCTTTTTCCCCCTCCTAACCTAAGATAAAACCTAGAAAAGGCTGCTAAATCCCTCCATCATTCCTCTGTTCAGCTGATTTGCTTAATCCCCCCCAGATAGTCATCAATACAGCATCTGATATTGGCCTTATTTGTATTCTCTAAACGTTTCACTATTTCACTTGCTCTAACAATCTTGACATAATATGTAGATGTTCTGTGAATCACTTATGACTTATTCTCTCGCTCTCTCTCTCTTTCCCTGTCTTTCTATCTTAAACTCAATCTCCCTGGATTCACAAGTCCTTAAGCTCAGGAGTGAGAGTAAACATCTTCCTTATTTCCTTCCCTTTATTCTTCCTCATATCGCCATTACTTTTTCTTTCATCTCTCCACTTCCTAGAGCTCTTCACCTGCTCTTAATCTAGGATACTTTATACGGTGCTTCTGAGCAAAAAAAAAAAAAAAAAAAAACGTTGCTCCCTCTTCACACCTTTCTTGTTGTCTTTACAAACGAAAACAACAAAAAAAATCTCGAAGGCACCTAAGTCGCAGATAGTTTCTCTCTTTCTCCCTTTTGCACCCCACTCTTCATTGCCCTTCTTGCCTTCCTTAGTTTTTTTTTCTTTTCTCTGCAGTAGCTGTAGAGAAGCAGGGCGAGTCTCTGTGTCTCTGTTTTCCTGCAGTCCTCCCCAGGGGCTCTCTTATTGCCTCTGCCTTGTGTTTCTTTTGGAGGACAAGTAGGTGTGTATGCGCGTGTGGGTTTGTGATTTTGGCTATTCTAACGACTGCTTTAAATCATTCACAACAGGTCACACTTGGACTCTGCCTAGCTGACCGTGTGATCGAGTCGAACAAAACGGATTTATGATGAAATTTCTCATGATTGAAGGCCTAAACCAAGTGACATTTGCTAAGTGCAGTATGGTTATAAGTCTCTAAGCCGCAGTCAGCATTTAAATGGTGCAAATGTTCTAAAGAACAACTATGTCCATGAATGACCATCCTGGCTGAGGTGGCTCGGATCCCATTGCAGTCATTCTTGTGAACGTTTAGCGAGTGGAACACCTAATCCTTGAAAATACACGGATAATTTGTGACCAGTTTGCGGAAGAGATTCATATTTCTGAGGGAACAGTACGCACAATCATTCACCAACACCACTTGCACATTACAGAGTTACTGCCATGTCTCTGTACAGGTCCTGATCTCAAGCAAAGTCAGTTCCACATGTTAGGGCCATTAAAGGAGTTTCTGGAAGGCTCTGAAATCCATTCTACCTTGATGGCATCTACTTAATATTGAAACACTGGGATATGTGCATTAGTGTGGAAGGTGATTATATTAAGAAATCCATCCATCCATCTAGGACTACATCCTCTGTAGTTCAACTAGGGACCGTGGAGGCCAATGGTGACCATTAAGTATGACTGTGGTATGACCTCAGCCCAATCTGCATGTTTTTTGGACTGTGAGAGGCAACCCACCAAGCACAGGGGGAACATGCAAACTCTATCCCAATGTGGGAACAGAACCCAGGACCAGGAGGTGCAAAGCGACAGTGCTGACGACTAAACCGTGCCTCCATATAGATAAATGATAAATTGAATCCACCTTGTAAATACCAAACTAAAAGCCAAACGTCTGCTTTCTTTGGTCAGTGTTCAGTGTAATTGTATTACCTGGCACTAGAGCTGATCAGATGCATGTCTTATGTGCTTAAAAGTACATAATGATTACTTTAATAATTGTTTCACAGACATACAGTACACCTAAAAATGCACTCCAACACTATCACGCCTATTCACGTCCCCTGTTCTGGCGCTGCATGCTATAGCATTGCACCTCTGACTCTACCAACAAGTCCTGCTGTGTCCTAAGGCATATCACGTTCTTTATGTTCGGAAACAGCTGCCAATCCCTAATGCTGTGAATACCAGGTACAGTACCTGTGAGATCGCAGGCTAATTTAGTGGAGTCGGTTTATTTACAAATGCTTTCTCACACACCCACATCTTCATTTATATCCCTCACTACACCCGTGGGATTTATTGGAGCTTTAGCATGAGTTTGAGAGAAATTCTCTGTAAAGAATCTTGTGTTGTCTCAACTCGATTTGATCTTCAGAAATATCTTAAGACGTGAGTCAGCTGTCAAGTTAATGAAACCTTTCACTGTTGCTGTCAAACAAGAAAAGGCTAAAACCTAAAGGTCAGCACAGGAAACAAGCCGTCAGAGCTGCCAGTGCTTGCGAGCAGGTTAAATTCATTAGTGTAAAGCTTTCAGATCGGGCGGACGAGCAGGGGGAGGACATTTAACATCTCAGGGAACCTAAATAAGGTATTGCATTCTAATGCAGATGATGGTGGTGTTGTAAAGATTTCACACATTTTACAAGCTTTACTATCACACCAAGAAGCAACCTCCGTTTCTGAAAAATTAGCATTTATAGCGTTCGGAAGATGGCCTTACCCAGAGTGACTTACATTTTTATCTCATTATACATCTGAGCAGGGGCCTTACTTAAGGTCTCAAGAGTGACAAGTTAGTGGTGCTGTGATTGGAACCAAGGACCTTCTGATCTGTAGCCCAACATCTTACCCACCAAAGTACCCCTGCCCACCCAAAAATAAGTCCAAAGCAGAAGTGCCAAAATCACAATCCGTACCTTGTATGACCGCTAGGTGGCGGCTTCAAAAGTGAGTCTCTTTCGGTAGAGTAAAACATTCTTTTGGCTGCTCCTGTAAAGGTCTAGTCACAGCGGACAATCCAATTGGCACACAACTTGGCACAGGTTTTACACCAGCAGCAGGGCTCAAACCCAGATCCTGAAAGCAACAACCAAGAGCCTTAGTCAGTCACACCTCCCACTGTCAATCGCCTAAGGGCCCCAACTTTTTAAAGTCCAATTTTTTAACAGAAATAAACGTTTACCGCCTGATAAAAAAAAAAAAAAACTTGTGGTTTTGGTCTCTATAGCTAGATTTCTCATTCATGACGACTGTAGAGGATGGTACAGTTATGAGGCGGTGAGAACCTGGTCACGTTCTCTCTGTGCTTGGTGGGTTTCCTCCTTATGGTTCAAAGACACATAGAAGATAAATGACAACTTTACGAGACTGATGTAACTCATCAAAAAAGGTTAAAATTGTATTAAACTTGACACGGGATGACGTACGGTATGGATAATGGTGGTCAATCAAATGCAAAGCAACAGAAAAACAAGCTAGCTAGCTTGTGGTAACTAAGGTAAATAGGAACGTTACAAACAACTACCAGGCTCCGTACGTACCACCCATTTGCCCATTTATGGAATAACCAAGGTTTAGGCAGATATAGGTCCTGCCAAGATGGTGACAACCAGAGTTCCCACAACTGAGCTTCAAAACCACTTTTTAGAAAATATGTTGGAAGGTTTGTCCAGTTCTTATACAGCCTATGGTTTTGACCCCATAGGAACAGAAGATTATACTCTATCACCTATGTGAGAGGGTGAGAGTGAGGTCTGTACTCCTTCCTAGACACAGTGCAAAGAAGAAACCACATTTTCTCCACGTTTACTAGAAATTGACTCTGTTGTGCATTCTAGAGTCTATTCCCACCTCATACCCAGTATATCTAGGATAAGACTTCTGCAAAATGATTCCTTGTATCTGTTTGACAAGATAAAATGTGAGCCAACACTCTGAAATACCAAAAGCATTTTATTTCTTCTTTTTTCCCCCCCTGAATGCCAGTATGACTCGAAAAATTCTCAACTGTAGAAGAAGGTGTGGGAGAAAGAGGGAGAGGGAGAGAGGGATAGAAAGGGACATGAACATCCATGAAGATGGCTGAATCAGCAGTGTGATGCATAGCGCATGGTAATAGTCTCTTGGTACACAGTGACATTTCGAAAACGACACAATAGTGGTTTGAAATTGAGAAATCGTTACTTCGCGTGAGCACTGTGTGGAAGCAAACGCACAGTGCTGCATAACCTCTGAGGATTTCAATAGCCTTCTGAATCTTAAAATTTACATATGATTTGGATCATATGATTGTTAAATATCAGTGGTACAAATCGAGCAGCCTGAGAACTTTACAAAGCCCTGAGATCTATGACATTGACACCACTGGTACGTTTTCTGCTCTACACGTATAGAAGCGTATGCTCCATATCATACATCTGCCAGAAAATTACCTCCATGATTTTCAATTAGTTGCGCAATTACAAAAGATGAATCATTCTTTATTCAGTTCAATAGATTTAGGAGCGAAGGGCGACAGTTGCTCTGCATTCCAATTAAACCGTAATTAAATTATACTTATCAGCCCACTTTCCACTTACCTGCAGCTAAGCTTATAGCAGATGTCTGGAATATTGTGAGTTGCAGCATGGTTTCTTATCAGTGCTCAGTGAAGGGGGGCGGGGGGGGGGTGTATGGACCCCCGACGTGCACCTCCTGCTGTTTCTGGCCAGGAGCTCATCCATTTTCTTTGCTTTATTTCTCAGTGTGTGAGCAATTAGCATCAGGTAGAGTGTACGAGCAGGGAATTGGTTGCTCGCAGTTATTCTCCCAAAAATCTATGGGAAAGCATTTATTGCATAAGGATGTTAAGGTGAAAGCACTTAGGTTTAACCTGTCTTTGAGGCAGTAGATGTAGAAGTTTTATAAATCTTGCCGGGAGAATTTCCTACAAGACTGTCGCTAATAAAGCAGATATGCAATAAGTATAACCGCTTGAGATTCAGACTGTACTGTTGTGTATAGTATATATACAAGGGATGTTCAAGTCAAACCGAAACATGTAATGAAATTTCTCGGGGATAAATGGATTGATATTTACAGAAGACTTCAAGCATAGTATGCTAATGAGACTCTTAGCCATTTTAAAGAAGTTCGTTTTAAAACGTGATCCTGGCCGAGGTGGCTCAGATCCCACTGCAGTTGTTCCCGTAAACATTCAATTAGAGGAACGCTCTCTGGATCACAGAAGGTGTTCTGTTTTTGCCAAACAATGCGTAACCTCATACTGCCCACCGCACCACTTGAACAACACAGGGACTGTATAGGAACACAGCTGGGAGTTATTGTCGCATTCTCAGTCCTCACCTCGTTTTAAGCATTTGCCACATGTTTTAGGCAATTAAAGAAGTTCCTAGAAGACCAGCATTCAGACATAAAGTACGCAATCTGATCATGGCTCAGATGTACCTAGAAAACTTTTCACCTTGATGGTCTCCAAGCACTAGTAAAACTCTGAAATAAGTGCATTAGTGTTGAAGGGGTTTTTATGTTTATAACTATGTTCTTCTGCATAATAATAATAAAGTCCCGGTTTAAATTGAACGCCCCTCATATAATTGAGATTTTTGCTAGAGCCTATATGCGATACAATCAGGTCAGCTTCGGGTCATTTCATTTTCGTTAAACCATTACAAATCAATCCACTGGAATTCAATTGGAATCCTATACTGAGTTACATTATTATTATCGTTTCAAAATCCAATCGGATTCTTACGAATTATTGACCGGAATATTACCCAGCATCCATTGGATTTCTATTGGATTTTTTTTAAAGCTCACAAATTGGAATATAAGGTGATTTTGCTTGTAGGATTTCCTCGATTTCCATTCATCAGGCATTTTTGTTCAATTTTGCATGTGTGAGTTACCCACTGAAGTACGGTCCAATCTTTCTGTCAGTATTGATTTTCAATGGATTACTCTTTAGGATATGGGTATGGAGTGGCAAGATATGGAATAACAAGAATGGAATGTATTGGGAATGAGTATATCAGAGTAACAGTGCAGGTATGATGGTTTAGGGACAAGGTTAGAGAGGCCAAATTAGTATGATATGGATATGTGCAGTGAAGGGATGGCGGGATATATCAGGAGGAGAATGTTAGAGATGGAGCTGCCACGCAGGAGGACAAGAAGAAGGCCCAAGAGGAGGTTTATGGTTGTAGTAGGTATGGATGTGGACAAGGGAAGATGTGGTAGACAGGGTTAGATGAAGACAAATGGTGGTACGTTGTGGTGACCCCTAAAGGAAGCAGCCAAATGAAGAAAAAGAGGACTCATGGGATTAGTCTAGATTCCTTTTTTATGAGTTATAGACTGGAATATGTTTTTTTGTAGGGATCCTGTTAATTATTATGAGCTATTCACTGAAATACAATCAACGTTCCATTGTGATTTTATTGCGTTTTTAATTTGTGGAAACATTACAGTCGACTATCTAATGGAGAACATTCAAGCCTGTGCACTCCCGACACGTTTAGAGAGATACAATCATTCAACTTTTTCGTTACCATTTCCCTTTAGGAAATTCCCTCAGGATTTTTCAGCCCAAGTTCTTATGAAATCCAGTATAGGAATGCCATTACAATTTTTCCTAAAGATGGTGGTGTCAGAAAAGCCTCTCACATGCCTGATTATTAAGGCTGGTCCGAGTAACGATTAGGGGTCAAGGCACTTTCTACCCTTTTTTGACTGGCTGAAATGCAGACCCTGTTTTGTACATTTTACTTGTTAGATTGTCGTGGTTGGTGTGGCAGCCCTGCAAATAAATTGGTAGGGGAAAAAAATCGCAATACAGCCATGAAACCTACTGTCTAAGACCTGCAATAGAAGCAATAGGTTGTGGTCTGTAAATGACTTTAGTGATGCTTCGTAGGTTATTTCTCCATGGCGCTGACATTCCTGACCTGTTAAATGGTTCTGACCTCAGGAGATCCCTAATCTTTTATGGAGCTCTACAATTTACTGCCGTCGCATAAGTTATTTATTTATTTTGTATTTCCTTGGAGGACAATGTACTGTAAGTTTTTTGTGTAAAAGCTGCCCTGGCTGGGAGGACTGCAGGATGTTCTGTAGTTAATACCCCACTATCTCACATTTACCTAAGAAATGACCCAAGATCAAAAGTCTTAAGCTTCTGCCACGCTTTTTTTTTTCCTCATGAAAGCCTCATAAAAATTAAATCTACACCTCAAATAAAAGGAACGAATAGGTTGTATTGTCCTTGTATCTCCCCTCTTATTACTAAAGCCTCCTGTCAAACTTAAACGCTAATAGCTTTTAGCCAAGTGCTACCGTAAGTACCTTAGAGTTATTTTAACAACGGATGCTAGACACCTGGAATTGGTCTATGGATCAAAAAATTTAGCTTCGGTCCTTACCCGACTCACCGGAGGTAGAACAGGCGATGATTTTAGGCTGGAAGAATTTTAAACAGAGCTCAATGGTTATTTAATGATGCCCTTGTGTTCACTTTTTTTTAAAAACATTGTTATTTTTCATTCATCATCATACAGGCCCGATGAAAGTTATAGAGTAATGAATCTCAACTAACACCTGTGAATGTCAAGACGAGATCCTGCGGTTGACTGACAGATGAGTCATCGGTCTCAAGAAGCATAATTCTCACATTAACAAAGACTATATTCAGAGAGAGAGAGAGAGAGAGAGAGAGAAAGTAAAATCATACCGGTCTATTCTTAACTGATCAACCATAGCATTATGACTACTCACCTAATATTAATGTTGTTGGTTGCCCCATTTGCCACCAAAACAGTGATGCACTGTCTGTTCTGACACCTTTCTTTCACATCCAGCATTAACCTTTTCATCAATTTTAGCAGTGCTAGCTCTTTTGTTGAATCGGACTACACAGACCAGCCTTCAACCCCCATGTGCAGCGGTGAGCCTGGGCCACCCATGACCCTATGACCAGTTTCACTGGTTCATCTTCTTTAAATCACTTTTGGTCTGTTCAGACCACTGCAGGCCAGGAACTACAAAACTGCCGCTCTTGTTGGATGTTTCTGGTCTCCAGCTCTTGTTGGATGTTCCTGACCACTGAAGTCCAGGAACTACAAAACTGCAGCTCTTCCTGGCTTGCAGTGGGCAGGAACATCCAACAATAGGTGCAGTTTTAGAGTAGCTTTGACCCAATTGTCTAGCCATCACAATTTGGCCCTTCTCAAAGTAGCCACATCTTCAATATCTTACATTTACATTTAGGCATTTGGCAGACGCTCTTATCCAGAGCGACTTACATTTTTATCTCATTATACATCTGAGTAGTTGAGGGTTAAGGGCCTTGCTCAAGGGCCCAACAGTGGCAACTTGGTGGTTGTGGGGTTTGAACCTGGGATTTTCCGAACCATAGTCCAATGCCTTAACCACTGAGCTACCCCTGGCCCCCATCTTGTAACAATGGCGTCTAGAACTGGGTGGGATACTGTATATTAGGCAGAAGGTGAACCTTTTCTCCTGAAGCATAAGGATTTGAGTGACATTGACAAGAGCCAGATTGTGACTAGTTAAAAGCAACTCCAAAACTTCAGCTCTTGTGCTGGTTCTGATAGAATCAGATCTGGTGGCAAAAGTGGGAACCAACGCATTATTACGCAAGTGGTCATAATGGTATGACTAATTGGAGTATATACAAACCTCGAATTTACACTGTGTTCCTCTGCAGTGTCACGAAGAATATCTCTTTGAACAACAGCGATGGTATGAGTCAAGAGATAAAGCGTAAGTGCCTAGAATTAAATTCATTTCCCCCTCTTATTCTCGTTATCTTTTTGCCATGCCGTCTGGTCTACATTTAAAAGAGTACTTTGGTGTTCATACTGTAGCCAAATCAATATCTACAATATCTGTAGCCTTTCTGCATTTACCAGGGCATATAAAACATTTTAGGGTGTCTATAAAATGTCACATTTTTACTGTTGGAAATGTAGTTAGATGAGCAAAAGCTTCAGTAACAAACACACACTCTTTATGTATTATCTGAGTATGTTTATTCAAGTCATGCTGTTTGCAGTGAAGTGGTTTATTTGCCTATTAAACATTTTCTTGATGTGATTTATTCTTCTTATACTCAGTTGAAAAAATATCGACCACATTTTTTTTAATATATGATGTTGGCCCCTTCCCATTTGCAGCTATAACAGCTTCAACTCTTCTGGAAAGGCTTTTCACAAGGTTTAGGGAATTTTCGACCATTCTTCCAGAAGCGCATCCATGTCTCATTTATGTCTTTATGGACCTCGTTTTGTGCTCTGGTGCGCAGTCATGTTTGAACAGGAAGAGGCCGTCCACAAACTGCTCCCACAAAGTTGGGAAAATTAAATTGTTCAAAATGTCTTGGTATGCTGACGCATTAAGTCTTCCGTTCACTGGAAGTAAGTGGCCGAGCCAACTCCTGAAAACCATCCCCACAGCAGAGTCCTGACCTCAACCCGATAGAACACCTTTGAGATGAATTAGAGCGGAGACTGCGAGCCAGACCTTCTCGTCCAACATCAGTGTCTGACCTCACAAATCCATTTTTGGAATAATGGTGAAAAAGTTCCATAAACACACTCCTAAACCTTGTGGAAAGCCTTCCCAGAAGAGCTGCTGGACCAACATCATATTAAACCCTATGGATTAAGATTTGGTTCATATGCATGTGAAGGCAGAAAAGCGAATACTTTTGACATGAGAGTGTGTGTATATGAGAGAGAGAGTGTCAAAATGAAAAGTCAGCAGAATTCAGCAATTTTTCACTTTTTTTTCACTTTTCGGAACAGATTATAATAACAATGAAAAATGTGCATATACACATTCACCCAAAGGTGAAATAATACGATCACATAATTAACCCAAAGTGTTAATAAATCCAACAGCACGCCATTGCCTATGTGGGTATTTACTTATAAACACTAATACATTTTAAGATTTTGCTCCACACTTTGTAGAGAAACCCGAGTACACCCACAAGTTTAGTAACAATACAGCTGGCTCAGCTTCCTTTACATTAATCACACCATTAGCATGCAGACCAGCGCGACTGCTAGCTGTCCTTCATTAATCAGGGAGCAGTTAGCATTCCGGCTAACTTCGTAAGATTAATAGGCCGTCTGAGAATGCAACGGCTAGAGCTAACTGCTTGTTATTGGTGTTGTATCTCCTTTTCCTGTGGAGTTGGGTTCAATCAGGACTCGTGTTGTGACATGGAAGTATTCAGGCGTGCTTGATTGATGGCTTTATCGCCTTTCACCCTGACACGTACTCACCCATTTAGTCATTCAGTGTAGCTTTCAGGAAAAGTGCATTAAGTCAGCCAGCTACTGCTGTTACAAAAAAACAAAAAATCTCTGCGTATTGAAGTCTTAAATCTATATTTGTGTGTGTTTTTAGAGTGAATAGAAGTTAGAAGGTTTTTATTCATTATTAAATACACACATTTCATTTAATAGAGCGGTTTTATGTCCAGATATAAACCTCGCATTTAATTGGAAGAGGATGTTATATTTTTATGGCTTAAAAATTTGGGTAAAAAAAAAAAAAAAACTTAAATAGAAATGTTATTTATGTTAGAAGTAGTTTTATGAATGGCGTGACTTGCTGCATCATCGAGGTAGTGATACTTGATCCACATCTGCGGTCAGTCTCTCAGCCTCTCCACTTTCCTGCACACACTAAGTGTGATAGATGAGCTTCTACTTCTACAATTTATGCATATTTTCAAGTGCAGGCATATGATGATACGGTCATTTGTATCGCAGCAGGCAGACATTCTGGCTATAATTCAAATAATGAGTTTGTATTCATTCATGATTTCTAATAGATCATTTGTTTCAGTATTAAACGAGGGATTGTTTGTGCATGTTCCGTGCTTGTGCTTGGTGGGTTTCCTCCGGGTACTCCGGTTTCCTCCCACAGTACAAAGTCATGCCTATCTGGCATGTCAAATTGCCCATAGTGTACTGTATAAATGTGTGTGTGTGTCCTTGCATCTTCCCTGCGATGCATTGGCACCCTATTCAGGGTGTATCCCTGCCTAGTGCCCTAAAGAGATTTACCCTTAAAACCTGGGTAAAGAGTGGCATTAAAGAAACATGGGAGTAATGTCACAAAAACGTTTAACTCACCAAACACTCATATTATTATTATTTCTGGTCAACCGAAAGGTTGTTAGGGAATCTGGGGGAATCTGAGGATCAGGGTTAAAAACCTTGTTGTCAGTGGGTTACCACACCTCGTACTACCCACTAGTCACTGCTTGTGAAATCAGTCCCAAGCCTGGGTAGGAAAATGGGAGGGTTGCATCAGGCGGCGTAAAATCCTGTGGCATGTTGTGTGTGGATGACATGGTCCGCTATGGCAACCCCTTGACAGGAGCAACTGGGAGAAAGGAAGTAGAACACTGTAGAAACAACCAAAAAAAAAAAAGGAAAACATATTGTAATATAAAATCATGTCACCATATTTGTGTGTGCTATTTTTTAGCTGTTTTTTTCTTTTAGCCCAGCCATGTTTGTATAGTTGGTTAAAAGTTAATTAAATCCAACACTGCTGAAAAAAGCAAGGTCAAGCTTAATTGCGCAACCCTGACCACGTATACTGTACACTTATGAGCTGCTACTCAAAAAACAAAACGAAAAAAAAACAAAAAAAAAAACAAGAGCATTAGAATAAACACCTTAGATTTGAATGGCACTGGGAATTACCCTTCAGGCGTCAGACGTTATGACCGATCAGATACTAGAGGAAGATTGTTGAACTCATCAGACAAACTCAACTCCTTTAAATTAAAATTATCATTTTATTTGTCACATACACAGTTGTACACAGTACGATATGCAGTAAAATGCTTATACGACTGCAAAGGACCTTAAAAAACAAGATTATCAATAAGAAATAAATTATGCAATAAAATTAGAAGTAAAATATAGAAAAACATAGCTGTAGAAAATAGAAAATAGAAAATATAAAAACTATTGAAAAAAAAATTATGCTTTACTGCGGTAAATTTAATTATGCACATTGTCATGGCAACAACAGGAACAACTGAACTAGCTGAGCAATTATATTATTGTATTAATAGAGTATATTAATATAGGCGTGGCTCTGTGGTTGAGATGTTAGACTGCTGACCAGGAGGTCCCCGGTTTGAATCCTGTAGCTACCGGGTTGCCACCGTTGGACCCTTGGACAAGGTCTGCCACAGAATTGGAGGATATACTGTAAATCCATTGACCCGATGTGGCATGTAGACAGAACCATCCATTATATTAATATTATTAGAGTATTAGAATATCTAACCCCCCATTTAATTATGTTCCAGTATGCGTGAGTTATCTAAACCGTTATCTCTTTTACGCTCTCTTACTCTTAGCTAAATTTGACTTAAACCCGCTGTTGTCCCTCTTCCCAAAAGACCAGAAGCAGACAAGTCAAGGCATTCCCTCTCTCTGGGTTTCCAGTCTTCCTTCTTTCTGCCTAATGAGGAATTACACATATGCTCACCTTTTAAAATCTGGCATTTAACAGGTCATGCAGATGTCAGCAACTGCTCCTTGCTCACGACTATCAGCATGCTGGATGAATTATACATGAAGCTCGCAAACAACCGTTCTGCTGAATCCCTGCCGGTTATTACCAAGTCGTTGGAGCGTTCTCCTGCGCTCCGCGTTATGGCTAGAATAATGGTCCGCTAAATTATTAATAATTTAGATGTATAAGATCGAGCTCAGAAGATATCTCGCAGGCTTTTCGGTTGTGTTTGTTAACTGGAGAAAAGTTTTCATGCAGAGAGTCTTTTTTTTTTTTTTTTTTTTCATTGATGACTTCCCGAGTGCTGAGCCCCAGCGGTGGGCGGAGGAAGAGCGTAGCGTGGTCACTACTCGGCTCCTAGGGTACAGAGGGCGATGTCCTAGAGATGCATATTTATATCCGCGCACATATCTTCCATAAGCTCCCCTCTCTCTCGCTCTCACACACACACACACATACTGACACACTCATAATCTCTGCCAACAAGTCCATTATTCACACTGTGCCTGCAGACACACGTTCTCCTCTCAGACAGATTTACTGAATCAGCAAAAAACATCCTGAAGTGTAAGAACAAGGTGGGAGGAAGAAAAAAATAAATAAATACATACATACATACATTTAAAAAATGCTAAAATAGTACACGCTATAGACTTTAGGTTAGCCAGCTTTAATCACTGCAGAAACTCCGGTTTAATTGAAGATCATTAGTAATATATGCAGATAATAACAAAAGAGAACATAAAATAAGCAGGTTATGATCGTCGACACAAGGTGATACACAATGTTAATAAAGTCCACATCACAGTGTGTGACCATAAAGTTTCTGCTGTCAGTGGAAGAGGACAGCTTAAAAAACAAACTAAAAAAAAAAAGGGATGAATGTTCATAGGACCTCATCCCTTTAAAAGATGATCCTCTTAAAACCCGCATTCCCATTTAAAAGCTGGCGGTCCCATTGGCATGTCTCAATATGGAAGTGAACTAGCATAATGATTCTTTATTCAATTCTTTCTACATTGATATAGTATAGACGCACAACTATTTACAAAGAAAAAATCGGTTGAGAAGGATAACGAATGCTCCGTCTGCTCATCTGCCCCAGATTGTCCATGTTTATGTGTTGTGTTTGTTTGTGCCATCCTCTTAGTTTAGCCATTTTAATGAGCACTTTTTATTTAAAGAAATATCTTGACACATTCACCACTTAATTGTTTTCGTTTCGTTTATTTTGTGTTCATAAATAGGAGTATATCTTGTTAGACCAAGTTATGGAGTTCGACCAAACAGCAATTTTAGGATCTCTTCACAGGTGTTCAATGGGATTTAGATCTGGACTCATTGCTGGTCACTTCAGAACTCTCCAGCAATTCCATTGTATGGAATTGCATCCAAGTATGTTTGGGGCCATTGTCCTGCTGGAAAACCCAAGATCTCAGACGCAAACCCAGCTTTCTGACACTGGGCCCTACAGTGCGACCCAAAATCCTTTGGTAATCCTCAGATTTCATGGTGCCTTGCACACAGTCAAGGCTCCCAGTGCCAGAGGCAGCAAAACAACCCCAAAACATCTTTGAACCTTCACCATATTTGACTGTAGGTACTGTGTTCTTTTCTTGTAGGCCTCATTCTGTTTTTGGTAAACAGTAGAATGATGTGTTTTACCAAAGAGCTCTTGGTCTCATCTGTCCACAAGACATTTTCCCAGAAGGATTTTGGCTTACTCAAGTACATTTTGACAAACTGTACTCCTGCTTTTTTATGTCTCTGTGTCAGGCGTGGGGTCCTCCTGGGTCTCCTGCCATATCGTTTCATTTCATTTAAATGTCAACGGATAGTTCGCACAGACACTGATGCTCCCTGATCCTGCAGGACAGCTTGAATTTCTTTGGAACTTGTTTGGCACTGCTTATCCACCATCCGGACTATCCTGCGTTGCAACCTTTTATCAATTTTTCTCTTCCCTTCACGCCCAGGGAGATTAGCTACAGTGCCAAGGGATGCTAACTTCGTGATAATGTTGCGCACTGTGGACGGAGGCAAATCTAGATCTCCGGCCACAGAGATGGACTTGTAACCTTGAGATTGTTGATATTTTTCCACGATTTTGGTTGCCTACACCTGTCACTTGCCCCAGGTTAGTTTAAAAGAGCATCACATGCTTGAAACAATCTTATTTATCCACAATTTTGAAAGGGTGCCAAAATTTTGTCCAGCCCGTTTTTGGAGTTTTGTGTGACATTATGTCAAATTTGCTTTTTTCCTTCCTTTTTTGTTTTGTTCCAATACAGACAAAGGGAATAAACGTGTATAGCAAAACATGTGTTAGTGCAATATTTTTCTGTGAGAAATACCTCATTTTCTGGAAAAATTTCAAGGGTGCCAACAATTTGGGCCATGACTGTAAGTTATAATAGTATGAGGAGTCAGTGATGAAAATTTTGATACATATAAAGTATCGAGAGAGAGAGAGAGAGAGAGAGAGAGAGAGTGTCTGCAGTGCATCCCTCTATCATCACTGGAATCCTGGAAGATATCTTTGGTCAGCAAGTACGGCATGGACGGAGAGAAATATGGAGATGATAGACTGCGACATGGAAAGAGAGATTGATGATGTGAATGAAAAGGCAGTAGGGGGTGTAACTGGCGCGACAGATCAATGAATAAACGGACGGAGGCAGACAGAGAGATGTACGAGACCGGGATTTGGCGAAAAGTTAGCTATATTGCTGGGGAATGTGAACGTAATATGAAAAGAAAGCGAGAGAGAGCGAAAGGAAGGGAAGGTGAGATGATTAAAAAGAGCGAGATGGATGATGTACAGGATGTGAAAGTGCTCCGAGGAACTGGATGTAGCTTCATGTAGTAGTGTAGTGAGTTATACAGTACGGGTTTACTTTTCGATAATGTTGTATGGTGTGTATATATTATAACTTAGAAATGCATTTTAATATGTGTTATTATTCATTTAACAAATTTATTAAAATAAAAAAGTAGATTACTGTTTGTAATTGCAATTGTTAGTGCATAATACTGATGCAGTGCTTAGATCGCATTATATCACCATTACAGCTTCTCATGATAAACTATGTAAAGCTGGTAGTGTCGACATAATCTGATGATATATTCTGTAACAAACACTAGCGACAGCATATTGCATTATAAATATAGGACAGTATAGTGTTTTTTAATTAATTTTAACACGTTTTGAAGCTCAACTTCAAAAGGAGGTCCTGGTCCTCGCCATCTTGGTTGTCATGAGCTGGCTAGGTTAGCTTTACTTTAGCTAATGTAAAAAAAATTATCCTCCTGAGAGTCGAACTTTATTGGGTACAGTATATTGCAATTTCTACTGACTGTTTTCCTTTCGTTATAGCTGATAGCTATAAATTTAATATTTATACAAAAATACACAAAATATATACCATAAGGTATATCGTTCAGTATGATCTCTTTTAATGTAAATTTAACATCGTCTCATTGTTACTTGCGAAGTTTCTTGTGGAAAGTTAACGACAGCAGTTCCAGTTAGTTGATTAGTGGTAATCTAATCTAATATAATCTAAACAGCTAGTGTGTTGACAACTGCAATGCATTTGTCAATCAAATTGGCCCACCCCTAATTATGCATAATTTTATGGCTCAGTAGAACTTAAACAGATAATGTAAGCATCCTCATCATGTACAGTTGTAAGAAATCAGGAATGGGAAAGCTAGCTAGGGCGATTTTATTATTTTTAATTATTTTTTTCAGTCTGGACATTTTAACCCTAGTGGTCATTCAAGGAACTGCATGATTTTTAGCACCTATTTTTTAGAACTAGAACCAGAGGCCCCTCATAATGATATAGATATGACCTTTTCATACTACCAAACTGAAAATTCATATAAACTCTAAATATGATAAAAAATTAGCAAGAGTGCGGAAAGATTATGTAGGTTTGAACAGCTTTAGGAAATAAATAAATAAATAAATAAATGTTTTTCCAGTACTTGGTGGGTTTCCTCCGGGTACTCTTCCTACAGTCCTGCAGATCAGGTACATTAACATTCCCAAATTGCCCATGTGTTTGCCCTGGGTTGGATTGGCACCCTGTCCAAAGTGTACCCCGCCTCGTCTCTTGTACCCCACCTAAGTCTTTTGGAATAAGGTCTAGGTCCCCACAATTCTGAGTACAGGATAAAGCGGTATAAACAATGAGCGAGTGAATGAGAGATGACAGAAGAAATATCAGATTCCCAGTTTTTGCGTTTTATAGGTGTGTATGGACAGTTTTGTTTTATTCTATAAATTACTGAAAGCATTTCTTCCAAATGTCACATAATAATTATTTAAAAAATATACAGTGTTTGAGGATTTTAAACAAAGCAAAGAAAACATATGCATTTTAAACCATAGGATAATGTTTTAACCTAGTTATGTTCAGAAATCAATATTTAGTGGAATAACTCTGGAATTTGGAATCACATATTTCAGGTGTCTCAGCATGGCCCTCCACCAGTCTTTCACAAGGCTGTTGGGTAACTTTATTCCAGCTCTGTCACAGAAATTCAAGCAACTCAGCTTTGTTTAAAGTCTTGTGGCCATCCATCTTCCTCTTGATCACATTCCAGAGGTTTTCACTGTCTGGAGATTGTACTGGCCGTGACAGGGTCTTGATCTTGCGGTCCTCCATCCACAGTTTGATTGATCTGGCTGTACGGTGTGAGGCATCGTCCTCAGTTGGGGAACGTAGTCAGAGCAGAAGGAAGCAAATGTTCTTTCAGGATAACCTTGTATGTGGCTTGATTCATGCATCCGTCACAAAGACAAATGTGCCTGATTCCAGGCTTGATGAAGCACGCCCAGATCATCACCAATCCTCCTGCACATTTTACAGCTGGTGCGAGACTCTGTGGCTCTAGGTCTTCGTATAACCATAAGGTATACCACCATGTAGTATCTAGTGATTACAATAGTAGTGTACCTATTAGGGATGGGAATTACCATGCAGGGATCATGCGATACGATATTCTCATGATACCTAGGTGCCGATAAAATTTCTATTGCGATTATCCTGATTCAATATAATATTTTTTGCACAAACTAAACAAATCACCGCATGCTGTCCTGCCTGTTAATGTGAGAATAGTTTAAAGTGCCCCCTGTAGGATTACAGAGGAACCTCATAATTTTACCACCTCAAATGCAAACATATAAAAACAAATAATAATAATTAAAAAGTAAAACAATATAGTTGCAGGCAACGATGAGTGGGCCCAAGCACCCTGCGCCATCTCCACCCGGGTGACCACCAGGAAGACAACGAGCACAGTGTGCACATGCATTTAAAGGGGATATCCCAATACGATTATGACATCATTTTAGAAAAAGGGGACTTTTATGTCTAGATCTCCTCAAAGCCCAACATGCAAAAAAGCATCAAACTATGATGTCCCACAGATAGTTATTAACAACTTTTCAGCATAAGTTGAAGGCGTCGTCACAGCTGACTGATTTGAGATATCAAAAATCCCTCTGTTATTTTGCAGCCTCAATGTCTTTAGATCACATAGGCCTGGTTTGGTGGGGATCGTTTAAGTTTCCTAGGAGGAGTATATCAAAATCCTTTGGGTGTGTTTTGGCAACAACACAAAATAATCAACTACCTGTTGAGTTGAGCCCATGACATGCTCACCTCAAGTAATTCAGGTCAATAAGCTCTAAATGTGTACAATAGAGAAACAATCGGGCCCTTTACACACTATGACGACATACTGTAGGGCTAATGTCTTAGTGCTTGCGCCCTAATCAGTCAGTGTAGCGATATATGGACCACCACACAAAACAATCAAAAAAATTCATAATCAAAAAAAGATTTCTACATCTCAAATGCATACTGTTATTAAAAAAAAAATTAATAATTGAATTTGACACATATCACTCTTAATGGTGGCATGGTAGTTTAGTGGTTAGCACTGTCGCTTTGCACCTCCAGGGTCCGAGTTTGATTCCCGCCTTGGGGCTGTGTATATGTTTCTATTTTTGCCTGTTCTACCTGTGCTTGGTGGGTTTCCTCCAGGGATTCTGGTTTCCTCCCACAGTCCAAAGACATGCGGATTAGGCTAATCGGCATGATCGCCCTTATGATGTCATCAGTGAAACATTGTGATACAATGAGTTGCCCAACTCTGCCAGTTTCCTTGGGTAGATACTGTATTGTTAGATTTTAGAATTTAGCCAGTTATCATGGCTGACAAACACGCAATCGTGCGATAAAATCTCTGTGAAAACTGGAGACTCGGTGAGACATGGCTTTAAGCACGCAGCCCGTTCCGTGCATGTACTTTCAGAATCGTTCCTGTCAACCATTTTGTTGCCATTTTGTTCTGGCCTTAAAAACACATGGAGTCTTGACATTTCTGCCAGTGTAATAAGCCAAAATGTCTCCAGCAGAGTGTGTGAGGGGAGACAGACGAGAGCGCTGGAATCTGTCCGTCTGATTAGCGGTAGGAGAGGTCAGGGGAGGGAGGGGCGATCGATCAGAGCACGAGAGAGAGAGCGAGTGAGAGAGCGAGAGATACGAACGATGCAGACGGTTTGATGTGATGACAACCATCCGTCTCTCCAAACTGGTTATGGAGCTGTTCTAGCTGTAATGACTGCCTCAGGAAAAGTGTGTGTGTGTGTGTGTGTGTCTGTGTGTGTGTGTGTGTGTGTGTGTGTGTGTGTGTGTGTTGGAGAGATCGAGAGAGTTCATCAGAGTGTAACTTTAAATGATACCATTGCATTCTTCTTGCAATGCATCTATTTTACACACACACACACACACGCACACACACACACACACACACAAACATATGCCACCCAAGATAAGAGGTTGGGGAGATGACAGGTGGAACAGTTTGCTAAATTTTCTTTAACAGTGCCCACACACACACACACACACACACACACACACACACCATATATCATGTTCACAGGTTTGTAATGTATTTATTTTAGTCCCAGAGTGACATGTGGAGTAATATATAATTCCACAAGATCTCAATGCTGATCGGTACGAAATTCATTGAAAAACATAAAAGGTATGATTTTTTTTTTTTTTATATATATATGAAAATAAAAAAGTAAGTAAGAAAGAAATTGTAGTATAAATTATAGAAAAAAGGAAAGAAAGAAATCATAGGATGAAATCATAGAAATCATAGAGAGAAAGTTAGAAAGAAAGAAAGTAAACAAGAAAGAAAGAAAAAAAGACAACATAAAAGGAAAAAGAAATTTATTTTAGTCCCAGAGTGACATGTAAACTAATATTTTCTTCCGAAACATTCATAAAAAAACATGAAAAGCTATGCTTTTTAATATATTTTTTAAAGAAATTATAGTAAGGAAGTAAGAAATAAAAAAATAGATAAATAAAGAGTAGCAGGGAGGGAGGGAGGGAAGGAAGGAAATAAATAAATAAATAAATAAATAAATAAATCACAGGATGAAATCATAAACATCATAGAAAGAAAGAAAATAAGAAAGAGAGAGAAAAAAAATTGTAGCATTAAATTATAGAAAGAAGAAAGGAAAAAAAAAAAACAAGATGAAAGAAAAATGTAAAGTAATAGTTCCTTCCACTATTGAGATCCCGATGCTGATTGGTCACAAAATTAATGGAAAAGCATTAAAAAGCTATGTTTTTTTTTTTGTGCCATAAATCCCCTGAAGGAAGAATGGAAACTAACAGTTTCGGGGTCATACCAGTGACTCCAGTGGGCTCCAGCCTTTTTTGCACCACAAACAAGTTTTATGTGCAACAATTTTCCCATGCAACAGCCATCGCACGCTTGTAACAAGGCATAATAAAAGGCATAATAAATTCAACATAACATAAAGCAGAAAACGGTCCCGTAGGAGTGATGCCGGACAGTCACACCTGGAGTGTGTTCTTTATGTCCAGTCGTTCTTGTTGCTGTCACTGTAGAAAACCCAGTGTAAAGACAGATTGTTGGAAATGGAAGCGGGTTTAACAGCGATCTTAGGACATTCTGTCTTGATTTTACGGAGGTGAAGGTTTACTCCATTATAAAGAGCGGGCTTAGAGCATGTGAATCACCTGTTGTGATAAACCTGTAATTTAGGTAAAATGCTTGGTATTTTTTTAAATGCAGCTTTCTTTTTGATGGAGGAGTCTCAGAGGGTTAATTCTTTCTGTAAGACTCGACGCAGTCTTATAAAAAAAATCCTCTATATACACTCTATAATTCATTATCAAACATTCACACGAAAGCTCTGTAAGTCATCTTCTACAGCAGTGTAGTTCAACCACGCCCACGTTCACCATCGTGCTGTCACAATAAGATCAATATGTGATAAATCATCATGCAAATGTTTATGCGTCATGTAATATACTATATGATTAGATTTACTCTGCTAATGGAGCTTCCTGCAAACACCACTGCAAGTCACATGGGCACAACATAAACATAAAAAAGAAAGTAAAAAAGGAAAGAAAGAAAGTAAAAAAGGAAAGAAAGAAAGAAAGAAAGAAAGAAAACGTAAAAAAGGAAAGAAAAAAGAAAGATAGAAAGAAAGAAAGAGAAAGAAAGAAAAAAGAAAGAAAAGCAGGAAAAAAGAAAAAAAGAAATAGTACCATAAAATTTTGGAAAGGAAGGAAGGAAGAAAGAAATCATATGAAGAAATCATAGGATGGAATGAAAGAAAAAAATTATAGGAATAAATTAAAGAAAGAAAGAAATTATAAGATAAAATAAAGAAAAAAGAATTATAGAATAAAATGAATGAAATAACGAAATTATAGGATGAAATAAAAAAAGAAATAAATCATAGGAAGAAATTAAAGAAAGAAAGAAAGAAAGAAAGAAAGAAAGAAAGAAATAATTGAATAAAATAAAAGGAAAAAAGAAATTATAGGATGAAATGAAAAAAAGAAATAAATTACAAGATGATATAAAGAAAGAAAAAAATTATAGAATGAAATGAATGAAATAAAGAAAGAAAGTAGAAAGAAAGAAAGAAAGAAAGAATCATAGGATGAAATAAAAAAGAAAGAAATCATAGGAAGAAATTAAATAAATAAATAAATCATAGGATGAATGAAAGAAAGAAAAAAATCATAGGATAAAATTTTTGAAATCATATCAAGAATGGAAAAAAGAAAGACAGAAATAAGAGGTAGGTACAGTGACAGTACAGTAATACAGTAAAGTACCACAGTGCAGTAAACTAGTACAGTAATATAGTACAGTACAGTAACTCAATATAGTAGAGTAAAGTACAGTGTAGTAAAGTGGTACAGAAATACAATACACTAGTGCAGGCACTAACAGTAGTGCAGACATTAACGGTAGTGCAGGCATTGTTACTACGTGGAACTCTTTGTACTCAGAAGCCTGAAGAATTTACAGCATTACTTTCTCATGAGAGAAGACGAGATGTTTCATGAAGTCTAATTACGTCTCTAATTATAACATAACGGGAGAAATATTAGTGACGGAGCTGGCCGGGACTAAAGTGCGCTGCTGCAGAACGCCGTGTACAGAGCACCGAGTGAAAGTTTGATATGTTCCTAAGCAACATGTGACAGCACCTTCGTCTTCAGTGTACGCAGATACACGACGCTGCAGCAGATAAGTTGTGTGAGAACGTCTTCAGGCTGGTCGTGGCCTGTGTGAGTAACTCTGAATCGCTCACTGAGATCTCTACTGTTTTTCTTCCTTTGTCAGCTCCTCACCTCTACATCTTTCTTTCTCTGGCATCCAAACGCGCACACACACACACACACACACACACACACACACACTGTTTTTTTTTGTTATGAGCTGAACGTGAGGAGTGTATAGATACCAAGAGTGTGTTAGTGTGAGGAGTGTGTTAGAGAGCACAGTGTTTGCTTGTAATAATATCACTTGATACACACACACACACAAACACACTCTCCATATACATGAACACGCTCTATGAACACATACACACTCTATATATAAATGAAAACACACTCCATAAACAAATACACACTCTCCATATACATAAACACGCACTGCATAAACACATATACACTCTTTATATACCGTTTGTATACACACTCACTGTACACATGTGCACATTTTTACAATTGTAAAGCTAGGCGATAGTGTGAATGGATAAGAGCAGACCAGAACATTTAATGTGTGTGTGTGTGTGTGTGTGTGTGTGTGTTGGCCCCATCCAAATCTTTTGTAGTGTAAACTCACAAGCAAAACAAATACCAGACGTAATGTTTTCGGTTTCTTCAATCTCTTTCTCTATATATCACTCTCACACACACTCACTACCCCCCCCCCTCCCCACACACACACACACACACACACACACACACACACACACAGGGAGGAGTGCATTAGTATACTTCGTGCTGGTGCCCAGCAAATAGCCGTCCATTAGTCTGGTATAAAGGCCACGGGCGGAATATTGGAGAGAGCAGTATTGCTGATCTTAGATCAGCTGGGCGTACACGTGATTACAGTGAAATCAGAGCGACGTGTCATGCTGGGTCTCCTTCCTGTGTGAGACAGAGACACCGAAGCCGAAATGGCCTCGTATTATAAATCTAGTGCGCTATTAGGTTGGGTGTAAAAGCCATTAGCTAATGCCCTAGGTAGTGCACTTCATCTCCAATTTGGAGCCATTTCTGATTTCACCCAAAAAATGTATGAAAGAATATATACCTACGAAAATAAAAGCACATACTATACATTTATTTATTTATCAATTTAGTTTTTCTCACTAACTTACCCATCATTAGGGCACGCCCACATCAAGGCTAAACCTACCAACCAGGAATGGGCGAAGGCTATCATGAGTTTCCTCTGAGACACGTGACAGCAGCCACCGCCATCACAGACACTCATGATTGATCAACCCACCAACTGCACCAGAACTGAGGTGGGAATTGGACCTGGACTCTGGAGGTGCAAGGCGACAGTTCTAACCACTAAGCCACCTAATGATAATCATCATCATCATCATCATCATCATCATCATCCCATTCCCTCATCCTTAACATCCTAGTCAACATTATTGTCTTTATATCTTATCTTCTGTCTCTCTCTAGATGAAGTGCGCGTGAGTACCAGTTTCGTCGGTTTTCACTCCCACGGCCCGCTCAACACACACATTTCATGTCACGAAACAAACCCAGGTTATTGTCACTGTAACCGACAACGAGCTCAAACGCGACAGAGATAAGAGACGACAGAGAGTGTTTACCCCCATTTTGGAAACAATACATGGTCATAAATGAAAGAACAGACATCGCTTCTCGCTTCACCGCCCGATCGTATCGTTTCGCAGAGGCTCCGTCGTCATTCTTGTGAAACAGGAAATGAAGAAGAAGAAGAAGCCTATCGAGGCTCAAGTCTCAAGAGCTTTTGTTTCGTTTCCACATAGTTCGTACCCCTACCAGAAAAAGTGAACGTGAAATGATGCGTACTATATTTGAGCATATTGTAAATATATTATGTAATGTGGATGTAAGTCACAATCCTTCATGGTAGCCTGATGATCTCAGACCGACAGGAAATCATTAACTTTTAAGAAGAAAAACAACAACAAAATATCAACGCAGCCATTTGGGAAATTAAGTATCCAGCAATCGCAAATTTAGTGGCAAATGTACAGTAGCAAAACATTTTTTTTCCATAAGAACTTTTTTTTTTTTGTTATATTGTGTGGGGGAAAAAAATATTGCAAAGTACATTATATTACCAAAAAGTATTCGCTCGTCTGCTTTTACATGCATATGAACTTGAGTAACATCCGATTCTCAATCCATAGCGTTTAATATGATGTTGGCCCCGCCCCCTTTTGCATCTATAACAGCTGCAACTCTTCTGGGAAGGCTTTCCACAAGGTTTAGGAGTGTGTTTATGGGAATTTTTCATCATTCACCCAGAAGCGCATTTCTGAGGTCAGACTTTGGTTTGTTGTTGGACGAGAAGGCCTGGCTTGCTGGCTTTAATTCATCCCAAAGGTGTTGAGGTCAGGACTTGTCAATTTCTTCCATACCAACCTTACTCATCCATGTTTTTATAGACGTTGCTTTGTGCACTGGTGTGCAGTCATGTTCGAACTGGGGTGGGGTTGTTTTTCAAGAGTTGCGCTCAGGTCCAATACTTCCAGTGTAAGGAACTCTTAATGCCTCAGCATACCAAGACATTACGGAGAATTCTATCTCTTCTTGATGGCCAACATGCCATTGTCATGCTTTGACCGACTTTATACAGCCATAGATGAAAAAGTAAGAAAGCATTGCACTTGACTTTTTTTTTCTGAAATATCAATATATGTTATACATAGGCGCAAAAGTGAACTTCCTTGCTTGATTCTTCACTTGTGTTTAATGGCAGTTTACAAAACAAGAACTGCCACCTGCTGTATTAGTGTGTGTTAATACACCAAGTACAAATTATTCCTGTCTAATGTAAACACGTCCGGTCCGCTTGTGTGAGCTTATAGACGGACATGATTGGCTTGTGTTTCTATGACTGATGTAAAAGTGCAATTATGCAACCCCATTCCTCAGGAGAGCACAGACATCTGCTTTCTGGGATATTAATGTTTTAGCAAAACCCGGGAATTAAACGTATAGTTTTCAGATGATAGGGCAAAAAAAAATTAAAAAATCTTGGTGTAACTGCAAAGTACTACGCCGTATAAGACATATTGTCTTCCCTATATTAATGGAAAAATGTTTCGGAAGATGTCTTCAGTATTATTTTTGCCTTTTTTTTTTTTTTTTTTAAAGTTTGTGCGAAATGTGTGCGGCGGCATTTCATTGAAAAGTCAGCATCCCTTTCCCTCCCTCTGGATAATAGGCATGAAGGACAAGATGGTAAGAATGACTGAAGTGAAAATTATGCTCCTTCATTTGACAGAAAGAATGAGATGACAGCAGCAAGAAGTCGAGTGTGAAAGGCGCTAGCTAAAATAAAGGAGAAAAAGAGAGAGAGAGAGAGAGAGAGAGAGCAGTGTGTTTTTTCCACTACTGTCATTGATAAACTTTCACTTCCCGTAGAAAAGTCATTAAAACCGTGACTACAGGAGTCTTGTGTTATTACTTGTGCTTCAATCACATGTTGCATGCCGTGTGACATCTCAGACTCTTCCTACAATTTAAAATGCTTCTGAGGTCTTAATGTTGGTTCTGACTTATTTAACATGCCTGTCTGCTCTAACATTAGCACCTTCAACAGATACTCTGTAATGGTACGAATTCCTAAAGTCGATCGGAACCTAAGGAATATTATCAGTGCGCTAGAGCGAAGGTTTGATCTTTACCAAACATCCGCAAAGCGTTCGATAATATGGACGAAATATAAAAAAAATATGAAAAAGTTCATATCATTTTTTTTTGTCCTGTCTGCTCACAGAAGGAAAAGATTTGGAAGGTATAATTGCCAGCAATCATTTTCATAACACCAGAGGAATCAGGTTTCCTTCGGAAAGTCAAGATATTACAGAGAATTTGCGCAGTTAGTAAAGAATAAAAAAAAAAACCTGACCATGAGGGAGCGTTGCGACTAAATCAGAAGTGAATATTTTAATAATAGAGCAAATGTGAAAGGGTGTTATTCCTTTTATACCATAGTAATGGTGGTAACCCAATGGCGCGGCCCCATTCTCAGCGGTTCCTCCCAGGCTGAAGGGTTTCTTGGTTCTAAAGAGAAGAATAAACATTAGTCTTGCATTCAGCAAGTCTGGCATTGCTCGGCTTTTTTTTTTGAAGATTTCAAGCTGCGTTCATCCTCGATATTGATTATAATAAATATATAAATACTTTTTTAAGATCAATTTTTTTCACGCTTCAGCAAGACGCAATGACTGATGGGTAATTTAAAATTCCTTTTTCCGGTGAAGTGAAGACCTGTTGTTCACTCTTTCCCTACACTAGTGTTTCCCTAAACACTAACGCATTTCCATTTGTTACCTGCAGTTTGGCATCACACTAACATGGCTGAACACCTGGTGAAGTATGCTTCGCAGGGTACTTCAGGCCATTTGGAACACACCTCCAGTTTTGTGTTGTTGACACCAAGATGGAGTTGAGGCGCCTTGCACTCTCTGTGTAGGAGCTGGAGCTGACCATGGTGCTGAACACATGCCGAGTTTTCTTCTGCTTGGTTGAGTGCAGAAAGTAAGAGGTGCTGGCTCTAGGTACAACAATAAGTACAACAATCCAAGTAGTAACAGTAATAAAAACAATTGCCATTATTTATTTTACAATTAAATTATATTTTTCGACATCAGTTTATACGTAAACCAGCTTCTTTTTTGTCTCTCTCTCTCTTTCTTTTTTCTATTTAAGTAAAAGCTTGTCATGTTTCTGTGAAAATGCAAAGCCCTCCTCTGTCTGTTGGAAAAACATGAAAAGATAGAGCTTTATCTCTGACTGATACTGGAGACTGGAGAGCATCCACCATTGAAGTAATAGGAAATAAATGTCAAAGACGCACCCGTACCCACCACCACCACGGATAAAAAGCCCACACAAATACAAGTCTATGTTCTGTATTTCTACTCCTCTTGACCTTTTTGTTAAACTGAAAACAAACAAAAAAAAATAATAAACATAAAATGTTTGCATAATTCTTAAAGAAAAAGAAAGAGAAGAGGAAGGTAAAGGGTTTCTATACTGTATGTACTCAGATGTTTTCAATAAACCTGGTCTTCTAAAGCATGCCATAGTGATAGAACTGCATGCTCACGGACGCATATTGAATGCCGTGCCTTTGCTAGCGGAAAGATAAAAAGCCAAGAGGGAATTTGTTATAAACTGTTAAATGGACTGTGAAATATTGGTCGAGAATAAATTTATTACCACACTTTCAGCGGATCTTACATTAAGCCAGCGCCATCGTCGTCGTTCTAATACGAAGAGCCTATCTGGACTTTTTTTTTCTTCCTCCCTTGTATAGCCCTGACCTAATGCTATTCACTATCGTTCAATTAATGTATGACAAGTCGAATGAAATGCTGTCCCCTAGCTTTCTCCGTATTTTTTCTGTCTGATATACAGTATAAATATATGCCAGTTCGTCTACGGCTAATTTAGATTAAAAGCCTCAGGCCATTTTGTTAAATGTGCCCTAGCTGCACTTGCAAAATCCGAGCAAAGTATTATAAGCAGCTTTTTTTTTTTCTTTACTGTAAAAGAAAAGTGTAATTCTCGAATCTATACCCCAACACTTTTTTTTCTCCTTCTTACCTCACAAAACAAAGCATAGTGGATTTAATGAGTTTTCCCGAGCCTTCTATGCACCACACGTTGCGCCCTCCGATTGAAAGTTCTGTGGCATTTAATTGCAGATATGTCTTGCTGCAGGCTCTGTGAAATTTCAATTGATCTAAAACCTCATTAGGTCTATTTTTGCACTCCTACTTTCTGATTAGGCTGCAAAACTGCAACTGGGAAAATTACGAAGAGGGCAAAAAAGTAGCACATATTAGTATTCATCCTACACCTGGTGCCTTTTTTTTTCCTTTTTTTTTTTTTACACCTACTTGTCCACTCTGAGTAGGAATCAAGAGTCAGGGTTGAAATTTTCATTGGGGTTAAACTGTGCTAGAGTGGCTTTAAATCAACACGTCTCAATTCAAGCAGATTAAATTGTATACAGTATTTTTTTTAAAGATTGTTAATGTAACCATAGATAATCCAAAAGGATAAAACCCCTAAATGCACATGCGTATGTATATATGGACACATTTATATACAGCATTTACCACAATTATTAGCACCCCAGGTCAAGATGTGTTCTTAGACTTCTGACAAATAATTTTTTTTTATTACAGAAACCTAATCTCACACTAACAATTGTAGAAATATCTAACCTTTAACTTGACTAATCCATGACTAAAAAATTATTGTTTTTTTATAAAATCAGCTGGTCCACAATTATTGCCACCACTAACAACTCCGATTAAATAAATGTAATTAAAGGAATTTTGTCATTTTTACTGTAGTTTTTATAGTTGATCAGAGTATTTAAATTGTTTTAATTAATAATATATGACTTCCTGTTGGTCTGTGGTATGAATATAATGTGAGACAGAGGTGTATTTCTCTTATATGAACACATTTACAGTATATATATATATATATATATATATATATATATATATATATATATATATATATACTGCACAGTAGAGTCATTTAAAGTATTTTAGTGAATGATTGTTTTTTTAGAGGCTCAGACACTCACGGCATAAATACAATATTTCATAAAGACTATTAGTTCATTTACTTGCTCACAGAGGTAAAATACACACATTTGTAATTAAATAAAATTGCATAGGGTAAATATTACTCAAGTAAAAGTAGAAGTCCTCTATTTACTTACTACTGTACAGTACAGAAGTGCTCATCTGTCAAAAGTACACAGCTTGTATTCGCTCACAGTTGCCTTTTTCATAGTAAAAAATCTCTCTCTCTCTCTCTCTCTCTTTTTTTCTCTTTCTGCTTCCTGATTGTGAACGTGCTGTTTTCAGTGCTGTCTAAACACCTTTTATGTTATTATGCATGTCTCAAAGGAAAGGCAAGTCATGCAATTACGCATGAAAATTCCCACTTCCCAGCTGGTTGCAGACAGTGATGAAAACAGCACGTTCACATACAGGAAGCAGGGAGACGCCACTGTGTTTATGTGATGTAACCACACAACACCATGCAGGATTCTAGTTAAGTAAAAGTACAGATATTTCCTGTACATTTAAACAGAGAAACTGTAAAAAAAAAAAATAATAATAAAAAGTGTCCTCTAATTAACTACTAAGTAAAGTATCAATACCTGAAAAATGTACTTATGCATCAAAAATCGCACTTTTACACCAGGTCATATGACCTTTTTCCATTTCTCCCTTACAAATTTAAGTGTTTTATTTAAACTTCATAAATCTTTCTCTTTCTTCAATATTGCATTTTTTGTATAGATTTTTAACATAAAATCCCAAAACACTGGAAAGGGTAAAAAAGTTTGAGGAGGTGGATGGGGTCAAAAATGACTAAAATAAAAAATTTTTAAGATTTTAAGATTAATTAAAGACTTTTTAAAGAGTGCTCCTAGACTGTGACTAATATACGGTGATCGCTGTGGTGCAGTTAAGACAGTTCACTAGGTGTTTGTGTTACTGTAGAAACAGAGATGGGATAGTGACGAGATAGATAGAGAGAGAGAGAGAGAAAGAGAGAAAGAGGAAATTCGTATGCATGGGCGTGAGGGGATAGTTGACATGCAGCCCTCATTTGCGCACACTATAATTTCTTCATTCCTAACACAATGTTCTGGCAGCATTACCTTCAAAATGTCAACCTATCCTTCTTGCTCTTTTTTCCTCATCTTGTTCTTTCGCTGGTCTTTAGTTTTAGTCAAAAGGGCACTTCCCCTTTCTCTTTTCAAGGGCTGAAAAATCAATAGAGAAGTAGTACCAACAGGGAAGGAGGGAAAATAGGCTTGTTGCCTTTTTTCTTAATGAAACCATTTGTTTTTTGGGGCGTTTGGGTAGTCTCTAACCACAGAGAATGCATCATCGCTTTATTAAAATGCCAAGCACTAATGACAACAAAGGTGATGTTATTGGCATTTGTACATTATAATGTCACAAGTCGAGTGGTTTTTGTCTGGGTCGATAGAGAACAATAAAGTTTTTCATCTTTTGTTTTCGTACAGGCTTGTCCGTTAGATCATATTCATAATACTCGACTGAGAATATATTTATCAATGTAAAGAGTCCACTAGCATGACTGAAAAGTATGGATCAATCGATTTCTACTCATCAAATTTTGTGGGATTCACTACCTGAGCAGAGTTCTTACATAAGGGGCGTTCAAGTCAAACTGGGACTTTTGCTTGTGCAGAATAACAGAACACAGTTTATAAAAGTAAAAACTTCCTTTAAAAAACTAATGCACTTATCCCAGTGTTTCACTCGCGCTTGCATACCATCAAGGTAGAAAGTTTTCTCAGAACATTGAAGTCATGATCAGAGTTCTTTGGCCTTCTGTGGAGTCGGAGGCAGCACTCACCCTTGTGTACTCACCTTCTAGAAATTAAGGTATTTATATATGATTATGTGTGCAGTCCTGACAGACAGGTGCATCTCGTTCATTCACAGTGGGCCCTGAGACACCTCGCCCAGGCTTCGTCAATCATGGATGCACGGCCCCCTTATAGAGGTTTGCACCATTCAAATGCTTCACCAGTCTCATCACCGTACTGTGCTTAAAATCGGTTTACTCCTTCATTTACAGGAAATTTTATACCAAGAACAAGAACACCCCTCGTACAATACAGTTAACTTCCAAAGAAGAAAAAAAATAAATAAATTTTTACGTTCTTTGCAAGATGGTTTATTAGTGTCTGGCATTGAAACACGCTTTCGTTGAGTCCTGCATATAACATTTAAGAGTTTTTTCCTGAGTGACAAGGAGCGCTTTTTTTTAACACTTTATTTAAAGGATACCTACAGTATACAGAGTCTTCCTAACACATTCATGAGCGTAAATCTTTTACCAAGCAAACCTGGAGAGTTTCTGTCAGAACTCACAAGGTGAAAGTTTTATGTGACTTTTGTGGGCGTTTATATGAAAAGCATCAAAAACAACAACAACAAAAAAATCATACTGTAGCAACACTCATTTACAGTTATGGGTTTGACCATCCAGATGTTGATTATCTGTCAGTATATTAGAATAAAAAAAAAAATGTAGTTTGTTTTAGAACATTTATGACACATTGAGACAGTAGCAGGTTGTAACAGATGGAAGTTTGATTGCTTCTTTAGTTTCAGGGAATTTAAAGCATTCATATGGGTGACAAAAGATACGAGGACAGGTGGATACGTCACCCTTTATGAATACGTGTATGTAAATAAAATGCAAAGCTTTACCTAGACTAATGACTAGTATACTTGAAGTTTGCTATTTTGGAACAACTAATTTTGTACTAACTGTATTTAAGTTGTAAATAAATGATACAAAGCACAGTTTTATGTGTATTAAGTATACTTTGTGTGCTAAAGTGGAACAACTTTAAGTACACTTAGTACACAAAGTATATGGCTGTGTGTGTGCTAACGTACATACCTGACAGTAATTAATGAAATTTCAGTATATATTTAATTTATTATAGGTACATTACAGCAATTCTTGTAATGTGTAACAAATACATGATTAATATACTATGAGTGTATTCTTGTTGCAGCAGAAGCATGCTGTGATACTTTTGTCCAGTTAATACAAATATACTTTATTCTATAATATTATACACACAGTCGTCTATATTACTCTATTGCAAATGTGTTAACAGTACACTAAAGGTGTTTAGGATAATTTACAAATGCTAAATGCATTTTCTACACTATAACATGTATTTGAAACACATTACATCAGTAATTATGAAGCATATTTTATTCTTGGATGTAACAGATTTAATATGCCTAAGGTTACAAAAAAACAGTCCTATAGTTGATTTGTGTTCAACCAAATGACCGGTTGTCTTACAAACACACAAACTAAAATATAAACTCTTGTCTGAACAAAGACAGACATCAGTATTAGAATATACAGGCATCAGTATTACAGTAGTTGGTGATTCTAGTTGTTACACAGAGACTAAAAACAGGCCAATTATACCAGAAGCAAAGTACTGTACATAAGATTTAGCAATAACACATTAAACAATATATTCTATAGTTTAAACTATGTGTTTAATTACATACTATCTAACAAAAAACATAAATTTACCTTATGCCAATGAAAATAATATAATAACAATACAAACTAACGCACACAATGATGCAACTTCCAGGCGTGAATTCAAACTAGAAGCGGAGAACGGGGGAGCCAGTCAGGAAACGGACTTAAGAACAAATCCGACTTACAAACATGCTCCTGAAATGGAACTCACCAATTTAAACCAGTAACCTAGCTCTAAAACCTGACACACTATTGAAATAACATATTAACTATGGCCTTAGTAACCATGTAGAACAGTCTGGAGGAAAGACTTTTTTATTTTTATGTTTTTCCCCCAAAGTAACCAGTTACCAATTGTGGTTCTTTGATTGTTTTTCTAGAAGAATCCTTATGGGTTTTGTGGGGAAGTCGAAATCAGAAAAGGCTCCAAGTACCACTTGTTTGGGAATCAAAGAACCTTTAACTATCTTTTTGTAAGAGTATATGGATGGAGGAGGAAATGGATATATATATATATATTTTTAAATGAATGTTGCTTGAATCTTGCAGAACTTTTGCTGTATTAGTATGTGTGTGTGTGCATATGGGTGTGTGTATGTGTGTGTGTGTGTGTGTGTGTGTGTGTCTGATCTTACATTCATTAGATAATGAGCTGTGTGTGTCTCGATAGCGCACTCTGTCTCCAGTGATTCAGTGAGGTGAAGTCTGTCTCTCGCTGCTGATTTAATTAAATCAAACTGTTATTTGCTCTCGTCTCTTTAGAGAAAGGAAAGCGGGGCTTAACAGTAATTATAGCTATGCTGTCATCCTGCCACTCAACAACCCACCTCTTGGAGATAAATGTTTGAGCTTGGCGAACGTATGTGTGCGTACATGTGCTGGAATCCCTACAAAACTATTCAGATTTGTAAGTGTTTTTTATTTAACAAGCAGAACAATCGGTCTAGATGAGCGGCAGGCCAATAGGCTTGAACTTACAAGAGTGTTTGTAAACAACATTTGATCAAAAAGCTTTATGTTTAAGTACAAAGAACAACACACGATCTATATCATGTTACTGTGTCCTGACATTTTGTGCATCATTTCCAGCAGCTCGTTTGTATACATCTGTTTTTATGCCTCTGCTGCTTTCAAAAGCAAATCTAGAAGCTTTCAAGTCTTATTTTCTGCCTCTACCTGTATTCTGAATTATTGAAAATGTCATCAAACTACAAAAAGGGAAAAATGGCAGGCCTACCCCAGCAACTCCCAAAGATACTGTAATACTAAATATTGCCGTTCCAAATGGCTAGCACAGAAAGAGCACAAGGCACACTGATTATTATTATTATTATTATTATTATTATTATAAAGCAGTCATCAGAACTGGATGTTAACTATTTACTTCTCACTGTACTTAATTGAGCACATCTGTATTTCACTTGAGTGCCTTTTTTTTTACTTTCACTCCACCACATCCTACGACAAATACTTGTACTATCTACTTTCCTTGATTTCTGCACAGCATTGTGTTACATAACCAGAGTGGTGTGTAGTATTCGAAGCAGTAATATCACCACCTGCTGGAATTTTTGCATAATTGCATGATTCGCCTTCCCTAATCATGTAGCAGGTGTTTAATACTAGATGTCGAAACAGTTATAGAGAGCAACAAAACACCATGTTCAAAAAGAGAGAGAGAGAGAGAGAGAGAGAGAGAGAGAGAGAGAGACGTATTGGACTACTGATCAGAAGGCTCCAGGTGTAACACCACCAAGTTGCTACTGTTGGGCCTCTCTAGTTGGTTGACTTCTTGCTAAAACAACAAAAACAAAAAAATTACCATTTCATTACCCATTCCTATACAAATAATAACATCTTAACTACCTCATCTGAGAGACTCCTGGATTGTCAAAGCCCCTTGCCCTATAGGCAAGCCTGAAAAGGACCCTCATTACTGCCCTCTGTACCTGTGACCTTACTTCTATCGACAGCTAGATACAAATAGGAAGTTCCTGGTTTACTGTACCATCATAGATGAATCCAATAATGGTAGCACTCCTGCTAATGACCTAGTGTGTCAATCATGTTTTAAACTGCAGCTGATGTACTGTTCTGTGCAGAGTTAGAATAGGCCAGCTCTGTCTTGTAGATAGGGTCAGATTTGCTATTGAGCCGGCTAACCCGTGTTGGAAATTCACAAAGGTGAGATTGATCGATGAGTCATAGAAAGTGTTCTCACATATAGTCCATCCATCCATCTAGGAAACTGTAGTCCAACTATGGATTGGTGGTGACCATTGTATTTATTCCTGTTTTGCGACCATGTTACTGCCAGTGCTTTACACACGCATTCACACACAACAGGCAGTTTCGGAACGTTCGTTAGCCTAATCTGAATGTCTTTGGACGGTGGGAGGAAACTGGAGTACCCGGAGGAAACCCACCCAGGGTTAGTATGAGGTTAAGGTAATATGTGTCAATAGCATCAAGCTCAACTGGCTTGGTTTAAGGGATTGATGGTAACCCAGAGACTAACTTGAAGAAAGGTCGTACCAATCATTCATAATGTCTCTGAGGTACTTCCAATGGTGGGCACTTGTGGGCACTTTGACAGTTCATATGCATAGCTATTTCCAATATTTATATAGAAGCTACTGTAGCTTATAGGCACTTGTGTTTTTCAAAGTGGTACCTACAGAACCCCAATAAGATCTAGCTGCCTTCCTTGTGCTCTGTCTCATTCAGGTTAACACGGAAGAGCGAAGGTGACTTGAGGCTTAAAGTAAATATCACTCTAGATTACTGTAGCCAACGAAGCAAGGGCAAGACAAGGACATTGATGAAAACAGTAGTACCCCTTGGTCTGGCTGATTGCACCATCAAGTACATCATGTAATCTTGCATTTGATTGTAATACATTATGCATTATTTTTCCTCTGTTCAGTCCCTTAACCTCATAATTACACCTGCATCTTCTCAAGGTCTTCCTGCAATCCCCGCTGCACATAACGCAGCCTTCCACCCAGTGCCACTTAGCATCAATCAATAAATGAATGCGAAGCATCTTTTAAGCATTCAGGACAGGATCATAATTTCATACAGAGGGCCACATTAGTTACACTTTTAACCTTTTTGCTGGGCTTCAGAGATAAGCAAAGCACTCAATGTCATAGGCTGGCTTTGTACTAATGAGGCAGGCAAGATGCGGTTAACTCATTGTCATCAGGAGCTTCACTTTCATGCAGTAAAATGCAAGGGAGAATACAGAGTGCTATTTCATCCTTTTCAGTCAGGTCCAATTTTTCTTTTCTGTTCTTCCACATGCATCAACAGTCTTCCTGTTTTTTTTTTTTCCTGTCTATTTTCTCTCTGTTTTTCTCTCTTTCATCTTTGACTTTGACATTTTCATACAGTTGCAATTTTTAAATCTCAGTAAGACCAGCTAGGTCCTCTGAGAGCATACAGTACATGTAAGCAGTTCCCTTTCCATGTAACGGAAACCTTTGTTTTACTTTGTTCTACACTCCTTTGCTATATCCAATGCACTTCTGCTGGAGAGCTACTGATATACAGTAGAATATTATATAACAATTAGTTACGAGAAGTACTCTGATTGGATGAGAGGGATTCTATAAGTGCTGATATACAGTATAGCGCACAACAGCACTGGGATGTTTAACCGTTACTTTCACGCCGTTAATTACATTGTTTGTTGCTAACTCAACACATGACCAAGTCACAACCGTACTGATATTCGATACAACAGCACTCCCCTCTCTTGTGTAACATTGCTTAATTAGCCATCAGATTCTGAGAATTCTGAGAAGAGTCCTGTGGTATAATTGGTGTATAACGCGAGGACAATGATATCTGCTCCCAGTGTTCCATTTTTTTTTCCTGTGTGGTTTGTGCTTTCATGTCATATCAGTATCAGGTTAGACAGAAAGGGAAGTCAGAGCAAATCATTAAAAAATAATCTCCTAACACAGCATTATGCTCAAAGGCCTAATGCTTCTAATCTTAGCAGAGTACATGCAGATATCTAATGTTTTTGTAATAAGCCTCTATTTACAGATCACAAAGCTCCTGTACCAGTCTGGCAGTATATTTTAGGCAAATAATATTCACAGTTATAGAATGAGAATAATCGGTGCTTTCTATAATCTGAAAGGCCTTATCCCATACTCTTGTTCTCTTGTTAATGAATATCTGTCAATGCCTGCTATATTGACTTTGGTCTAAAAGATTATTCCCAGTGATATCCGGAATAGTATGCAATATTACAAAGCTAACCTTTATTAATAATTACCCGAATCTGTCCTTGAAGAAGAACACACTATTTCTCTAGTCAGGTAGCCCCTAACCACAAAAACAAACCTTCACTACGAAAACAAAACCTCACAAACAGCCCACTCGTCTTAGAAGCCTTGCAGCCACTGCCATGGCAAGATGCGGGTAGGCATCTGGCTAATGAGCACGAAACTGAGCCTGACAGTCCTGAAAAGGCAGCCATCAACACACCCGAGAGTCCTTAAGTGCCCATTTTCGGTTACACTCATCACAGCTTGACTTGGACACATTGGACCAAAAAAAAACAAAAACAAGGATGACCAGGCCTGATTTGTAGAAGTTTAGCAGAATCAGTGTAGGGGAAAATGATTTAGGGATAAATGTGGTGTGAGACACAATACAGCATTATACAGTAGGATGTGACAGAATGTATTGCAATAATTTACTACAATCATAGCCAGGAAATAAATACACCAATCAGCCAGAACATAATATTACACATCCTGCCATGGATTGGCACCAAATCCAGGGTGTACCCTGCCTCGTGCCCTAAGTCTCCTGGGATAAGCTCTAGGCCCCTGCGACCCTGAATACAGGATAAAGCGGTATAGACGATGAGTGAGTGAGAATATTTACACATTTACATTGATTATCAATTATATTCAGTACCAATAAACTGGTGGTAGGATCATGGGCACCCAAGAATCACCCTTGCCCGAAGGTACCAAATGCAATCTTGTCTGGGCCGATCGCACATATAAAATCAATGCAGAGCAAAGTGCCAACAACGCTGGCCACAATAGAAAGGCCCCAGAGCACCCAGTGGCTGAACAAGGGAAACCTACACAATATTTGGCATCATTTGTTTTTACAACATTGTACTATTATGTCTGATTAGTGTTACATGGTTAAAGTGTTGTACTGCTGATCAGACGGCCCCCTGCTTGCACCACGCTGCCACTATCATTTTCTCATCGTGCTGATGTCATAGTGCTTGGGCCCTATCAATCCTTAAAATAACAAGAGGCCCCTTGCACATTTTAAACAGCATCATAGTCATGTCTTTATTGTGCAGTACATTGATATTATCACAGGCGAAGGCGAACTATAAGACCATCAAGGTATGATATGTTAAGCAGATGTTATAAACCCAAACTGAAATGGGTACACTGCAGTGTCAAAAAATGTAAGAGAGAAAGTAAACATTGGGACTTTGTAGCCCTGTTCTCATGCGTGTGGGTGTCCTTGAGACCTGGCCATGGCATCAGACGAATTGATTCGTTCAGAGATTACCCTGGAACTATACTGACTCAGTGTAAACAGGTTGCAGTGACTCTGCTACAATTCAGGCAGTTTTAAAACTGTGATTTACTTGAAGTGAAAGACTGAGTAAGACGCAAGGTTAGGAGAGTTTGAAATTTTCCACTCGGCACTCGATGGCTGGAGATGCTACAATGATATTAAGCTTGCTAGCATTGGGGGAACTTTTTTGTAAATGCCTTCATGCATGCATATGTAAATGTTTTCATAAAAAAAAAATCTATTAACCATTTAAAGATAAACCGTTAGATAAACCAGACTATCAGTTTTAACCAGGCTGTGTTTATTCGTTCCTTCCCGTATGATAATCACCAATTTAAGTGCAAAGCACGTTCCTGACACCGGTCTGGAGTGTTATGAGTGTCACTCCATGATTTATGTATAGTGACACCCACAAAACTCCATAAAAGGTCAAGTGTACAGACAGCTGCAAGCATGAAATGAACTATCAGGGTAAAGGCTGAAAGGCAGAAATGGATATAATAATGGATAATAATGGATCATAATAAGCAAATACTAAATCTTCCCTCAGCTCGGCAATTTATTAGAGGCTCATGGCTATGCACAGACAGACTGGCTCATCCTTTTTTTTTTCTTTAAAATTGATTGGTAATTAGGGTTTCTTTTGCCTCAATTTATGACTTTGTGTTGTGATAGTAAAATCTTTACTTTTTTTTATTATTTCTTAATTAATGCCAACAACATACACTGCCTGGCTGAAAAAGGGCACACTCTAATACTTCATTTGACCACCTTTAGCTTTGATTACAGCGCACAATGTGGCAGCCTAATCATGTCTGAAAAGTGCTTCTTCTGTAGGTACTGTAATGTGGTCAAGCAGTTTAAGGCACTTCATTTACAGTAGGCTCCAGTCTTTTGGGGGACGTGGGTTCAAATCAGTGCTGCTGCCATCACATGTTTTTTGGCAGTGGTATGTCAATGTGTTCTAAAGGTTTTCAGCTCGAGCCCCAGCTCTAGCAATTTGCCACTGTTTGGCCCTTAAGCAAGGTCCTTATCCATGTCTCCTCTAGGGGCATTGTACTGTATAATGGCTGACTCTGCGTACTGACCCTTGCCTACTTAATAAAAAAGGCAAAAAAGGACTTCCTCATTCTTACAGAACCACTGTTTTACCAGTTGGAATATGCCTGTTTCATTAAGGAAGATTTGTTTGACCGTCATATAACCGTCAGTACATTCAGGTCATCATCTGACTTCGTTCTAGAAATTATGTTTTCTAACATTTGCATCGCATTGCAGGCCAATAATTCGACCACTCTATATGGGCAACTTTTTTTTAGATGTCTCCAATGCTGTTCTATAAAATGACTAATATAGGTGCATGTAAAACATATAAAATACTGTTAGGCTAGTGGTTAGCACTGTCACCTTGCACCTATAGGGTTGAGGGTTTGATTTCCTCCTTGGGTCTGTGTGCATGTAATTTGCATGTTCTTCCTGTCCTTGGTTGGTTTCTTCTCACAGTCCAAAGAAAATGCCCTGGAGGGAACCCATCAAGCACGGGGAGAACATGCAAACTCCATGCACACAGACCAAAAGCGGTAATTAAACCAGGACCTTGGAGGTGCAAGGCCACAGTACTATCCAGTAAGCTGCCATGATACCAGCTAGCAACAATGATTAAATTAACTTGATCAAATGATCCCTACTTTTGATATCTTCCTCCATTTTCTCTGCTATCAAACTGTTATTAAAGGTTTTTTTTATCAGGTCTTCAGTGAAAACCCTGTTTAAAAACTCCATTGAGTTTTGCTGATCCATTGCTAGTGACGGTTTAGTTGCTGCTTGTAATTTACCTCTTTTATTTTAACGCATATTCACTTACTTCTTAAAGACTAGAGAAAGGAACTGCTTTTTATTTGCCCTAGGGGCAAAATGGAGGAGGAGAGCTTGCATAGTTTCCACAGGTCCACTTGCTCAGTGAGTGTTATTCAGGTCTCGGAGGAAACATAAAGAGCAAAAACAAGATTACGGTTGAATGGAGTTAAAAAAGAAAAATGGGGCGTTATAAACAGGATCCTCTTAAGGAACAATTTAGAGGTCTCAGGATAAAACTGTAAAAGTGTTGGTAAAATACTTGGGTGACAATGAGTGTCATTTTAAAAAGACACAATGTACTTCCTAAGCATGAAGAGAGGGAGTGAACTTTAATTCCGAAAAGGTACTTGAAAGACGCAGGTGCTTCCTAGTCGTAACAGTTATGTGTAACAGAGTAGGTTGCACAGGTATATACAGTATAAAAATACACTATACCTGTAAAAACCTGTAAATTTTTCTGAATTTGGGTGTTTCAATCAATCAGGCCCCTTATCCCCAGTAAAGGAGCAATCTTAATGCTTTAGGATACCAAGACACCTTGGACAATGCTATACTTCTAACTTTGTGGCAGCAGTTTGGGGAAGGCCCTTTTCTATTCCAATGTGACTATGTCCCAGTGCACAAAACGAGGACTCATAAAGACATGAGTTGATAAGTTCAGTTTGGTTGATGAGTTCCATGACCTTTTTGGGATGAACTGGAATGGAGATTGTGAGCCAGGCCTTCACATCCAACATGACCTCATAAATGCTCTACAGAATGAATTCCCACAGAAACACTCCAAAATCTTGTGGCCAGCCTTCCAAGAAGAGTGGAAGCTGTTATAGCTGTAAAAGGGTGACAAAATCCATATTACTTTATATGGATTTGAATACAGTGTCATTTCAGGTTCGGCCAAATACTTTGGTTTATATAGTGTAAATATTTTAGGAGTGCAAACTCAGCAGAGATACAGTGTAATGTTTTCTCCTGTTTCTTTGTAAGAGGCCGCAGACTTACCCAGAGGTTAAAAGCCAACATGGGCTTCTTTCTGGATACATGAAACCACTGCTGACTTTCTGAATGCTAAATACAAGCGGCGAAACTTATGGAGGCATACAATTCAATTCTTTGCATTCATAAATCAGAATTGGCAATGCTTCAACTCTCTGCTGGCGTCCATCAGCAACACTGGACTTATAACTCCTGATAATACTCAAGAGCTGAGAGCACAGTTTAGGTACTGTAGTCTTTCTTTTTTGGAAACACTTTATATTAGTCAGAGTTGTGGTGGATCCAGGGCGAATCCTGGGAACACTGGGTGTAAAGCAGTGGATTGAGCCCCATGCAAAACTATGTTCATACTGTACATTCATTTACACCTTCAGGCAAACAGGGAACCCAAAGGAATCATTTCTTTTATCTGTATTTCTCCTAAGTAAGGATTTTTTTTTGTCTCCTGAAGCAAGAGTTAAATAAAAAATGGAACAAACCATGTATAGGCAGCATGGTAGTGTGGTAATTTGCACTGTGGCTTCGTATCTCCGGGGTAGAGAGTTTGATTCCTGCTTTGGGTCTGAGTCAGTGTGGTTTGAAGGTTTTCCCCATACTTGGTGGGTTTCTTCCAGGTGCTCTGGTTTTCTCCCACAATCCAAAGAAACAAAGGCAGGGTTAGGCTAATTGGTGGTCCCAAATTCCCTGTAGTGTGTGCCCTGAGATGGATTGGCACCGTGTCTATGGTGTACCCTGTCTCATAGTCTCCAGGCCTCCTGTGACCCCATACAGGATAGGTAGTATAGAAAATAAATGAATGAAGCTTTACAGCAACTAACATACTGGTTTAAATAGGACTCTTTTTTATCTTTAATCCTCCTATAGAACCATAGTCAAGAGTACCCTTATTCAACTCAATTGTTTTTTAGAAGCAAATCTCAGAAGTATGCCCATTCCCCGTTGGTTGCATTCTTTAAGGAGCAGTAAAATGGACTGCTGTCTCAACAGCCACTGAGCTGACTAAGTCGGCCATTTCAAAAGATTCCCAAAGACATGATCATTACACGGGGAGTTAGTGCCACTAATCTGTATATTAATTCATCTCCACGTACCATTGTGCTCACATCTGTTCACAGACGTAGAATGCTTAGCTTGCCAAGGAACCACTGTGCCACACAATTTGCTGTAATGGCAAAAAATAATAGCACTAAAAATTTATTATTTCGTGACACAGATTAGTCATTTGGCAGAAATATTTATCCTTACAGGTTGAGTGTAACGTTTGTAATCAAGGGGTAATCACAACCGATATCTCCTGCATAATACCTCAGATGTGTCCCTAAAGTCTTCTCATTGTCATCTTTAAACCTTTGTTTTATTAAAGAAGCACCACTTTAATAAATGATATTAAAAAATGTTAAGTCTGATCAGAAATGGGTCTAAAATTGAAACAATTGAGTCATCTTATAATCTGGGGTACATTTCCTGTCTGTGGATAAGTAGATTTATTCTAAATATTTTATTTTTAAAATATTACCTCTTACCGGAAAGCTTTACACAATCAAAATAATTATTTAAGTTTGTATGGACTTTGAACATGTATGACTCAAAATGGTCAGATAGTCTCTGATGAGCGAGCCGAGGGCGACAGTGGCAAGGAAAAACTCCCTGAGATGGCAATAGGAAGAAACCTTGAGAGGAACCAGACTCAACAGGGAACCCATCCTCATTTGGGTGAAACAGAGGGCAGGAATTGATCTGCATTCATACTGTGTGTTAATTGGCAGGCAGTTCAGGTATAACAGTTGATGTTAATTGATGTTAATATGGAGTCCAGGTAGTTATTGGAGGCTTAGGTAGACTTGTAGGAGATTGCAGTCCTGAACTATCGAGCAACTGTAGCCAAGTCAAGTCCTCAGAGAAACAGCTGTCAACACCAGTCGAGGCCAGAACTGTCTTCATGGTAGAGGGAAACCGTCCCCAGACACCAAGCGCATCCCAAAGAGACACACGGGGCATCCATGTAATGAGATCTCCAACCAGAAGCGGGGCACCAGGATGGGTCAGACAGGTCCAAATATTCTCACAAACAAATATTTTGTAGATCCTGAACATCACTTAGGTGGCTTGGTGGTTAGCACTATTGCCTCGCACCTTCAGGGTCCTGAGCTCGATTCCCACATGGGGTCTGTGTGCATGTTCTCTCGTGCTTGGTGGGTTTCCTCCCGCAGTCCCAAGACGTGCAGATTAGGCTAATTGGCGTTCTTGAATTGTGAATAAGATTGTTGACTGGACGTCCTACCATGGTCATACAAAGGTCACAACTGACCTCCACAGTCCCTAGTTGGTCTAGAGAGGTTTCTGGATAGCTAGATGTATGGATGTATGGATATGAATTTAATAAAATAATTTCTCCAAACATGAAAAAATGAGACATGCTTAGCCAGATGAGTCCTCCCACTGACATTATGGCTTAAAATAAGGAAAGTGTCAACCAGGTTACCAAGTAATGTACGTAATCTGTCATCATTCCTACATCATTAACGTTATCAGTCTACATATGCCAGAGCACATATTTTTTCCAACATATAATAAATAACCGTTCGAGTTAGTTCTACTAAGGCTAACTTCACATGCATGCATCACAATTAAATTCAAATAATTTTTTTAACCCATCCCAAAGCCTCATGCTGGCCTGAATGTAGTGCGCCCTACAGTACTGTATGTCCAACTCATCACTGTTAATAAATGACTTCTTGCTGATCGTTTGTCATTTACCCTATCAGAACCAGTGAGAAGTGGCCATTACGAGATTGGAACAAGTCTTGTATTCCTGTTCAAATTGACAGCTCTCAATCATGCCTTGTAGTGCAATACGAATTGGTGGCCTATTTCCCAGAGCTCCTGGAATGAGGTTTTCTTTCATCCGCATGTCCGGGTGTGAATTCAGTCACATCTGCAGCAAACGGTTGGGAGGGGTAGTTTAGTGGCGGGGATGATGAATGATAGACAAGTAGATACTTTGGTGCAACATGGGGTGCCGACCTTTACAGTTCTGTCGTAGCATTGACAATGATTGACATGAATAAATGACTGACGCCTTGCTGTTGCAGTATGGGAGGCACCTGAGCGTAGTGGTCAGATCAATCAAACATGGATAATTCTCCCAGTGAAAGTGCCAGTTTACTGAGTGGGGAAAGAATTTATAATGGTAATGATGCCTTACCTAGCTGTAAACCTTGGTGTGTAAACCAATAAAAAGCCAATAGCAAAGCAAGGTCTCCAGGCTCTTGTCTATAAAAGCAGTGGAGTGTCCAATCTACAGTATGCCTGAGTGTATGTAGCCCTGACTAATTCTGCCTAGAATTTTCTTTTTAGTAAAGTTGATGACTCATGGTAGACATCTCAATTGAGTTAAACTCTTAGCGCTTGCCCTGTGTGTATTTATTTTCTATAGCTTCTCACTTCAGTAATGGAAATGCTGCAAAAAAAAAAAAAAAACTGGTGGAAGGAGTGAGAGTTATTGAATAAAACCATACAGGGATTAAAGAGTCCCCTGTGCAAGCTAGGAAAGGATCTTATTGTCGGGATATTGAGACTGGCAGTGTGATTAATTTGGGACTTAATCCCCACCACTGGCTTTTCTGTTGGGCATAGCATTATCATTATTCTTGGTTAAGACATCAGAGACAGAAGAAGAACGAAGACACACATTGTCCACCTGGCAGCCTTGTAATGTCTGGCAGATCTCATACCCGATGCGAAAGGACAGATGTAGCTCCAACGACTAACGCCTTTGCTGCTTTTTTCTTCTTGATTAGCTGGCCATCCTCTCTCTCTGGATATAGTCTGTTTGTTTGGCTTGTACAAACCCAATAGGTTTTAATTATACAGTAATATAGTAATTAACATGTTAACAATGATGGTCAATTATATATCAGTTAACTGGGGAACCAGCATGGGCACCCAAGGCTCACTCATGTCCACAAGAACCCGTCTGGTCTGATCCCACAAAAAAGCTAATGCAAATCGCAGAAAAAGTCAATATTTTCCATGATGCAAAGCCACCAGAACACCAAGTCCACCACAACCCACCGTGCAAGAGCTCAAGCCTCCAAACTCCAAAGATCCCAATCTGATCAAACACCCACCCAGGATACACCTGGCAAAAAAGTCAGTATCGGTTACAAGCCCCAACCCCACAACACATAGCAACTTTAGGATCCACTGCCAAGATCCTAGTGCCAGACACCACAGCACCGCCTAGAGGTCTTGTGGGGTCATGGCCTGAAGAGCCAGGCAGCAAAAGCAGACTACACTGTTTCTACATTTCTACCAAAAATTACGTTTCAGTAAAATTTTCTTATTGATACAACTTGTCCTTCATTTGATAGCCTGTCACATTTTTTTTTTAAATAAACAAAGAGACACATCTTCAATAGTTTGGTTTTCTTGAACTTGTGCCCAATATCGGCTCGGATTTCCGCCCCAATCTGAAAAGGCTGTCCCGTTTTTTGTGCAGTCTGAAATGCTTTTCTGCTCAGCACGGTTGTAGAGAGTAATTATCTGAGTTCAAGTTGCCTTCCTGTAGTAACGTATTTCCGCCTGGCGAACTGCCGCTTAATTGATGTTTGTTTTTCCCCACTATTTTTTGTGAATTTTAAACCAGTTGGTGAAAATTCCCAGTGAACAGCAGTTTCTCAAATCCGCATCCCTCGGAAACGTAGTCAAAATAACTAGAATCATTGTGATCACAAAAATTGTGAACATCAAGACTAATAACATATTGTAGATCTTTAAATGTTACTGTACCAAGGTTCTCTCTCAGATTTTTGCCGTACCATGCTCGGTTTGCCCATTAATTTTCCTATCAAATACAAGGGAAAGGCATAACATCAAAAAGGGCAAAAGAATTCAGCAGATATAAGATATGTGCGCTGAAAAGAAACACATAATATGCAGGAAGGGAAGAAAGAGAAGTCGAGGAGGGAAAATAAATGGAGGGGGTGAGCCTAATACAGGCTGATGATGGGGAACATTTTCTAATTTCTTAGAAATTGAGACGCAATTATTAATTTGGTAAAAAAATAAAAATAGTCGTGTGCAAATAAGCGTGCTCTCAATCCTGTATTTTTCTGCTTAATGTGTAAGACCGTTCAACATTGCGATCTACGAATTACAGCGTTGTTAATTTTGTTGTTTGTGTGCATGAGTTTGTGTGTCGGTCTGCGTACGTGTGTAAGCAAGTCTGCATGCCAGTCACCCCCTCCTCTCTGCCTCCTTCTCAGTTTCTCTCCCTCCCACCTCTCTCTCTCTCTTTCTCTCTCGCACTCTCTGTGTGTCTGCATTGCTCTATCTTTCAGTCTGAGATCGAGGCTGAGGAGCACGGAGCAACAAACCCACACACACACACACACAGACACACACCGGTCACGTTCGTAGCACTGCCATCCTCTCTTTCTCTTTTCCTCTCGTTACCGTTGCCTTTTACTCACGCTCGCTGAGGTTTTCCTACCAGCATCCCAGGACGGATTCTTCTTTTTTTTTTCCTCTCCTCTCTCATGAATCTTTGAGCGTCTCTAAGCCATATGCGCAACAGCAGCCTCCTGCGCCCGAATTCCCTGTGCACCATCTCAGCTTTTGCTGAGCAACGAAGAAACCTGGACGTTGGAGGTGTGGAAACATAAAGAGGGGGATATCAGGAGGGAGAAGGGCTTCTGGGAGAGAAGGTTGTTTTTTTTCTTTTTTAGCTCTCGTGTTGTGATGCAAAGCGGCCGGAGAGGAGACATCCGGTCGTGCTCGTCTTTTCATCCTTGATGGCAGTCGACCAGACGCACATCTGTCAGGAAAAGTATACAGCATCGGTCTTAGAGTTAGTCCGTCTCGGCTTTTCTAGTTTTTAATTTTTTTTCCCGTTTTCACTCTTTAACAGCTTTTCTGTTCTCCTCCTCGTCTCTGCTGCAGACTTTGCCGTGCTCAGTGTTCCTGTGAGGATCGCAAACTGTATTTGGCTGCTCTTCCCGATCATCTCAGATTTAATAGTTTTTTTGTTGCTGTTGTTGTTGTCTATTTTAATATATATATATTTTTTTATGTTATGTATCTGGCCATGCAATAATTAGTCTGTAATGGAGACATTTGCTTGCTAACAATGGAAAGACATTTCGATTGGAAGTGTCTTTAACATGATATCAAGCTTGATATCATGCGTTAAAATTTTTTACCTTTCAAGGCAGATGGGTGATATTTGAACAATTTCTATGAGTTCGTTTAGTTTTCAATGGCTGTCAGTTTCGGATGACAGAACACCCCAGCGTAGATCCCGTCTTCCGGTCATTGTTTATTTTTCTTCTTTTCTTCCTGTTGTTTTGGACTTTTTCAGAAAGGATCTGTTTTTGTGCCGAGCTTTGGAACATTCCGGAGGAATAAGGGATCGTGTCATCGTCGGAATACACAGCTGCAACCCCTGGAGCAGGATTCGGCTTCTGTTTTTGATTGGATATTTCGTTCAAAACGTGTATTTTTCATTTCTTTTTTTTTTTTTTGAGGAATTTATTTTCCTCTTTTATGTTTTTTTTTGCTGCTGATCTCTTGACGTATCCCCTGTCGCAAAGGGAATCTAGGAATTATGGATCCTGTATTGGTCTGATATGTCTTTCTCTTCCCATCATATGAGGAGGCAGGGCATGGAAGTCCCACTCCCCTCTCCGTTCCCTCTTGGGGCAGTTGTTTTGCTTAGCGGATCAGTACTCACCCCGCACGCCTCGCCCTCAGCCCCACCCAGAGTGTTTTGGGTCAGTTTATGGAGGCTAATCCTGTCGTTGTCATTAATAGCATTCCCTGGTCCTGCTGTTTCAGCTAGAGTCTCGTCCAGTCTTAGCACGACTCACCATGTCCACCATTTTCACAACAAACATGGCACTGTGCCAATTGCAATCAACAGGATGCCCTTCCTTACACGTGGGGGCCATGGTAGGTCACATGTTCTTCTTTTTTATTAATTATTGATTTGCTTTTTTTTTTTTTTTGGTCCCAAATAGCGAGTTTTGAGTGCACCAATTTTTGAGTTAATTGGATCTTGTTTTTTTATTGTGGTTCCTTGTTGCACAATGTGTCCTTGCCTATTGCTCTGCAAAGAAAGGTTATGACCTCTATTGTTGCATGTTAATTGCATTAAAAAGTTTCATTTAAAGCTATTGACAGCATCTTTTTCAGCATTTCACAAATCCATATTAGCACCAATAAAGGTCAAGGTACAGTACTGACATGCAGTACCCAAGCATAGTCCAATCTCAGGTCCTTGTAACGCATTATTCAAATTATGCAGCTTAACCTAGCATTTCACGTTCACGTGATGTGATAGGAACAATGCAAATGGACCTAATATTGAGTTTTGAGGAACTCCAAAATCTAAATTGTGAATGACATGCAATTAACGCTGGGATTTCTGAGTTTTTTTTTCTCAAAGAAATTGAAGTAGGAATGTTCAGAGACCCTTTTATTCAGGTGTAACATTGCAGATCTTTATGGGGATCCCCAGTAAGGCTATAGTCATAAAAGGGAATTTTAATGTAATTGTAGCTTTATGGAAAGCACTAAAATTAAGAAACACTCAATGCTTATGTGGATAAAGCATTTGGTAATTATGGTATTAATAACCTCAGCAGGCATCCCACTCAAGCAGTGTTTTAGGTCACGTTAATTTATTTTCCTGACTAAGAATTACATGAAACTTTTTTTTTTCAGTACAAAAGATTGTATATCCACATGCATATAGAGCCTTAGTTAAAAAATTTTTTTAAATAAATTTAAAATACAGGATTTTGACATAGCATATCGAGATACTGTCCCTAGTAAGTCCATTTGGTGGGGAAGTAGCTATTATATTGCAAGCTGTTATTACTATGCAATCTACATTACGAATTGAAAGGGGAAATTGTAAGCTGTAGGAGGCTGCTGTGCAGTTTATTAAAGGCTTAACATAGAGTTCATTATGTTAGAATTGGTAGATTGGTGGGTATTAAAGGTGAGAGTGGAATTGGCTAAAAGATTCCTAGTCGGTGGGTAAAAATTATAACTTGGATATCCTTCATTTAAACTGCTTTATACTGTTTGCCAGACAACAGGATTGTAAACAGGCTATGTTAAAAGTTGGTTGGATCTTTTTTTATTTGAAATTTCAAGATAGGATGACATTTCGGGTTGGCTGACCAGAGTATTTCCCATAACATTCAATGATACAACTGCTATAGAAATGTAACCAGCAGTCCAAAGTCCAATAGGCATTTTTTTAAAAAGTAAATATGAGCTTAAAGTTATTCACCATTCTTCCTCACAATCATTTATTTATTGTTCTTTGGTCAACTGCGTTCACTTGGGTTCATACTTCCATCACACCAGTATAGATCTATCAACCCTGCCCTGTAGGCTATCCCATCATTTTTTTGCGACCAAAACCCATCAAATTTGATGGCAACCCTGCTGTGACTATCATGTGAAGAGCGCCTTGGGCAGGGGAATAAGGTCAAGTCCTTGAGTAGTTCCGGTGTTCCTGATCACTGATTCAAGTGTTCAGAATCCCAGATGTATAGTTCTTTTGTCCACATTTGACATTTTGGTTTGTGAACCTTTCAGCACACCAGTAGACCTATCAGCTCCAATCAACCAATTAAATACATACATGCATTCAAATGGAAAGTGTCTAGAGCAGGGGACATGTCCTTGATTCTAGGATGCATGATCAGCTTATTCAAAGGGAATTTCACTAATCTGACCATCTGGACCAGCCTTTGAGATCATCTATTTGTAGACAATGCAGGTCATGGTTGTGTTGCTTGTGTGTCAATTTTGAGGACAGAATTGTGATAAATACTGATTTCACCGTCTTTATGCTTCAAGTGGAATTGAGCCATTCGTATTATATGTCATCCTGGGTCTCCTCTGTGGAACTGTTAATGATATAAGCAAACTCCTGGAGGGGTCTAGTGGGTGGTCATGTTTTGATGGATGTTGGCTGTAACTATTATCCCAAAACATTATGTGATTAATGGAATAAGCACCATTTTTAGGAGGTTGGGGTTATAGTAGTCCCCTTGACCTTTGAGGAAGCCCCTGCTCAACTTATAAACTTACAAGTTTCTTTATCGAAAAACAGAGCTTCCTTGGTGAAGGACCTAAAGATATAAACTTACCAAAACAGTTTATGCCCAATTCTTATCTTTGCTTCAGTCACTCTTTTCTGGACATTGCAGATAAACATAACCACTATACTGTGGTCATCCCAGGACACTTACTTCCAGTATGCTTGCAGTAAACATTCTATTAATGCACTTCATACTGTCTGATATTACAGTACATAGGCAGTATAGCAGGAGTGACCAACCCTGGTCCTCAAGAGCCGCCGCCCTACATGATTTCCAAATATCCCTGCACTACTCAATGCTGAATACCTAGATCAGGTGTGTTCAGTCAATCACAAGCTGGAAGATACCATCTTGGATAAGGGTTAAGACATAGTGAATTGGTACCTTTTAGCTTCTGATTCACTGAGGACACACCCAATCCAGGTAATCAGCAGTGAGTAATTCAGGGATAATTGGAAAACATGCAGGGCTGTGGCTCTAAAGGCCTAAGGTTGGCTTGGGTACTCCTGTATTATACTATACCTGATGTCATGTAGAAAAGTATGAGTTCGCTTTACCGAAGACACCTCGTTTCCTCTCGAGGTGTCTTCCACACTTTTTAACAGGAAGGGTTTTTTTTTCCCTCTGTTGCCACTGGCATTGCTTATTAGGAATATAGAGCTACTTCTGAAGAATTTCTGCTTCTTGGCAATGCAATGTCTACTGTTGAAAAGGCTGTACAAATAAAATGTGATTGAATTGGACATTGCCTGGTTCCTTGACACCTGCCCTAAAGACATGACCAATGATCTTGCAATTGCTTACACTTCCCACTCTTGCTCACTTCCAGAAATGCCAATTTAGGCATTATCCATGGTGCTTGGAATCTTTTTCTATGGCTATGCTTTTAAATCGAGACTAGAAGATGTTACGCTGGCAAAGAAACCTCTTAACCTTTTTGTCATCATCATAACCATTCCGGATGTTTTGAAATAGTTTGCACTATGCTAGCTGCTGTAGTTCTCACCACATGTTTTAATGTTTCTCATTATACTTTTCCTTTTTTTTACATTGTCTTGCTACCTCCTGATGCTGCTCTCATACATATCTCCGTTTATCGCCCGCTCGTTTCATCCTCTGCACCGCTTTTAGCCATAATCTGTATCAATCAAGCATCTGTGTCTGCCAAACAGGCACACACATTGCAGGCAATTGGCTTCAGCTTAGTCTGTATTGACGTTATTGGCTCTTGGCATCCCTTAGTGCTCATCCGAGAATTAAATTTATAATGCCTACCATTCGCCAGAGAACTTAGTCAAAATTTATACGCCTGGCATTGAGGCATCATTTCTCCAAAGGGAGAGAATATATAGTTTCTATCCCTCCATACCACCCTCCAACCCCCCCCCCCCCCCCCCCCCCCCACGCCCACCAGTAAATAGACACTCATATTGTGCCCTAGAGAAACTGATCCTAAGAGGTTTGAATTTAAGCACTGAGCAGTGAACTGAGATTCTTGATGTACTGAAATGGCAGGCTAAATCCAATAGACGGTCCTCTTTCTTCCCTTAAATAGTGATGTCCCTTTTTTTTTACCATCTCTGCTTTCTTTCTTTCTTCCTTTCCTTTCCTTTCTTTTTCTTCCTCTGCTGGTTCATATAATTGGATTGCAGCTCCCTTGCATCTCAAGTTGCTAAGCTGTTTAAATTTACATAATTAACATGGAAATGTTTGGCATATCCCTCCACGGATTTGAGGCTGTCAGCCGATACAGATGAAAACGTGGAGGTGAAAAAAGTAAAAATTTGAGCTTGGAAGTAAGAAAGAAGTGACCTATTTTTTTTCTCTACCAATATGATTAATTATTATTATTACTATTATTATTATTACTATTATTATTATTATAATTATTATTATTATTATTATTACTATTATTATTATTATTATTATTAGTTTGTTTGTTTCTTTGCTTGCCTAATACCATGTGTGCGCCATAAGTAGACCAGGCAATATTTCATCATCCTCTGCTGCCGTGTCAACAGCTGAAAGTTTGCCGACTCTGGGCTGTTTTGAGCACCCTTATACTGAAGACTTCTTTTTTAACCCTTCGTGGTCAGTAACGCCATAAATATTCAGTTGTGTCTCTTATACTAATGCTGTAAAGTCATTTGGAACAGCCAACATATATTTAGAATAGTTTTATTACAAGCAAACAAAATGTTAAGAGCTTTACATTTACATAACGGTATCTGGGAGATGTGCTTATTTACCCAGAGCGACTTAATTTTTTTTATTTCATTATACAGTTCCGCAATTGAGAATTAAGAGCCTTTTTTTTTACCCCTTTTTTACCAAAGTGAACTAGTTCATGTCAGGTGCTGGTGTTTAAAGGTGCAATAACGAACCTCCTAAGAACTGGCTTTGTGGTCACATCATTATGTCACTGTATACTGCACAGTACATTTGTGTATGTCTACACTTTCCCGGCAATGGTATGTTGGCTGTCTAAAAGGGTTCGGAACAAAGTAGGTCTGAAACTGGGCTCCAAAGTAGCCCTGGTGGAAAAAGGATCTTTGTGGTGAACATGGTGCTTTGGTTTGAAGCTGGGACCTCTTCGGAGTATTGTAGATATCTGCATAGGTACCTGTAGAGCCTTTTAGTACATTTATGGCATTTGGCAAATACCACCATCCAGAGCGATTTAAAGAAAAAGGATCTTTGCAGTAAGCTTTTGTTTGAACCTGGGACCTGAGTAGTAACCACTGAGCTACCCCTGCCAACCTGACCTTAGGGTACTGGGACTGGTACTGGGAGTACTGGCCAAAGTAGCCTTGGTGGAAAAGGGGTCTTTGCTGTGAACTTGGCGCTGGGGTTTTGTACCTGGACCATTCTGATCACTAATCTAATGCCAAAACATAGCTCCTATATTGCCTAAATAAGCAATATCACACAGCTGAGTTGCCATCATACACACAAGGTTGAATCCTAAATAGTGTTAAATGGAAAGCTAGTGCTATAAAGGACATATAATCCCTCCTCAGTGCTGCAAACTTAACGAATGTTAGAGCACCTGTAATGTGGAGTGATGCATATAACATCCAGGTGCTGTTATGCCTTTTTATCAGCACTTATGGAACGCCTCTCATCCAATCAGATTAATCGGTCTGAACAAACTGCTTAAATCTAACATCTTATCATAGATAGAACCTGTAGGCTGTGCAAGTATTCATCTCTCACACAGAGACTATGATGAGATCTGTTGGTCTTTTTATCTAGCCTTGAGGATAAGTAAAAGCAGTAAAAAAGAAGACAGATTGGGATTTACATAATAATAATAATAATAATAATAATAATAATAATAATAATAATTTTCCAGGTAATATTCAGTGTTCTAGTGTACTCTCAGCATCTCAAATAATTGGTTCTGATCAGATTGAAAAATTGCGAATGCTTTAAATGTGTGTGGAAGAACGATACGAGGGCTGTATATGACCCTCTCCACATCCTGTGTGATAGGAGTGTCTAGTTATTGCTGGTGATTAATAGACAGCTCTCTAGTTGATGGATGCATGGTGCGTGCTTGGTCATGAGTCCCTAAGCCGCAATTCTGCTCGCTCCGTGCAGATGTGTGTACCACAATTCATTATCCCCCCACCGAACAGCCCGCTTTTCAGTGGCGCATCCCCAGCCAGAGGATTTTGATTGGCAGCGCCGAACCCGTCTCAGCATTCTCATTCTGTCGGATCCTTGTTATTTTCGCTGCTCCTCAAAGTTCAAAGACGCAGAAAAAAAAAAAAAAACGAAAATCACTGTGCTCTATTCTGCATTATTCTGTCGACTTTCCGCAATGAGTCACGCTAACAATGCTGTCGTTTGTTTCGAAAATATTAGAGAACTCTGTCCGCGTGTGTATAAGCTACTCAATATAGCATCCCTACAATGACTTTCTGCATAGTACTGCTGTTTCTGAATATAGAATCAACATGGCCTTTTATTCCATTTGACTTTCAAGGACTTTTGCAAGCTTTGATATTCCTTCAAAGGAATAAAATAAATTTGAAATCGAGATATATATCGATTCAATGTTCCAGGTGGGCATAATGGCTTAGTAGTTAGCACTTCGGACCCACACCTCCAGGGTTGTGGGTTCGAGTTCTGCCTCGGGACTGTGCTTGGTTGGTTTCCTCCTGTTCAAAGATTAGTACACTGGAGATGCTGAATGCTAAGCGGTTGGACCAGACGAGAGGGGAAATGAGGTCGCTGCTGAGATTGTTACATAAACAGCTAATTTGTAAATTTAATATTTAGACACATTGCAGCCTAAAAAATAAGTGGTGGCTCAAGATTTTACTGTTTATATGATATAGTTCTCCCAGCATAGCCTTTTTATCTTTTGGTCACAATTATAGCTGTTGAGGTTAATTGTCCCTCATTTGAGAGCAGGTTTTTCCCCCCTTAAATCTGTTGTAAATACCAGGTTGAATAAAATATTTGAAATGGCTGAGCAAACAAGCAGATTGCTCCATCGAAACTAATATTGATATAAAGTTAAGTTCAATGATCTGAAAATCTATTGGGATCACGCCTGAAGTAAGGATTACTTTTGAAAGTTAAAATAGTGTAGGTTAATATTTGAAATGTGGTGTGTCTCAGGAAAATACGGAAAAAAAATATCAGTATTTGTCAGCAAAACTTCAGTCTGCTGTGTAAATAAAAAGAAGTTCATGGGAAATTGATCGCTCAGGGATGCAGTGAAAGAACATTCCTTCTCGATGTAATTTTACTTGGCTTTTCACTCTTGCTCTGGCAAATGCATTGGCTTTTTAAATTTAACAGATCGATGTGTTGTAACCTTTCCATTTAAAACATACAATTATAATTATTAATAAATAAATTTATGCACATTTTATGTACACATATAATCTAATTGTAGACAAACGTCTATATAATGGTTCAGACAGTTACACTGGATAACAACCTTTTTAAGCATATATATATAGCATATATATATATATATATATATATATATATATATGTATATATATATATATATATATATATATATATATATATATATATATATATGTATGTATATATATATATATATATATATATATATATATATATTATACCAGAATGAATAACATATAAAATCATATCATTGTAGACCTTAATGTTATATTGCACTACAGCACATGATGTAGTACATATGATGGGTCTTTCCATAATGACCATAGTCATAATGAAATATATAGGGTTTAATAGTTCGTATAAAAACTGCCACAACATGTCAAGCCTTTGCCTACTCTTATGGAAAACAATCTATATATTGTAAAAAATTATGCAATATATTAAATAATACATTTCCATATATAGGAAACTAGTGCTTTATATGAATGGACGATATATATTTATAATCTGCCCATAAAGTTTGTTCGAACTACATTTACATATAAGCATGTTGTAAAAAAAACAAAAAAGGATAATCAAATAATATATTATGGAAGTATATTGTTAAAAATAAAATTGCATACATTAAAATAAACATTTTAATATATGTATATAATATAGTTTAATATATTGTAACATACAATATGTCATTCTGTATATTATAAATATATTTTTAAATATGAATTTTTTTTTCTGTTAATTATTAGTTAATTTAGCAACGAGGGATATTAACATTATAAAATCTTTTCAATGCACCAGTAGATCAGGACACTAAATCATTTAATATATTGACAGTTATATATATATATATATATATATATATATATATATATATATATATATATATATATATATATATATTTTTTTTTTTTTTTTTTTTTTTTTTTTTTTTTGCAAAAGGGTATAAAAAGGATACTTTTTAACAGCAATATCAATCTCAAGGTTGTGCTGTTGTGCTGAATATCAGCCCGGATAAGTTGCGGTCATGCTGATATACTGTACAACAGCGTTTTTTTTGTTTTGTTTTTTCAATTAATTACTAACAGATTATGATTTGTTTGGTTATTTAATCAGTTATCTTGCTCTGTTAAACACGTATCCTTCCGCGACTGGCGAAACTAGCGTTGGTCTGGTGACTGACAGTTAGCAACCGAAAGTTAGTGTAATTAACAGTTGGGAAGGTAGCTTTAAATTCTTACTTTGATGTGGACTAAAGGTGAGGAGTATAACCTATGACGGTGGTGGACAGTCCGGACTGAAAAACTTACGAGATTTACTTATCTTTTCACTTTTTGCTGTTTTTAGAATATTAGCTAACTTCCAGGTTTAGAGGTTGAATCCCATATGATATAACATGGAAAACTAGTGCACTATGTAGGGTGTGTAGTTCCTTGTTCCACAACCAGTCATTGGTTAGAAAGCAATTTGGGATTCAGCCTTGGGTTAGAAGTTAGTTTGCTTTGTAGCTCGCCTTAGCCATGAGCAAGTCATGAGCAAGACGGATGGTTTAGAGACAAATCGGATTTATTACTATGGAGACAAAAGTGTTGTTTAAGATGATGTAATGATATCAGATTGCTGAATGTTTTATTGCTGAAAGTGTATCCGTGACTGGTTTTGAATGAAGACAGCTTCTCTCTCCTCTGTCCATGCTAATAACTAATAGTTAATCACTAGCAGCGTCCCAGTGCTGTTATGCTCTATTAACACCACTCTCGTTAAATGCCTCTCGTCCTCTCGATCTGAACTAACTGTTGTACAATGTGTTACTTTTAATGTGGTATTTAAACATTTTATAAATATATAAATTTTATAATAATTTATGCATAATACATTATGCAAAACTTAATGTGTTATGCATGTGTACATAATTGTGAGCAATTATAATAGTAAAAAGACATGCATGATGTCATAATGCATAATGCACTCATTTATAATTTTTTATTTTTTTTTTAGATGCTAGTAAGGTCTCTTCTGTTTGTTATTGCTCCATGAATGGAACAGGATGTGGTTTGTGTCACTTCACACATCAGGCTATATTAATTATAAGGACAGCTCCAGCAATTACATGTATAAAATAACTAACGCCCTGGAATTGATGATAGACATGTGTGTGTGTGTGTGTGTTTGTGTGTGTGTGTTTTTGTGCACAAACACAGACATTCGATGCTGCATGTCAACTGTACTGTACATATTTTGTCGATGTCAGTGGTCACAGTGCACGCACACAAACACACAGAAATCCTTTCAGCTCTCTCAGCTTTCCGAACTGTACACATCCACCTACATTTATAAACATACACAGACACATACAGTATATACCTACCTTGGTTGCCCATAGCAACTATGCGTCAGGTGTCCTTGTGTGGTGCAGCGTCTCAGAACCGAGCATGCTCCGTGGTTCAGGGCCACAATGCTTCATGACCTCACCATCAAAGCTGTGTCTCTGGAGATCTTTCTACATGACTCTGATCTTCTGTTCCCCTCCCGCAGTCTCTTTTTTCTATAAATATTATTTCCATGCGTTCTGTTATTCCCCTGCGCCCCCTGTATCATCTGCACGGTTATACTTCTCCTCACTTTCTTTATTTGATTGATTGCTTTGGCAACACCCGGTGCATAAGTCCAAAGTTTGCAACCTTGTTTGAAACTACTAATAAATATAGCACGAATCATCCCGGCTATAATGCACGTATGAGGTTGAGTCAAAAAGGATTTGCGTCTTTCCAAAGTTCAAGGCTGCTTTCTCCCCAGTCGCTGCTGTGCAGGTGTGAATGTGTTACATCAGTTCATTTGTAACTGCGGTGCTAGAAAATATAGATGCGTGTTCTGGGATTCTCAAGGGCCAGTATCGAAACATGGTAAGGAAAATGGTTCAACAATCAACAGTGAGACTCTTATTGCAAAGCTGAGGCCTAAGTGGAGGACTGCTCTCTAAGAGCATCGGGATCTTGCATACACACTTCTGCCCACACTGTCGGACTTGTCGGAGTTTTACTGAGTCAGTATGAAAGCTTGTTAACTAATGGACAAAGTGTCCTGAAAAGCTGACTCCAAAATCTTTTTTTTTTCTTTTTAACAGCTACTTTTACATTTATAATAGAGATGGACTGGTCGATTGGTGACCAGAATTGACTGGTTTTTCAGTTTGACTGGTGGTGACCAGTTGATGATCGGCTGTTCAGCCTCAGATATAAATGAGTAAAAGCCCCTGATCTGCATTTTTCTTCAAACTCTGTATTTCATCCCACTTTATATCATGATAATACCTGTCTCTAAAGATCCTGAGCGCAAATCAGTCGAAACTTTACACACAATTAACAATTTGGAGACATTTGAGGCAGTAAAATGTTGCAGTTTCTTAATAATTCTACAGGTGGTGCACTCTGAACTATTGACACAGTTATATCCCATGTAGTAGGAGTGAATGAATTACATTTATTTGCTTTTATTATATATTATATTTATTATATTTATTATATAATATATAGTACTTTAAATACTTCTAAAGTTTGTTTAAAAATAATAATTATCGCGGTTGACAGCGATTTTATCATTTTTTTGCTTAATTTTATTCGAAGTTAATTGTTAAACTCTTGTATTTAAAGTTAGTTTGTATTGTTTAAATGCTCTGCTTGATTTTAGGTAAGAAAACTAATGTTTTATATTATAAATGGTTACATTTCATTATTTATTACAACTTTTTTGATTGTAATAAGGTTTACAATTGTAACAAAATCTGGGAAAAAATGTAATATTGAATTAAGATATTTATAAAAAATCATGATATTTTTTTATATAAAAATCATGTTATTGCAATTTTAATTCAATCGATATCTGGGTATCGTGATAATACAGTATTGATTCTCATCCCTAGTGCTCAACATCTTTGCAATAAACTTTTTTTCTGTCTGCAATATTTCGGTGTTGGATTTTGCATGTGGATGTTGCATCACTAATATTTAATATTGTTTATCCCCCCCCCCCCCCCCATATTAATGGCACTAACAAAGTGACCTGTTATGTCAAACCAGGATGCACGGGTCAGGTGTAGCTCAGTGGTTGGACTACGGTTCAGAAGATCCCAGGTTCAAACCCCACAACCATTAGTTTGTTTCCCACTGTTGGGCCTTTAACCCTCAACTGCTCAGATGTATAATGAGATAAAAAAAAAAAAAATGTAATTCGCTCTGGATAAGAGTGTCTGCCAAATGCCTAAATGTAATGCACGACTTACTTTCTTCCAAAAATACAACATGAACAATCCAGAATAACTGAGCACATTATTATTATTTCAGTATAAGCATTTTATTTCCAATGGGAAGTCCTGTGCGTTGAATGTTTAAGTCTGCTAATCATCATCTGTTTAAAAAAAAAAAAAAGCTTTCTCACATTCCTAAATAGCAGTAATTTACTTAATTTCACAGCTACAACCAGCAAAAACACTACATTTACGTTTACATTTAGGCATTTGGCAGACGCTCTTCACTAAGTGCTTCACTAATGATGATTAGGCCGACCTCGCAGCAGCCAGTGCCGCAGTCAAATTCTGAGAATTTACTCATTATGTTTTCTATCTCTCTGTCCCCCAAGATAGCCCGGCTCCCACGAGGACTGGTAATGAGCCGTGTTTCTGAACGGCCCTTGTGTAGCATCAGCGATATGAGAGTCCAGGTCACTGTCTCCCAGGGGGACCACTGACTCGTCTTGGCCAACGTGTGAGGAAATCATTAGCATGCAGAAATAAGTCTTGCCGTGTATCAGAGACCAAAATCACCCGCTGTCTTGTTCTCTGCGCTCGAAACGTCCTGCGCGACCTCCCAGCCCTCCCTCTCCATCGCCACTGATTTACCGCCATGCTGTTCCACTCCAGAGGACGTGCTTGTCTAACGCCTTCCCAAGCAGCTGTCCAGTCGGTACAGGGATCGAAGCAAGGCAGTGAGGGCGTTTTGTGTGTTTCTGCAGTGCAGGTGGACGTGCTGCTGGTTTCTGGTGAAGGCGTTATCGATCACTTAAGAGAAACTGCATTGTAGCAACCCTTAGAGGCAGAGCGGGGCGGGAGAAAGATGACGAATCGATGCGAGCGGTAATCAGTGGGGAAACGGTGTATATGAGAAAGGTTTATATTTAATGTTTAATAAGTCGGTTACATGAAAGTCAGGTTAAATTCGGTTCAGTTTCGTTTTATTTGTATAGCGCTTTCAATAAACCAGAGATAAAAGTGGGAAGGAAGAACACCAGGGGATGATGGATTTAAAGACGAGTCTGATAACTAAGATCACTTTGTAAAACTTTGTATCTATTATAAAGTCACAGTAGTGCGTTGGCTTAGTTATTAGGCTCATTGGTGTTCCCTAATTCTCTGGATTGTGCCCTGCGATGGATTGGCACCACGTCCAGGGTGTACCCTGCCTCATGCCATAAGTCTCCTCGGCTAGATTCCAGGTCCCCGCAATCCTGTTGAGTGAGTGAGTGAGTGATATGTGCCAAAAATAATCGCACTTTTTTTTAATCAAATAGTGCAACGCTATAAGGAAGTATACTGCATAAAAAAAACCTTCACAGTGTCCTGGCCGTCAAGGAAATAGCAAGCTGATTAATACTTTTCGACTAACATATTAGTCTTTCCGCCCTGGCTTTCTGTTGGAAAGTACATTTCTTTGACTGATGGCACATACACAGTCGTTCAAATACCACACACACACACACACACCCACAATCTGCTATGAAAATATTATAATGGTCTGCTCCATCAATAGGCAGCGTGAGTGATGTGTGAAAGACGGGGTGGCATATTGAAATAGACTGAATCATTACTCAAGCCGTGTTTGCCAATGCCTCCTTCTGCATTCCCTAGCTTTATCAAACGATAATTATAGCAGTGTCAAGGATTCATCACTCTCTCATCATCATCCTCCTCCCGGGCGCTATGTTGCCGCAAAATCACCATATCTCAAATTACCACCTCTTTTAGTGATGGAGTCGGTGCAATGCGCAGATAAGGGGTTGGTTCCATAAAGATTATACACATACTAGAATAGTTCAGTTGGTTCATCAGGAGGAAATGTACACTGGGAACTTGCATTAAAAGCATGGGAGCTAATGCAACTAATAGCAACAAATGATACAAAAAGACTAAAATATACAGATACGGATTAATTACCTCAAAATACGGTGACGATTTATGCCGGAAATTCTTCAAGTATATTCCTTGTTATGTTTTTCAATCCTATTCTTTAATTTTAACATCAAGAGAAAGAAGCGGAAAAACATCTGAAAACTTTCCAGCTGTTATAACTTAAGTGATACCATGAAGTTTTTCTTGAAGCTATACTTGTTTTCCACATCAGCATCCTAAAAATAGTAATATTTAGCACTTTAACACCTCCAGGGTCAGGGTTCGATTCCCCTCCTCGGGCCTGAGTTTGTATGTTCTTCCCATGCTTGGTGGGTTTCCACCAGGTACTCCGGTTTCCTTCCACAGTCCAAAGACATGCGGAGTGGACTAATTGGCGTTCCTAAATTACCCATAGTGTGTGAATGAGCATGAGTGAGTGTCAGTAATTTGGGAAAATATCCTAAACCTATACACTTACCAGCGACTTCATTAGCTATACCTGTTTAACTTCTCATTATCGCCAATATCCAATCAGCCAATCACATGGTAGAAACTCAACGCATTTAGGTGTATAGACACGGCCAAGACGGTCTACTGAATTTGAAGCCAAGCATCAGAACGTGAAAGACAGGCAAGTTAAATGACTTTCCACAATACATGTTTGTTGGTGCCTGGCACTGAGAATCTGAGAAATTTCGAAACTGCTGATCTACTGTGATTTCCACACACAACCATATATAGGGTTTACAGAGAATAGTCTAAAAAAGAGAAAAATATCCAGTGAGCAGCATTTCTCTGAGTAAAATACGTTATTGATGCCAGAGGTCAAAGGAGAACCGCTAGACTGGTTTGAGCTGAACGGAAAGGCAATGGTAACTCAAATAATGCAACAACATCTTGTTACAACAACGGTAAGCCAAATAGCATCTCTGAATGCACAACACATCAAACCTTGAAGCAGAAGGGCTACAGCAGTAGAAGACTGCAGTACACCGTGTCAGCTAAGAACAGGCAGAAAATCGAGGCTATGATTTACACGGACACCCCCAAAAATTGGACAATAGACAAAAAAAAAATTGGAAAAACGTTGAGTCTCGACTTCGTGACATTCGAACAGTGAGGGTCATAACTTGGCATCACCAAGATCCATCCTGCCTCGTATCAACATTTGTTGATTGTTGAATTGGTAGGTTGTTGGAGGTGTAATGGTGTGGTTACCACTTTACCACTTGGGCATTGCTTAAATGTCGCAGCTCAATACTCATCAAGTATTGTTGTCACAAAGCCTAAATCATCTTAAACTGGATTCTCTGGTCACTGTACTCAAATGGCCTCCACAGTCACGCTTACAGTCACTGATCTCAATCCAATAGAGCACCTTCAGGATTTGGTGGAATGGTAGACTTAAATCATGGATGTGCAGCCAATAAATCTGCAAACTTGTTGAATCTATACCACCTTGGCACCTTGTTGAATCTATACCATGAAGAATTAAGGCAGTACTGAAGGCAAACAATGGTTCAACCCATTACTAGTTACATAATGTATACGTTACATAATGAATGAAAACCTACATAATTAATTAAGTTTGTGACTAACTATTGCGATTGAACACGTGCGAATGCATGTTCATATCTTTGAAATGTTTGTATGTAGGGGTCTTCCCATACTTTGATGTCGTTGTAACTGATTACTTATTTACTTAAGCAAGATTCTGACCTGAAAATGCAATTTAATGTGTTTATAAAACTCATTCTTAACTTCATAGCATGCCACAATGCATGTACAAAGCATACCTCTATATACTGTACACAACATCTTTTCGAACAATATACGACTTCACAAGTTAAGTAGATTGCATCATGCATTACAATATCTGTTCACAAGTGCATTGTTATTTCTTACGGCATGCTGTAGGCTTTTGATTCTTATAACACATTATGTGTATCCTTTATTGTTAGTACATACACATACAGTATTTAATAATACTCATGTCAGCAATTATTATGCACATTCCAAGGAAGGTAGAAATATCAGGTTATGAAAATAACTTGATATTTCTAATTAATTAAATTAACTCGACAAAAAAAAAAGATTGTGACTTCTGACTGACATGATCAGATTTTTCCCTTGTACGTGTTTGTACATACTATATTATTCACAGAGATTGTGGATTTCACGGTTTCCTCCGAAACTGAAGACACTTTTGCAAAGACAGACCCTTTGTCCTGCATGTTTTTTTTCTCCCCTTCCTGTGTTGAAAGATGAGCCGACGTGACAGCTCGGGAGACTTCAGTTTGCAGAGCTTTAGAGTGACTGAGAGTACGGCTGATGCAAGCTCGGTGTTAATTATTAATTAGGGTTGATATTAAAGTGCCGCTATGCGAGGCTGCACACTGATTCCTGCTGCTTGTGGAAGCCGCACACATTAATAAACAAGGCCTATTAGATTATGCATGGGTTTAGCACCGTCTTAGGGAAAAAGAAAAAAAAAAAGGATTTCTGTTTCTGCTTTTGAATATTCATGCTTTGGTTTGTTTTGTATTGGGATTTCAAGATGATAGAGTGGAAGAGGAGCAAATATGACACGGTTCGAGTTTACATGGGTGTATTCTCTTATGTGCATGGCTCAGCTGGTGAGATGCGTCTCTGGTCCCACTGGCTGTCGCCATTTAGGAAAGCATTAAGTCTCAATAGGATGATTCAGCGATGATGAGCACGGCGGGTGCAACACAAACAAGCGAATATGAGAAATAATAACGGTGTCGTCTGCAGGGCGGATGGGTCAGCTATTGACCTTTGGGCTGGGGGCAAACTGGTTATTATTCATTAAGCATTCAGGCACGAACAAAGTTTAACATGTAATTTTAAATAACACGATCTGCCCACGCGCCGAAACAGGCAGGGATTAATATGTGCTGAGAATTCACCTGTAAAACAACTCGTGATTACAATCGTAATTATGTTTATTCGTCTCATTCCTTCCTTTGTTCCTCTGTGTAAAATCGAGGTGTTGTTACAGATGGCGCCTTGTGGGAATATCAGCTTGGGCTCGCTTTCTTGTTGGCACAGCAACTTGTCTCGTTGTTGATCGTCGCTGGAAACAGGTGCAGAGGATTTTCCTTGCGATTTCGTGTGATTCACATTCTCGGTTGGAAAGCACAGTGCAGATTACAGGCTACTGCAAGTAAAACTGAATAGAAACACGGAGCATTCTACTTTTCCTCTTTGTGCTGCTAGACATTTTTCCCCTCATGTTTTTTTGTTTTGGCTGTCATTTTTGTTAATTAAATGATGGCACAGTAAAAAAAAAGTTTTTTGTCAAAGGTTGTATCTGCCTAAAACTAAGACCCGCTATAATCAGACGTTTTTTTGTATTACGTTTTTACAATAAAAAAATAAATAAAAGAGGGGGCGCTAACTTTTAAACATGACTGAATCAAAGCCTATATGTTATCTCAAGCTTGACCAAACAAATGTTTGAAAACCTTATTAAAATATGTTCAGTAGTTTTTATGTGATGCGTGCACAAACAAACAGACAGACAAAAATTTCAAAAATAACCTTGATGTGTTCTATTACTCATCTTAGATCCCCCCCCAAAATAATTTTTTTGCAAATGTACAGACACGCCAACTTTCATTATATGAAATGTTTCATTATATGTATAGATACTGTATATGGTTACCAGCTATGATTCACACACTACGGGCAATTTGGGAATGCCAATTAGCCTAGAGGTGCAAGGTGACAGTTGTATCCCTTAAGCCACCTTGCCACCATATATACAAATATATGGTGGCACGGTGGCTTAGGGGTCGGGGTTTAATCCCCACATCAGGTCAGTTTGCATGTTCTCTCAAGTCCATGCTTGGTGGGTTTCCTTTCACAGTCTAAAGACATGCAGGTTAGGCTAACTGGCGTTTCCAAATTGCCCGTATTGTGTGAATGACAATCGGGCGTCGAGCTGGTAACCCGACCCCTTAAGTATCTGCCATAGATATATCTCCAGCCAATATGGGGAGTATCTGTTGCCCAAATTGTTGGATGGCACATGGGCAGACCAAAACACCTATGTGTGTGTGTGCTGTTGTGTGCATGCACACATACTTAAAGAAAGTAAAAATCAGAGCCATTACTCTTTCCATGATGCATCTGCGCCAGCATTTCTGTTGAAAAAAAAAAACCTCCTCAATTACATTCTGTTTCCCCCTCGTTTCCCTCGACCGCATTATCCCAAGCACAACACTTCAGATCTCATAAATTCAAGAAAATACTTTTTTTTTTCTTCTTTCTTTCATAACAACTGATTACTGAGTAATAGACTTTCTGAAGATGGCTATGTTTCAGAACATTACTCTGAACCTATCATAACGCATTTACATACACTGCAAGGTGCAGGTTCGGGGTGTTGGTTTCCAGTCCACTGCTCCACAATGTATAAGAATGTCATCAGCCACATAATGTAGATCCTATATTCTCTAGATGTCTGCTATAGGGATGAGGGGAAAATAGCTGTCAAAAAAAAAAAAAAAAAACACTGAAGCTTTGCCCTAAGCATGAACTTCAATTTTGGCTGTACACTTCCTGACCGTCTAGCTGCCCTTTGACTATAACTATTATGTGGGAAATTGCTGCATAGTGTAGCCATCTATGTCTTCTTCATATTTCTTTCCTAGGAAATATCATGGCTGTGTCTACTGTCTCGCCTCAGAGCGGAAGGCGGCTCAGAGAAGGTCAATATTTGCTCAGTAGTTACAAGGCTCTGCAGCTGACCTTGCCTAGGGTAAGCAATATGTGTGTGGTTAAGAGGAGAATGGAGCAGGAAAGGTTATAGACGCATAGTGTTTTTTTATTTCCTAGTGTTGAGCTTTTTATGTAAGACTAATCAAATGTTCTTGTATAATATGTCATTTATGCCAGTCGTTTATTATCATACAGTATTATTGCTATACAATTAATAACTATAGCACATACACTAACATGAGCAGTCATTACAGTGACAATATGTAGTGATGGTAAGAGCGCAGCTGCCTGCCAAAACCTACACTCAAATCCAGTCACAGAAGTGCATTGTTCGTGTTGTCGTTCGAACTTTCATTACTCTAGTTTACATGAGTCCCAGCTTATTACATTTTACATACACCCTTATCCAGAGCGACTTACATTTTTACCTCATTATCACATCTGAGCAGTTGATGGTTATGGGCCTTGCTCAAGAGCCCGACAGAGACAACTCGGTGGTTGTGGGATTCGAACCTGGGCCCTTCTGAACCGTAGTCCAATGCCTTAACCACTGACCCTACCTTCGAAAAGGTTCAAGACTCACCTCACTAAGTTTGCTCACAGATAACATGAGCTGCGACGGTAATTAGCTTCTAGTACAAAGCTGGACCGTAAATCCCTCTCCAACCCCCTGGAACAAGAGCACTTACTTGGTGTGTGGAACAAGGGATTCTAGCACACTCTACAAAAACCATTTTAGCTTTCTATTCAATGCTATTTGGGATTCAGAAGAGGAGAACTGAAGACTTTACAAGTCTCAAAGCTACATACTATAGTGCCAGCAAGAATTCACTTTTGTCAAAGATTGTTTAACTAGCTAACCTAATAACTTTACCTAATAACCTAATAAAATGTTAAGCAGTAATAATATACAGTAAGTTTTTTCCACATGTTCTAGAAAACTTATGTTACTTTATTATGAATCGACCATATTATAATTTTTCCTCAAAAAAAGCTGGAAGTACTGTGGTACTGTAGCTATAACAATGTAATTCCTGTCCAACCTCTAGTTTGTCCTTTTTGGGGTAACTCAGTGGTTGGGCAGTTGATTACTGGTCAGAAGGTCCCAGGTTGAAACCAGGCTTCACCCAGCTTTCACCGTTGCTAGGCGCTTAACCATCAACTGCTCATGTGTATAATGAAATTTCAACAAAAAATATAAGTAGCTCTGGATAAGGCCATGTGCCATTTGGCATAATTTTAAAAGTAGCTAAAATAGCTAAGCATAGTGCAATTGGTGCAAATCCGTCCATCCTGAACATTTCCCGTGGAAAACTTTAGCTCTATTACCTCTGACAACGGAGACTCCTCCCCCTTTTTGACTTACATACAGATCGTCCATGTTCCGACCAGAATCCAGCCTCCGGTGTTAGCGATATAATTAGAAAATCGAGTTTGGCGTTTGACCTGCTGCGGAAATTAAGCTGTTAAGATTTGCTCGCATTAATTATTTGTTGAGTTCCTTCGAATAATACGAGCCCACGTGTCATTTCTTGTGTACAGCGCTGGAGGCGAAAACCTGATGCTGCAGCACATTATTCTTTCATTAGCAGGGCAGTGGAGATATGAAATTACATCTAAACTGTTTGTTTGTTCTCCTACTCTCTCGAATATGCCTCTCTCCATAATGGGTTCAGAAGTTATCCTCTCCTCGGGAGGCATGATCAGCGTGCTCTCCTGCAATTCGAGCGGATCTTTGATGGATTTTTTTCCTTCTCTTTTTTCCAAGCTGGTTGCTACAGTAGCCTTTTTAAATCCACTCTCTCAATTAATGTGATGAATGAAATGGAGAACTCTGAACTTCTTCTCCATTTCCTGTTCCTCTACTGTAAGTCCATCTCGCTTCGTGAGACAAGGTTGGCTTGGTTTGTTTGTCTTTCTCTCTTTGCGCAACGTAATATGTTTCCATGATGATTTGCAATATAAAATCTTGAGCGGAATATCAAACCGAGCCCTGAACTTCTGAACCGCCAAAAGGGACCACGGCTCCGTCTTGGAGTTTACTACTGACGTATTCGGCACAAATCTAATAAATGCTTTTCTCCAAAGCTAATTATACTTTATTTCATATTACTGTAGCAGCCTTCGTACCTCTGGGACTCGTACGTCTGCATCAGGGAATCACGTGGCTCTATCATCTAACTCTCTTTCTCTCTCTCTCTCTCGTCTTACACTGCTGTGTATCGCTTTTTCACATTGGGGTAAACACTTTCCCTGGTCTGGCCCTGGGAAAATGTTTCATACAGCTTCCTGCCGGGGGCGGGGAGCGGTGTGAGACACATTTAAACAGTTTCATGATTTGTAGAGGCATGTAAAGTGCTCGTTGTCGTATCGGTATATCAATCACACCATTAAACGGGCCCTCCCCGAGTCGTACAAAAGGAAAGCGCAAAAACAGCAGTGCTAATTGAATTTCCTATAGTGTACTCCAACCATCATTAGGAAAATGCACTATAGATTGCAATGTATGCAATCATTTTTCATCTTATAGCAGTTTGAGCAATCTCAAATATAGAAGTTGCATTTTGGGATAAAAGGGCTTTTTACAAGCCCAAAAAAAAACCCCAGCTATAACAATACAGTGAGATTATGTCATCAGAGAGTCTCTCACTAAGAGCCTGAAATTTTGGCCCGATCTCTGAAATCGTTCCCTCTGGCTCAGGGCTTGATTACTATTTCATCAGACAAAGACACCCCCACCCCGACCCCTTTAAAAAATGGCACTTTTAGACTTTCTTTCGCTTGCTTGACCCTAGGACTGCAAAATCGAGCTCCGCGAAATATCTATCAGGCCGAATCCCGAAGGAATAAGAAGCCGCTTGGCTGTTCGTTTCTGCCTAATGGCCGCTACGTGATTGACTTCCTTAATAGTAAATGTTAATTAAACTCCAACATGAGAGAGTTTGTTGCTCTTAAGGACTCCTTTGCTAAGTGGAATTTGATTGGGTTACTTTCCCGCTGTTTCATTTCTCTGCCAAATGTCAACACGGAGAATATATCGTAACGCCGTGTTAATAAAGCTGCCTGAAGCTGACATAAGTCATATGTTATTATGTTATTATGTGTTACCAAACCAGTGTCAGGACTCTGTAATATGAATGACAGATCACCACAGCTGAACTATCTAATCTCTTATTATACCATCAACCACCAAGCATAAACCAGCATAGAGCTGCTGTTCTATACCATGTCTAGCAAAATCTATCAGGATATCAGCGTATAATATTCAATATTTTAAGTTATATTGAGATATTTTTCTTGTTATTGTCGGATCAATATTGATGTCTCAGTTGTTGTTTCTAATAAATTATCTGCTGCTGATATTGCAAAAAATATTTTTAAAAGTTCCAGAATTTAAATAAAAATAAAGGCACCGGTTTCTATGAAGCCCATATTCATATTCATAAATCATTACAACTTGCTTATCATTACTTTGATGTTTGTCAATTATACGTTTTAATACTAAGGTAACAATTTCTCTGAAGGAAACATCTACGTACAAAGACTTTCTTAACAAGTTATAACACACTCATAAATCATCCTGATTGTAGTTAGTAAGTAGCGCTTGTGAGGCATTATACAGAGAGATTTTATCAGAAAATGAAACATGTTTAATATTTTTGTTAACACTCAATGGAAGTTATATAGACAGTATAATAAACTTTGGACGCATTCATATGATGTTATAATGCTTTATTGGGAATTAGATTTTATTCTGATTATGGATTATTATCTTTATTACATATAAACTCTTAACATGATGCATTATAAATAGTGTTCATAACACTTTATATGACCAAATCCCATTTTGAATAGTGAGACATTATAATGCTGATATAATGTCTTATACAGTAGGCATTACTTATACAATAATTCATAATTGTAACATGTTTAATGCAGTGTAAACAATGCCACAACCAGTAATGATGTTTCATAAATCATTATAATGCTTCATGAACCCCTTATAATGTTAGAAATGTTTCTATAAGTCATTAAACATATAGCCTTAAAAAAGCTAAAAAGCTATAATCATAAACTGCTAGCAATGCAGTACCGTGAGTAAATCATTTATAAACTATGACCTGTAATGCATTTTCATAAGTAGACATAACAATGTGTAAAATGTCCTATAAAATTCATGTTATAAAGGTAGTCATAGACCATTATGCTGTACTGTACATATGGCCTTTATAACAAAAGTGTCCAGTTTCCAGCTTTATGAGGCATTATTAGAGTTTATGAAATGCTTATAAGGGATCATTACTTCCTTTATCATGCCAGGGTAAAATGAAAGTTCTCACGGCATACTGCAGATTGTAGACGTCCCGTTCATAAATCTGAATACATTTATTTCACCCTTTTTTAGTCTTATCTGAAATCTGAAATAAGCTTTTTTTTTTTTTTTATCATACCTGGTCAGCAGGTCTGTACACAACACTGATCCTGAATCAGTAAAAAAAAAAAAATTAAAAAGCAGCTTGTACCTGCATAATTATTGTTGGCTATGACCTGACCACGACATAGCCCTTTCTCCATAATTACCTGTCAGACTCATTAGAGAGTCTGTTGAAATTTGCCGGATAAAGGTTGCTGAATGGCGGCAGTGGAGTGGACGCAGTCAAATCAAACGGCATCAATAGGCAGCGAGGCAGCAGGGGCACCAGACGTGACCTCGGTGCTCTAATAGGACTAGATGGTGGAAGACATTGTCAGTATTTTTCAAGGAGCTGACGTAATACAGCAGCCCGAGCGGAGAGGGAGGTGAATAGATAAAATGAATGAAAGAAAATCAAGAACAAGTGTGTAGTTTTGTAAATCCGTGCCAATTTTCCCATCGTTTATATAAAATCAACTATTGGAAACACTAAATACTTGGTGCGCACATACTAGCGTATAAGTATGTACAGCCGTCTGAGGTCCTTAGGGACTGGTACACTATTATGCGTTGTGGGATCACCTTAGAGATTTGTATTCACATGGGAGCTACCAGAGGGTTCATGTAGTGATGGGAAGTTTCTTGAAGTGATTCAGTTCTTTGAATCATGGTGATCAAAAATGAATGAATCTTTTTTTTTGAGTCATTAAGTTCCTTGTTTTTTTTGACTCAGACTAGAAGACTCATGAGAAGAGCCGCTCAATTCTGTTTACTGTGTAATGCAGAGTAATGGGAGTCACGTGACAAAAGATCGAACGATTCAGACCAAAAGACTCGAAAGGTAACTACAATTATAACTACTGTACTACTATAATAAACAGTCTGTTTCCTGTACATGACCTACGAATCACTCTCTGAGACGACTCGTTCTTCTGAGTCACGTTAAAGACTCGTTCAAAAAGAATGAATCGTTCATGAACGACTCATCACTATTCTCATGATAAAGTCAAATTCATCAGGGTTTTTATTTGGGAATATTTTCTATAATGGTCCTATTATAATAATATAATGTATAACCATGTCATCATAAACTATGAAGACATTCATAGGGTCATACAGGCATTAATTCATCATAAGGCATCATAATATACCATGCGTTGTTATGTTTATTGATGTACTGCAACTCGATTACAGTAATTTATAGCTGTGGTTATAATGCATCATAAATGTTGGGACTGTATCACAAATTTATGAAAACACTGAGGTCTCGCACCTTCAGGGTCAAGGGTTCGATTCCCAACCCAGGTCTGAGTGCATCGAGTTTATATTTACAATGTTCTTCCCATGCTTGGTGGGTTTCCTCCGAGTACTCTGGTTTCCTCCAACAGTCCAAAGACATGCAGATTAGGTTAATTGCCGTTTCCAAATTGCTCGTAGTGGGTGAATGACAATTAGACGTCCAGCTGGCAACTCGACTTCACTTGATCTGCCGAATGGCACATGGATGGACAAAAATTCCAATGATGGACCAAAAAAAAAAAGTCTCCGGGGATAGGCTCAAGTTCCTTATAGATTTTGATCTTAATAGAGTTACAGCAGTTGTCCTTTGTAATTTAGATGAAAATAGATTATAGCTTAGCTGGTTAAAAAGCGGAGATCATCTACCAAACAATTAGGCTGTAGTTGGATAATTAGGGCTTTCCAAGCTGTGCATCTCTTTCTCTCGCACACATTCTCTCTCTCTACCTTTGTGTGTGCGGGTGTTTAAGGCAGGCCGTTTGGTGATGTTCGCACACACCATCGCTGTTTGCCAAACCTATTATACAACCATGTCCCACGTCTTAAATTGCTTTATTTCTGCTGACGCCTGCTCGGCTACGCACAATTTGCATGCCGTTCAAGGAGTAGAAGTAGACAAAGATTCAGCATGAGCTGTAGAAAAAGAGAGAGAGAGAGAGAGAGAGAGAGAGTATGGTGGTAGGAAACCAGAGAGTGTGAAAGCAAGACTGAACAGTGGGAAATAGCTTCTGATTACTGTAGCATCACATACTTTAAATCATAAAAAACAAATGTGATTTAAACAACGATTTCAATATTTTTTTCTTTTCTTTTTTTTTTTTTTCCCCTCGGGCAGCAATTCTTTTTACTTGTGCACTACAGCTTTGGAGAATGGTGTAATTATGTCCTTATTGTATTAATTTTACTGTATAGTGGCTTTGTGTAAATCATGTAAATGTGGGAAGTGCCTCAGCATATGTACAGTTAGCGGCATTTTCATTTAGTATATTCCTTGTTATTGAATAATAAATAAACGTGACTAGAGGAGAACATTTTAGAGATTTTCCATCATTCCTGTCATGAACAGGCTGCCCAGGCAAGCCCCGTCTCTGTGCATACTAATGCTCCTTTAGTACAGACAATGGGCTAAAGACTGATTAGTGCCATTGCTATCCAGTTGTGATGCCCAGTGAGCACCAAAAGCCCACCAAGTATCAAGAAAGAGCAGGCTACCAGCATGTCCCCTAGACCTTTAGAGTCATAACAGTGGGTTTTCAAGTTACTACATTAGCAAGTGCCAGCAAGTGCCGCAAGAGTCTAATTAGGGAACATGGAGGTGTGTGCTGCAGTAGTGTGCCGTGTGCCATTATGTATTTATTTTTTTTTCCATTAAGCATTGCTTCTTGTGACCCTTAAGCCATGGTAGTGTCAAAGAAATTGGAGAATATTTTTTCTATGCCCAGCTAAAAGTTCGTAATAATGGCCTTTTACTGTTGTTAGCTCGACCTGAGGTTATATCCTGTATTTAATTTATTGATTTGTTCTCATGAATAAATATTATTGTTAATCCATATTGCAGTCCATTTAGAGCTACCAGCTTCAAATATCAACAATTAACAAACAGCACCTCAGATTATAAGCGTTTTAACGATTTACAGAGCAAGTGGCGGATACATCCCAATATCAACTGTTTTAAAGAGATGCTTGGAGATTTGTGGGTGCTTCCAGCATCGTTTTACAAGGTACAAAATTTCATCATTCAAGAAAAATTTCAACTTCAAGATCATTGGAATTAGAAGATGTGTCCAAACGTTGGACTGATGGTGTAGCCACATAAAGTAAAGCATATAAAATGCCATATTGCATAGTTTATTGTTCTCAGAATATTCAATAATAAGTTTTTTTTTAACAAGTAATACTCTACAGCCATGGCCCAAAGTTTTGAGAATGACACAAATATTATATGGAATATATAAATATGAAATATAATTACAATCATTTCATACAGTAAGTGCCAATGGCTATTTTTGACAGTTACATTCAATTTATACAAAGAGTCTGCAACTTCTGCAATTAGCGCTCACCTTCATACGGCAGAAAGGAAGCCACTTCACTCATATTCACTTCACACATAAGTTTTGACATAAGACAACTTCTTCCAGCCATCAAAGAACAGTTTGGTGACCAACAATGCCTTTACTTTGTCATAAGGCGAAAGTGATTACTAAGTGGCTCAGGGAACAAAACTTTGAAATTTTGGGTTCATTTCCAGGAAACTCTCAAGACCTTAATCTCATCGAGAACTTCTGGTCAATCCATAAGAAGCAGGTAAACAAACGAAACAAAACTAACAAACTCCAAGCATTGGCCCAGAAATTGACTGACTGCACGCCAGGGCAAATTTTTGAGGTCTTGAAAAAGAAGGTGCAACACTCCACAGAATAATTTTTATTTTCTTGATACAACTTAGTAAGACTTAGTGATTCAAGGCCTTTCAGGGGTCTAGGTCTAACACTCCTGGGAAATGCCAGGTAATTAACTGGCAAGCAACAGTGCTTAAAGCTAAGTCCCGGTCCGGTTATTGTGCCCTCTAGTCAAGTAAGTGGCCACACAGTGGGCTGTGCTGAGGTCAAACTACAACATGGTCATGACGCAGTGCACTTTTTTTGTTTGCTCATGTTTTTGTTCTTGTTTGTCACGTTGCTTGAGTCCTGCTTGAGTGCCTGCCAAGAAAGGCAGTCAACAGTAACCGGGTGAATTCTGAACCAACACACAGCAAAGGAAGATTACTGTTTAAGAGTCTGGCTTGTAACATTGAGATGTTTCTCTTGTGCCCCACAATTGTCCCTCAATCTTGACCTGCTTGTGCAAGCATGGGTTGCTTTATGTGAGATGTGTGTGCCCTGTGATGGATCGGCACCCCCATCCAGGTTGTACCCCATCTCATGCCCTAAGTCTCCTGGGGTAGTCTCCAGCCCCCCCCACGACCCTGTATACAGGATGAAATGGTATAGACGATGGTCAATATTTGATTGTTCTCTCACATGCTGTGGAAAATAATCAAACATGATGTGTACTATAAATCCAGTTATACCGCAGTAGCCACATTTACATGGACAATATTTCTCCAGTCTGATTGAAATCATTCTGATTACACATTCCAACTTTTTACACGGACCCTGGTCCGAAGCATTTAATCAGAATGTAACATTTTTGAAATGCACAAAATGGTTCTGCCTGATGTGAGGCATTTAATCTGCCACTAATATAACTTTTTTTTCTCCAACTTTGAAGTGAAGTCAGGCTTCCCATCTTTCCCATCATGATTGGTTACAAGAATTCAGTCTCAGTGATTAGGTAGATGCTTATGAAATGTGAGCCCTTCCTTAGCCAGAGACCCAGTGGATAAAAGTCTGAAGTAAAGAAAGAGTTGCTCTCAAGAGGTGTACAGACCACTGGTTTGAAACTCATTACTTCACCTAATGCTACCCACTAGTGAGGTAAACATGCACCGAAATAATGTATTTATTTCAACACTAGAAAAAAGATCAGATCAAGTGTTTACACGGCTCTTATACAGTATATACAGTACAGTATGTTTGTAAACTAGGACTGTATAAACGTACAATATTGAAATAAAGAAAAGCATGTCATGGTTAAAGGAAACAAATGATGCAGTTTTATCATTTTTCAAACATTAACTTTTAACAAGAGAATCGAGAAAAACGAGAAGTGTAGCTCGAACACACAACTTTTTATTTAAAGTTTTATTCAAACTTTCAACTAGAAGCTTTTTACTGTATAATGAAACTTGCCCATTCAGCACACCCGGTGATGTTTCCTCAGTCATCTAATCATCTGCATTTAAATGTCTGATTATTACTCTAAGCTGGGTATTCGCACTGCAATTATGGGAAGCCGTTAGTGTTAAACTTGGTGATATAATTAATTTGCGTAAAAAAATAATAAGTCTAGATTAATCACAGGTGTTAACACGTTAATATTGACACCTCTAATAAAAACATAATAAAGAATTGTCTTAGTATTAGGCAAATACAACCTCAAATAAACAACAATATATAACTACTTTTCATCATGCCTTTACTTGCCTAATAAAAAATTAAGCCAAGAAGCAAAAAGTCGCATGTGCAATATAAACTTCTTCCATGATTCAGTTGATTCGCTGGTATGCTTTGGATCATTGATATGCTCCATGGCCAAATTTCGACCAAGTTTTTTGAATTAGCAAAAAACCTACTTTTATTCCTCTAAAAAATCTCCTGCTAGACTAATGCACTTAACCGACTGTTCAATTAGAGCTTGGATACCATCAAGGTAGAAATTTCTCTCAGTACGCCGGAGCCATGATCGATCTGCCTGCTTGATGTCTGAAACGCTGGCCTCCCAGGAACTCCTTTAATATCCCAAACATGTGAAAATGGGTTGGAACAAGGTCAGGACTGTACAGTTGATGAGGCAATAACTGCCAGCCGAGTTCTTTTAATGTGCAAGTGGTGTTGGTGAATCGTTTACAGTTGTGTACAGTTCACACGGACAGATTCATGAGAAAATTTATCACAATTGTAGAATTTGAAAAAAATGCTCCCCAATTGCACAATGCCTCCAAAACACACAAAACAATAGACGATTTATTACCTGTTACTTTTTTTTTCAAATGCTTTATTACTGTAGGTCCATGTCTCCTGGACAGGTAGAACGTCGTTAGGAACTGATTGAATCAGTGACCGATGCAGCAAATTATCCCTTTTTTGGCGTTTTTTTTTTTGCGGCGTAAAGTTAGTTGAGAACGCTAGAGATCCTGTTCCACCCAAATGCATCTTTAATTTGAACAAAGCTGTAAAATTGATTAGGTAGAAGATTTTTTTTACGAGAATTTGTAGGCTCTTCTGCAGTTTCTACAACATAACAGTTTACACTGAGGATAAACCTTGGTCTTTAGGAGCCATCCATCTAAAGCAATCAGGAAAGTTTCCTCATTTCCTAATTATTGCGACCCAATCAAGGACAGCGCTGAGCAATTATTTCAGCAAACTGTGCCGTTGGATCGAAGAAGTAATTTAGGAGTGATTAAAAACTCCAAACCACCAGATGAGATGTCTTTCTCTCTCTCTTTTTTCTTTTCGCTGTACCAGTCTCAGCAACCCCATCTCTCTCTCTCTCTCTCTCTCTCTCTACCAGACACTCTCCCTTGAGTGCTTTGTCAAGCTGTGACTATAGTTTCAGGATCAATCATGTTGTGGAGTCAGACATGGAGAAGAAGTGGGCTAAAGCTCAGGAGGGAAGGAGGGAAAATGAGAAATGAGGAAAACACATCTGGGTGGTTCCAGCAAGTTCCCTGAGTCACTCAACATCACTGGAATTGCTGAGCCAATTAAAACTTTCTTGGTCTTGTCACTGAAACGTGCTTGGGTTATGTAAAGAAGACCTTCCTTCTTTCTCTGTCAGGGGAAAGATAAAGCAGTTTAAGGAAAATGGAATGAATAATAAATATCGCTCTATCAATAGAAGGAGGAGAGCGAAAGCAAAAGACAGATGACCTATCAAATTGACCTTCGTTTAAAAAAAAGCCCTGTTTTTCAATTCTTTCTACAAATTAACAAAAGGCTCTGCGAACTTGGAACAGATAGCTATGGCGGGGGAATGTGGTGGAACTCTACGATAGTTTCTAGACAGCTTTAGTTTCAGTTACAGTACATCTTGTCCCAATGACCAATGACCTGCCTAAACATTAGCATAAAATTAACATACTCTGGTGACATTTGGATCCACCTGAGGTTATGCAAATTAATTGGGAATATTAATTGGAACAAATGAAACAAATTAATACTGTTTGCTAGCAAATTTCAGGCATCTAGTATTAAATCTGTGTTCACAAGGTGATATTACCTCATGCCTAGTGCCTAGTGTCCCATCCCAGGGTGCTGGAGCTCCGCTGGCTTGTTGAAGCTTACTTTAAATCCTGGCCATTCCTTATTCAAGAGAATTCTCTTTCGCAACGCTTGACTTTGCTGGAACCGCTAGATCTGGTTCTCTAATCTCATCAATCCATTTTCTTTCCTATTCATATAGTTAAAGAGCTACAGAATGATTGGTTTGGTTTAGGTCAAGCATGTCTGCAACAGCTTTCACCATGCTGCCTTTTGAATGTCTAATTAATTCCCCAGGGCTTAGAGCGAGAGCATCAAGACACTCGGCAGAATAACTTCTCCATCAGTGCCAGACACTGCCAAGACTGGAGCAGCACAAATAACCAACAAACACATCACATGCCAAAAATCCGTGACTGAAGCACATTCAGATTCTGGTGTATTTCTGCCTGAAATCAGTTCCAATATGGGACCTTGATAAAGACAGTTTTAAGAAGAATAAAAATAAATAAATAAAAAAGAAGAAATTGAGCTCAGGCAGCTGCCAAAACAAAAGACTTTCTTTTTTTTTTTCTATCAACCTTGATAGGAACATCTTGTGCTGCTTTTATAAACCTTCAAAGCACCGTTTTTTTTATCTAAATGAATAGACATTGCTCTTAGATGCCCGGTGCCATTCTTTCAGATGTCCCATGATGGCCAGCATGCTGTTATTTGTTACAAAAAATTCTCAGTCAGGTCAAGAAACTCGAAATGTCTTTAAACACCAAATGTTATTTCTCACCAACAAGCCTGAATGCCACTGCAGTATTTCCACACATGTGAATTACCATATCATTATGCAACCTGTCACATCCGTTTCTTCTCCTTCTCCCTTCTTCACATTGCTCATTTTCTCTAGGAATAGAATTCTAAACCTCCCCAGTCTCCCCTTCTACTTCTCTTAAGTCAACTTCCACACTTGTTCCCCCGCTGTCCCCTTTCAAAACAATTCCTGCCGGTAGCATCGAGTGCAGGGACTTCTTCATATCCTTACAGAGTCTTTCTTTTCTCTTACGCAAGCTTGGGAAATGATTATATTAGTGATTATGTTATAACTATTATGAACTGTTTAGGGAGTCTTGGTGTTCTAATCCTATTTGTTCATTAATTATACTACTCAGTTCTTCAAAAAGCGGACAGGCACCCAAGGTTGAGTTACTGATATTCAATGATAACCTTGAATGCATTCAGTTTGATTAAGTTTCAGTTTACTGTATGTGGTCAGGTTTATATTTAATATTGATTATTTCTATCTATTCATCTTAAAACCTCTGTAGTCCAACCAGAGATCGTTTAGGCCAATGGTGACCATTGTAATTATTCCCATTTTTTTTTTTTACCACAATCGTGGTAGGACCTCTGGTTAACATTCACATTAATAATCTAAGAGCAATTAAGGGAACACCAATTAGCCTAATCAGCATGTCTTTGGACTGTGGGAAGATACCACAGATCACCCAGAGAAAACCCACCAAGTATGAGAAGAGCATGCAAACTCCATGCATACAGACCTAAGATGGAATACAAACCTGAAACCTGGAGGTGCAAGGTGACAGTTCTAACCACTGAGCCATCGTGTAGCCAATGATAATTATATACCTAATCATATCATGAGTAAATATAATTTATTCAAAAAAAAAATTATCGATAGTCCACATGTCTCTCAGTACATGGACTCTCAATACTGTCACTTTGCAGTTCTAGGCTCAGGGTTCAATTTCCACCTCTGGTCTGTATGCAGAGTTGCATGTTCTCTTCTTGCTTGGTGGGTTTCCTCCAAGTGCTCCAGTTTCCTTCCACAGTCCAAAAACCTGTAAATTAGGCTAATTAGCGTTTCCAAAATGCCCATATTATGTGAGCAAGTCTGTCATTGTGTGTATGTGTAAGCCCTGTGTTGGTTTGGCACCCCATCCAAAGTGTACCCCACTCAGTCCCCTGGGATAACTGCCTGTGATCCTGTATACAGGATGAAGTGGTGTATATAGTAATCCTTAATGTCCTGTTTTATTATTCTGGTTTGATCTTCCTTCCGTTTCCTGTTTTTGATGCTAATCATGATTCATATTAGTTAAATATTCATATTAATAAAATTTACTTGATTTGTTTACTTGCTTTATTAGAGTTCCATTGACCTTTCACCCCCCTGTAATAGGTGTGTCTTGGGAAACTTGTGTTGTCTGGTTTCCCTGCATGTTTAAAGTCATTGGTTGTATCATTAACCTGTTTTTATTCATGTTTTTTTTTTTTAACAATTACTGACAACCCATTCAGTAACTTGCCTGTACCCAAACTGTCCAAATTCTGTGCTATCGTTTCTTTAGTATTGACACCTGCACTTTGTTGCCTAACATACACTGTCTGTAAACATCTCTGTTTTGTTGTGTCTTGGCCAAGATGTGTCGTCTGGTTTCTCTGCATGAGTCATCTGTTGTTTCAGCAGGTTATTTATTTGTGCATGTTTTTTTCCCGGGTTTACAATTACCGCTTGTACTCTGATAACTCAAACCAGCATTAAGAATGGCTACCCAATCACCCGTGATAAAGACGTCAGAATGCGCTCGATCTTTTTACGTTGGACTGTTCACCAAAGTCCGGTGTAAGTGCTCGAGATTCTGAGCTGGTAGTAAACCTTATCGTATATCTTTTCTATAAATGAATAGGGCAATAAAAGTATAAATGCAATAAAAGTAATGCATTCCTTATGAAAACGTACTCCATGAAATATTAAAGGAGGATATTCTCAGTGTCAAGGCATTAGCCATCAAAATTAACATCAATAACAAGCAGAAGTAATGAGCAGCCTTCTTTGGTGTGGGTTTATAATTTGATAGTGGACTGGCCATTTTGCGTGCTGTACTGTATGTAGAAACTCTGTGACATTTTAGTGCATGCATAATTGGAGTCGGGAGAGAATGAGGTGATTGACCTTTAACTTATTTTGTCAGTTGTTTTTGCAGTGGTGCTTGTTTCTGTTCATTCGTTGGACAGTGGAGTGCCAAAAGGGCACTTCTTAAAGACCGGCTTGAATTAAAACACATACACACACACGCATGCACACACATATGCACCTGTATGGAGTTTTTACCAACCTACTCACACCATGGACTCCATAATCATTTGACACCTTGTTTTTCCATCGTAGACAGTTCTCAAGCTTTAGAGTCGACAGAGTTGTAGAAGTGTCATTCTCCTGAAAGAGCACCGGTAATTCTCTCCAAATATGGTGTGAGGAGATGTTGGTCCATCGCCTAGCAGCCTTGCTTCTAATCACCTGGCCTGTTCCCCAGGAAATCACAGAACCCATTCAGTACAAGACTAAAGGACAAAAGAAGCCCTTTAATGATTTGCTGATTGTGGCCAAACGGGTGATTAAACCCCGCTTCTCCAGACACTACTCCTCTGTGTCCTAGTGATGGAAGAGCAGAAATAGCCATAGAGACAGAAAGAGGGAGCAGAGGGAGAGAGAAAATGAGGACGGGAAAAGGTGGGGGCCGAGGGGGGTCTTTTACATAATCCTGGCGTGTTAATATGCACAGCAAGACAGGAAGCTTTCCTCCCTTTTTTTCTTTCCTTTTTTTGTAAATAATCCAATATTTAATGTAGAGAATAAAACAGATCCTGCTTTTGTAGCAAAATAGTCATTGTTGGAAGTGGGTGCATGCAAGAGTAGTGGTCTGATCCATGTTCAAACCAGCTTTCATGGATTTTTCCCTAATAACTACTATATTCCTCTTACCCCATATTGATTCCCAATGCTCAAGTCATTAGGTAATTATATTACTGACATTGTAGCAGCTATAAACATTCATTTTCTAACCAGTCGGCCTTTTCTTCTCTAAAAGAGTAGAAATGAAAGAAAAGATTCAAGAGAAAACAAGTCAAAAACCTTCATCCACAAAGCCCTGGCACTGGAGACTTCTTCCATCATATCTCAGTTGATGTGGACTGAAAAAAATACATCTAATAAGTTTAATACAAGACCAGCTTAGCTCATGGCATGGAATTCCCAATCCTTGATTAACAATCCACTGAGGATGCTCATTAATGCATTCCGAAGTCCATTCCCCAGCAATCCAACACATTTTTACATCAGGGTAATGTACCATAATGGGTTCCTTTAGTTTTTAAGGGTGTTTTCACATTAGGGCTTAGGATCATTTCAGAGAACACATTTTCCTCAGTGAGGACACACACATTCCGTGTTTGGGAACCATGCCCAAGTCCGCTTGAAGAGTTGGCCTCGGGCACAGTACAGTGTATTTGGGCACAAATTGAATCAAACTGAAATCTCTGTGTATGGAGAACATGTGGTGATCTCATCCTCTGACCTGAAAAGCCATAGCTAATAAAGTGGGACGGCAAGCAAGAGCATTTGCTGTTGAAAATTTTTCCCTAAAAAAAGTCAATAATGTTGGGCATAGAGCGAAAGTACAGTATACTGCCTTCTTATCTTATGTTTAATGTTGGCTCCCAAACCAAGTAGGTGCATATTGCCTTAGAGTGTAAATATGCAAGTGTACCCGAGAACGAAGCACAAAAAAAAAACAATGTGAACGCTGGCCAGCAGGGGAGTGGGGAGGGGGAACAATCATGGTCCCTAAGCATGCTACAAATAAATCGTGCATAGTCTGAAAACATCTAATCTTTCTAGTAAAGAATTTTTTTTTGTTGTTGTTTTTTATCTAATGAAAACTTATATTCGTTCAAAGAATATCTACTCAGAACATCTCTGAATGGGACTCTAAGGTTTTCAAATCTCTAATATGGTTCTAAAGGTATAATTACAGTTTTGGTAAAAAAAAAAAAAAAAAAAAAATTGACTTTGGTTTAAAAATTACAGTTTTAGGTAAAAATTTAAATACAGTGATCCAAATACCCCCAACCCCCAAACAAATATCTTTGGATTCATTGGATTGTTAGGAATTGTAAGGGCTTGATATCTTTCTAGCCCTGTCTGTAGATTAATACAATCTATCTTTACGTCAGGTGGTTACACCAAATAAAACATTCTCTAGATTTGATCACCACGTTTACCCTTCCCCATAGCTTATACTCATGTTCTTAATTTCATCGATTTCTGGTTAAGGTTTCCAACAGGTTTGAATTATGTTGTGCTGGTTTTAATATTTACTCTTTATAGATTGAAGTTCTTAAGTGCGGTGCCCTTGACTTCTTATTGACTTCTGTGTTGCGCAATGGTCCTGGAGGCTCAATATGTCATCTGACATGTGTGTGGGATATTTGATTAAAAAAATGGACTTTTGGTAGCTGTGGACTCCATGGAATCAGAGCAGCACAGTGCTCGTCAGTGTGCCTCGAGCAAGCTGATGGCAGAAAGATTGATGGACACTCTGTACTACAGTCAACAACAGAGCGGCTCTGGCACATGGTAGAGCTAGTGCAGCTTTTTTACCTGGCAGCTACGAATAATAATGCCGTGTGAGTGCCTGGGAGAATATGCGTAGGCGGATTGAACTAGTAAGAGAGATTTATACCTCCTGCCATTTACCAGATTGCTCATTCATAATCAGCATCTAAATATTTCCTACCATAGATTGTTAAATAAACTTTCATTAATGGCTAAAAATATTGAGACAATAGTTAAATTCATACATTATTACAAGAATAAATGCAGTTCTTTATTTGTCAAAACCTCTTTCATTCATCAAGTTGGGCTGAGAGTCAAAAAGACCTTCACAACTGGCCTCCACTGTTCCTAGATAGATGGACGGTGTTTTATTTATAGTATAAAGGAATACATGTAATATGTTAACTATAACACATGGCATATGTTGTTTTAATACTTGTGGCCACCACTGTACATGATTTCATAAATACACACATAAAAATTTTAACGTCAAAGTGTGGCTTTGATGAATCAAGGTTTATCCATTTATATGTACATTAATACAAGCTCCTAGCTTATAATCTAGCCTGGAAGGAATGTTTCCGCGATTGCACATGTTTTAGCATGTGTAATCTGCTTTACTAAATTTAGTCCTGAGTTTCCCCCAGACACATTTGTATGCTAGCCATGAATTAAATCAGTGCTTGTTCTTCCCATAAAATCCTTTTAAATTTTCTGCTAAGCATGAACAAATTAAAATTTTAAAAACACGCTGCAGGCGGATTCCTTGAAATGCAAAGCATGTTGTATTGTGTTATGATATATGTATACACCAAAAGCCCAAGAGCATATATAAAAGAAAATTAAGCACAGTGTCTATCTATAAAAGCAACATGCCCATACCTTTTTAGCCTTCTATATTCATCAGTTATCCATGCAAAGAAAAAAAATAGCACAAATGTTGGGTTTTTTATGGATCTAGTTGGTATTAAATCGCATTCCCGTGTTTATGATGCAAATGTAATATTTATGCCCTGCAGGCATGTGTTCCAGCTACTGTGGGTCTTACATCGTGCTTGTTCATTTTGATGCAGATTATTTTATCTCACTTTATTTGAGCCATTCATGTTAATTCCTCTTGTCGTTTGGGTTTGGTACGAGTTGCTGTTTTAATTACCAGCAATTTGAATAATGTTGATTCTGTTAATTATGGTTGTTAGAAAACTGAGCACCAATTCATGTGTGGAATAATCATAGGTTAAATATCTGGAAAGGTCAGAAGGGGTTATTGAATATTACCCCTGGTGCGATGAACTGGTTTATTTGATTGGCCACTGGTCCAGAATCAGGTAATGGGTACCATAAGGCATTCTATTGGTTCATTGATTGAACAAACACAATTACATACATATTGAGTTTACTGGGGTCAGAGGGGAAGCTCAATGGTAAAGGCATTGGACTACGGTCTGAAAGGTCTTGGGTTCAAACCCCAACACCATAAAGTTGGGCCCTTGAGCAAGACCCTTGGCCCTCAACTGCTCAGATGAATAATGAGATCAAAATGTAAGTCGATCTAGATAAGGGCATCTGCCAAAGGCTGAAATGTAAATGAGACATGTTTTCACAATTTTTACATAGGTTTCTTCTTAACTCTGAAGTGCCCCTACAACTGAATAAGTGTGTAAATATATGGAATATTCCACTGGTCCCATTTGGTTTCCATTGGGATTTTTTTACAATTTACATTTATTAAATTTGGCAAACACCCTTATCCGGATCGACTTGCATTTTTATCTCATTCTTCATCTAAACAGGGGTAAAAAACCCATGCTCAATGGCCCAACAATGGCAATTTGGTTGTTGGTGGGGGTTAAATTCTGAACCCTTTGATCAGCAGTCCAATACCTTAACCACTAAGCTACCCGAACCCCCAAAAGTAACCTTTTGTACTCCTATTACAAAGTTTCTAGAATGTCCTTCCTCATTAACACTAAGCTATTTTGGTTGGTTTCTGTTTATTTATCAGTTTCTTACAGACACGAAAGAACATTGTGTCATATCACTCCATTCTTACATTCTAAATTTACAGAGATGCCAAAGTGTGAAAATCGGAGTGAAGTGCATGTACATTTCCCAGACCTGCCACCCGCTAGACAGACAGGATTTAAATAAAGGCTATCAGTGCCAGGGATCCTAATAAAGTATTTATTGAAGGAACTTGGTCGAGAGAAGAATGTTGTGCTTAACAAGCTTTCAGAAAAACATGAAAGTTCTATTACAAGAAAGCAAGAATTCACAGCTAATGCAAAAAGTTCGTTATACCTTAAATAAAGCGCCTAAACATGCAAACCTTACTACTTCTATCTAGTGTATTTTCTTTCAATCATTTTATCTCCAGTATATTGATTCTGGTGGTAACTGCTACAGTATATTGGCATCTCAAATTATGTCACGTATTAAGGCAATTCACAAATTATCTTACAAAAAAAAAATATAGCATAAAATAGCTCATAATTCTCGAGGGGTAATGGTTTGGTTCATTTTACCCACATTTATGGCTCTTCTTATGGCTCAATTCTGCTTCTGCATCTAGTCTATGCAGACCTTATACAGTACCACTGGCATTGTAAGCATTTCTACAGTACTTGTGCACTGGTGTGTCTGCATTACTCTGCAATTCCACCACCAAACCACTAGTCCAATGGTTCAGTCTCTTCAGCACCCTTGGAGGAGTTTTTGGTTTGCTACAAGCAATGGCCAATGAAACATTTAAACCCATATTTGTGGCCATTTCTTGTGAAGAATTTGATGCCATCTGGCGGTCCTTATAGTGTGGACAAGACATACCATACAAAAGGTACATATTTACAAACTTCTTTGGTTATTCTCTCCATGTTCATCCTCATCCATGTTAATTCAACTTTTTACTCAATTAAAAACATAAAGCATAGAAAAAGAAAACCAATCACAGTTGAGTCTACATTGCTGCAATGTGTAGTTACATTTGTAGGTAGGAGCACTTCAGGCGACCGCTATGCTGAGCCTATACAATATATAATTCAGCAGTTTTGGAAGCTATAACACACTGGATGTAGCAATTAATGCTTTAAAACCTTCAAATGTAAAGGTAAAATCAAGAACATTGAAGCGGAATTGTGCAATTTTAGTGAGAACTGAGAAGGAATGAAAAGGTTGACAGTAATCAAACAACTTTTCCCCAGCTTCCAGAGACAAGCTTCTAAACTGCTAAAGGGAAAGAGAATTGTAAAGAAAATCAAAGTTTTGAGCAAAAAGATCCAAATGTGTCATCCATCCAACATTATATATTTTGAGAGCAAAACATTGTTTGCAAGACCATTGTCCAAGAGTGAGTCAAGTCCAAAGGCCAAATGCCAAAAAGCCCAAGATCACAAAATTACAAGAAGCTGCATTTTGTTTAGACCTGCCTCAAGACAGATGGTTAATCTGTAAAAGATTATACCAAGTAGAGGCTTTGGGAAATTAAGAACCAGTAACTATCCAAAGAGCCCTTGAGAAATCATTTTTCTAAGAGTCTTCTGTTCACTTTTATTGTCCTGGAAGGGTACTGATGAAGAAGATTTATTCCACTCGCTTAGAAATACTTTCCTTTCTCAGAGTCTAGTAAGCAAAGAACTTTCTGATATGAGCTCAGACTTTGGAGGCATGGTATATTGTTTAGACTCTTCTGATTCCTTCTCATATTTCCTCTCCATCTTCTCTCTTTCTGTATTCATTTTCCACACTCTGCTTTGGCTTAGTTTGTTAAACACTGACAGTCCTCCAGAGCAGGAAAAAAAAGCAATGAATTGGAGATAACAGCAGGACCGAGCATGGGCATGAATATTGAACAAGAGACTTTTTATTCTACTGTGCCAACAAAGAGAGCAAGGCCACCTGGCAGCAAGGGTCTGGAGGGGCCAGACCGACTAGGTGTGTGTGCATGTGTACGGGCAGGCGTGAAAGATGTCACAGTCTCCTTTGATCTCTGAGGGAGCAAAAAAAAGAACAGGTGAGAGGATTGAGAGTAACAGAATGATATAGGGGAGTAGGTGATGAAGCAGAACAGAGCGGAGGGAAAGAGCTGAGAATGGAACAACCTGGTGAGAGACATGGTGGAGGTTTGAAAGGAGAGGAGTTATCACACCTTCTAGGAGGCTTCACTTCACACTTCCAATTACACTTCAGGGTGAGGCCAAGAATAATCAAAGGAACACCAGAGGTAGCATTGCTTTACTTTCCCCCGATAGCTTTTTCCTAAGCCACCTACAACTGTTCATTCATCAGAACAGATTAGACTTACCCCCAGCGATGATTACTGATAATACCGAATCAGAGAAATCTAAATCTATGAAACTCCATGGATTTGCCCGACATGGATGTCTTTGATGGATTAGCGCATGAGGTGAGAAGAAAAAACGGTCCCAAAAACTACTTCAAACGATTCTGCAAAAATTTCCCAATGGGCCTCAATAGTGATGATACAAAATGGTACAAAAAGATCCTGTCAGTCAATCTTTTTTACCCTTATCCTGTACGTGGTTGCGGAAAGGCCTGGATCGTATCCCAGGGGACTTGGGGCACTAGGTGGGGTACCCTCTGGACCAGGTGCCAGTCTATCGCAGGAAACAAGCATACTCACATGCCTGTTAGCCTAATCTGCGTGTCCTTAGACTGTGGGAGGAGACCGGATTACCCGTAGGGAACTCACCAAGCACGGGGAAAACAGGCACACTCCCAATAGTGGGACTCATGGTGGGCCACAGTGGCATAGTGTTTGAGGCGGCCCTGTTAGCCTATTTATATCATATTTCCAGCTTCTTCTTTTTTTTACCTTATAAAATATAAAAGGGCCATTGGTTATATTATACAAGTAAAAGCGAAGGAAAATGCTACATGTCCTGAAATGATGGCAGTTTGGTTTGATAGCATCATCATGAACATTGCAAATTGCCTGAGACTGATGACATTTTTAAAGCTGAAAGGCAACAGCATTTGTGTCTGTGTAGTGCTTCAAGTATCCGTATCTTGACCTAAATCAGAACGAGTTTTATTTCCTTTATGCCTGTAGGAAAAAAAGTATAAATGTCAGCAGCGTATGTGAATTCTGGTTTACTTTAACCTCGACTACATCACTCATATTGTACCATTCTCACACACTCACTCACTCATCTTCTATACCGCTTTATCCTGTATTCAGGGTCGCGGGCCTGGAGCCTATCCCAGGAGGCTTAGAGCACGAGGCAGTGTACACCCTGGACAGGGTGCCAATCTATCGCAGGGCACACACATACACACACACCCATTCGCACACTACGGGCAATTTGGGAACACCGATTAGCCTAACCTGCATATCGCTGGACTGTGGAAGTAAACTGGAGTACCCGGAGGAAACCCACCAAGCACGGGGAAGAACATGCAAACTCCATGCAGACAAAGTTGGGAATGGAACCCGGACCCTTGAGGTGCAAGTCGACAGAGCTAACCACTATATCACTGTGCCGCCTTGTACCATTCTAAATAATGTTTTATATAACATCATATGCCTAATGCTGCTATAAGGACAGACCCTAAAATACCTTAATTTAAGGTGTTCCAGTTACTTCCAATTTTCTCTTTCATTTTATATATATATATATATATATATATATATAATATATATATATATATATATATATATATATATATATATATATATACAATCCTCAAGGCTTAAGTCTCATTCTCTCAGGTGCTCTAATGGCTTAGGCCTTTCGCTCTCCTCATATATCACTCGATTTTTAGTCTTGGCACAAGGGTTGACTCTACTCTGGGGTCTATTCCTACGAGTGTGATGTAGAAATACAAGGTCATTCAGGATAACACTTACCCACAGTCAAACACACACCGTCACCACATGCCAATTCGTGCAGCTACGCTTTACATCTATCTACACCTACCTGTAAACATATAGTACTCCCGGGTTGTCAGAAGTGACGCTGCCCCTGGCATGGAAAGAGAAATGTTTTCCTTCGAAATGAGAATCGATTTTCCAGATTGAGATGAAGGCCAATCCAGGTAGGGAGGGGAGCAAAGACATACAGTATGGAGGCAACATTATGAGGAGCATTGTTGATCTGACTTTTACAGTAAATTGTTTACTGCATACGAATTACGGAAGGACCTGTGTGGGCAGAGAGTCTGATCATAGCCTTCTCTCTTGATTGCTAGCAAAACAACATGCATGGAAAGTTAATGACCCTGTTTGTCCATAGTGGTATGTTGTAGTGGCGGCACAGTGGCTTGGTGGTTAGCACTGTCGCCTTGCACCAACACGGTCCGGGTTTGATTCCCGTGCTCTGATGAGTATTCTCCCGGTTCCTCTCACAATAAAAGACATACAGATTTTTGGCCTTCCCAAATTGCCGGAGGTCCAGCCATGGTGGTTAAAAATGGGAATAAATACAGTGGTCACCACTGGAGTCCACAGACCTGGATGGATGGATGGAGTGGAAGAGAGAAAACTCCACAATTCCTGTTCATTTGTTATTTCCTTTTCCATTTTTGTTTTTTAAGAATCCTATCTTCTCTTTCTCCCTCTCTCATCCTGCTGTGCCGTGAAATGCGCTCTCGGGAGGCATGAAGGAGGAACGATCAGGTGAAAAGTGGGTGGCCTCCTTTTCCATGTTTTAAACTATAATATATAAAAACATTGTGCTAAATGAGAGAGAAAGAGAGAGAGAGAGAGAGAGAAATGGAGAGGTGTGAGAATTAAACCAATTTAACCCGGTTAAAACATTTATGCAATTAAGGTGTCAAGTACTGCCACATCATGGTAATTTCTTAATCATTGACCATGATAATGCACCACACTCTGCCTCTTTGTGTAGGTGTGTGTGTGTGTGTGTGAATGCACGTGTGTTTGCTCATCTGTTACAATCCACAACTGCGGAAATTAAAGCAGTGTCACACAGCCAGACACAGAGACTCTTTAGCGCCTCACAGTCCCGGTCTTTTCATTTGCCTTAATCAGCCTGGCATGTGTAATGTAATTTCAAATGTTTGTTTTAGTGTTGCTTTGTGGATATCATGATCACAGACCTGGGTTAGATTGTTTTTCTTTTTTTTTTTTTTTATGTTTTATTCTCTGGAATTTGGATGATTTGAACATAATCTACTGCCGTCATTATAGTCATGGCAAAAATGATCAAGATGGTCTTTTAGGTATTAATTAAAGTATGAGGAGTGTTCAAGTCAAACCGGGACTTTTAATTGCACAGAATAACAGAAAAAGGTATGAAACGACCTTTATTTATCTTTTTAAATATATTTCCCTGCTACACTAATGCACTTATCCCTACTTAGCTATCAAGGTAGAACGTTTTCTCTGGCCTCCCGGGAACTCCTTTAGTGACCCAAACATGTGGAAATAGCTTGGAGCGAGCTCCCACCTGAGATCCTGGAATGTTTAAGGGGTGGAATCTCAATCAGTTTCACGCCTTCATTGACAAGAAACTTTATCAACTTTAAGTCCCGGGTTGTCTTGATTCCCATTCATAGAAAAGTATAAACTTTAACATAAAAATGTAAAAAAAAAAATATATATATATATATATATATATATATATATATATATATATATATATATATATATTTAAAAGAAACCCCTTCTAAAAAAGAACTCATTTAAAAAAGTTATACATGATATTTTTTTATTGCATGAGAAAACATTAGCTTGGTTCCTAAATGTTAGCTAGCATGATATAAACCAACTAAATGTTAAGAATACAAACTCACATGCACATATTGAAGTAACCTCCTGATATGACATTATCATAATACACTTCCTGGACGTTTCTATTTAATTTCTATTCTATTCAGTTCTTTTTTTCACTGTACATAGTTTAAATCTACAATTAAAGTTTTCCATATTTGTATAGCTTTGTATAAAAGTTTTTTTTTAATATATATATTTTATATTTTTTTCTTATTTTCTATAGCTAAAGTTTTTCTATATTTTAATTCTTATTTTATTCCATAATTTATTTCTTGTACGTATAAGCATTTTATTGCATACTGTATCATAGTTTGAATGGATGGCTTTTTTTTAATTTTTTTATTTTTTTATTTTATAAATATCCAGGTTCGATATTACATTTTCCTCTGGTATTGTTGCAATTTTAAACTTAAAAAAAAAAATAGTTTAATGAGTAAATAAATGTAGCCATTCCGTAAAACCTTTTTATCTCGATTTCTCACGTACAAACCGAGGGCAGAATTTACTGTACAGTATACAATACAAAATAACTTCAAATACAAGAGTTTAACATTTAACTAAAAATTAAATAAAACAAAAAAAATGCTGTGGCATTGGCCATAATAACTATTTCTAAAAAAAAAAACTTAGCCATTAATTTACTCCTAGCACACGGGATGAAAATGTGTGAATAGTTCAGGGTGTACCACCTGTAGGATTGTAAAGAACCTGTGAGGTTTTTCAACCTCAGACGTCTCAGAAGTCAAATCAACTTGACAATGCTTGACAATGACAGCCTCTCGCATCTCGCGTGTGATTTGTGGCTTATTTGCTCTCCTAATGTTCTGGGACTGGTATGAGTGGGTTTAAGACTAATTCATTCACAGAGTTTGGAGAAAAGGGCGGATCGGAGGCTTTTAACACACACAATTTTTAAAAACGTACTGTAACACCATGAACCACATGTACCGTTCCGTTGCCACCACTCGGAATCTTCCGCACACGATTCATAACTTGTCACCGCCAATTAAACTGAAAACCAGCCAATTCTGGTCACGAACCAAAAGACTGGTTCATCTCAATTATAAACATAAAAATTATTTTTTTTAATCTATTTTTGAGTGAGTGTGTCGATACGTGAATTTCGATTTGTAACTGAATCGCTTTTTTTTTTAACCCCGTCTCTATAGGGTCTCCTACATAGCAACAAGATACAGTATATTACATTAGTCTTATTATTAGTCTTGTTGGTAAATCTGTGAAAGTTTAGAGATTTATGATAAATTATGAACAGATCATTGAAATTGCATGATGCTGAAAATATATGATTTCACAGCAAGTAAGGATTTTGTACTACAGGAAGTCAAAAGTCAAAAGAATTGATAAAAGTGCATAAAATATTTAGTCATGAAGCCCTTGAAGCTAGTTTTGTGTGTGTGTGTGTGTGTGTGTGTTCATGTCTTAGTGTGCTGTTTTATGTTCTCTCAAACCATCCACTTAAGCCGTAACATTTCAGTGAAGGAACAGTTCGTCCCTAATCAGGACCCGGCTTTGATACGCATCGTTGGCTGAAGCACCCCAGCTTATAGGGTATTATTATGCATGAATCATCGCACTTCTGTTATCTCCCAAAGCAAACGCAGCGTGATGGCCAATCAGGAATTAACTCTTAATTAACCTTTTGGACTCGTATTCCTTTTTTAATGTTTCACTCGTAGCGGGAGGGCACGTTGTTGTAAACGGCATCTGCGACAGGTGTGTAATCCTGCTTTAATGTGTGAATCATATTCATAAAAGTCTCTCTGACTTCACTTTTTTATTAACAGTATCATAGAGCAAGTTCATCACTTCCTGCGGTAGTCGAGACCGAATGCACTAGTATACCCAACCCGAGCTCTGACGTTCACTACGAAGCGTCTGCAAGGCATGGAGCCAAGATGGCCGCCTCGTCTGCCGCTGAGTCCTGACAGCTTGTTGTTTCCTGAGCTCTCATTAGTGTGTGTGTGTGTGTGTGGCTCATAATTATTGGTCCTGTCCAGCATGCTTAGCTCAGAAGTAAACAACATTTCACAGTGTGTGTATGCTTTAGCAGTGAAATATTCGATCATAAAAAAAAGTCACCGAACCATGCATGTATCACCGCGTGAGCGTACAAGAGAGTGCTTTTTTTTTTCCTTGTCCGTTCCCGTACCCGTGACTCTGAGCTCGCTGTGTGTGAGTAGTGATAGAGTGATGACTATCATCTGTCAGAGAACAGACTGGAGTGTGATTCACTGAGACGTAATCGTTTTCACTGGAGCCTGTAGAAGCACCATTTACATCTGACACACCTCACTACACTGCAAACCCCTGCAGGAAACCTTCTTCACACACACACACACACACACACACACACACACACACACACACACACACACACACTCTCTCTCTCTCTCTCTCTCTCTCTCTCTTTCTGCCCATTTTCCTCTTCTATTATAACAATGTTTCAGTCTCCAGTTGGCTTCTATGATTTCTGCCATCCACTTATCTCCTTTTCTTCCTCCTTTCTTCATGCCTTCCTTTCTCTATTCACTGACCTTTCAGATTTTTTTGTGGCTGATTGAATATTTCAAGTGTCCAGGAGATTTTGGAAGGGGTCCCTCCTCCTTCGCAAACTTTCATTATACACACGGCCTGGTCCTTTCAATAATTCAGCGCTCCTTCGCTTCCTAAAACCAACCTCTCTCGCTCTCTCTCTCTCTCTCTCTCTCTCTCTCTCTCTCTCTCTTTCCTTCACCTTTTTCACTTCCTGCATTTCTACCCCTTTTTTTTTAGTCTTACCCAGTGGAACACACCTAGTTCTTCTTACACTGTCTTGAATCAGATGAGCCTCTTGACATTTCCAAGAGCGGTGCCTTCCAGATGAGCTGAAAATGTCTGAGTTAGATAACAACCACCCAAGTCTCAAAAATAACTCGAATTAGACAAGAAGTTACAGTATTTCTGAATGAGTAATCCGATTTAACGAGAGACATTACATGTGTGGTGATATAGAGCGAATTAAGGATGTACTAATAATCGGTAATTACCCCGTCACTCACCGGCATGGTGGAAATTATGGTGGGTTGGTCTGGTCCGTCACACTGCGGCGAGAGCACCTGCCTGCCAAAACCCACACTCAAAACCAGTCACGGAAGCACTTTCAGCAGGGAAACACATCTGATAAGGTTGTCATCTTAAACAACACTTTGTCTTCTAATTAGTGATTACTTTGAAGTAATTCTGAATTGCCTCTGAAGCTGATTCAGGGTCAGCCAGGATACAGCGCCCCCTGAGCAGTTAGGGTTTAGGGCCTTGCTCAAGGACTCCACAGTGGCAATTTCCCGGTGCTGGAGCTTGAACCCCCGACCACACAGTCTAAACCGATTGAGCCGTATGGAATAAGGGATTGTACACCCTACATTCCGCACTAGCTTTGCATTCAACGCTATTTGGGATTTAACCGCAGAACCCAGAAGTTAACAGAACTGATCTAAAGCGGAAATATTTAAACAAACAGGTCTGTCCACCACTTCCATGGATTATTCCCCTCACCCTTGGGCTACGTAGTACCAGGAAGAATTTGAAATTACTTTCACGCCTGTTAATTACACTAACTGACAGTCGCCAGATTCTACAGTCGTGATTAGATACTATAGTTCCACCGGTTAGGGAAGGAGGGTCATGTGTTGGCAGAACAAAATAACTGGTTAAATAAACAACAAATCATAACCTGCTGATAATACATTGTTTTGAAGTTGTGCTGTTGTGACGATATCCAGCACGACAGCACCCCTCTCAAAGTGATATTGATTAAATAATAAATACCATTTGAGCTGGTTAGTGTAAATGGGCTCACAGGGCGTCCTCCAAGTCGTATCTCTTTTATGAGACTAAATGTTGGTTTTGACTTTTGTGGAACTAAGATCAACAGCACCAGTATTGGTACAACAAGCAAAGCTGGTGATTGGGCCATTAATGGAGTTCCTGGGAGGCGAGCGTGAGCACTGGATGGCTCTGGCGTACTGAGAAAACTTTCTACCTTGATGGAATCCATGCACTAGTGTAACGCTGAAATAAATCCATAAGTGTAGTAGGGGATTATAAAGAGAAATAAATGTAGTCTTTACTCTCATAACTGTGTTCTGTTATTCTACGCAATCAAAAGTCCCGATTTAACTTCAACACCTGTCGTACATTCTGTGAACTAAATCTGAACCATTCCAAAAATTTATTATGTATGCATAAGTAGTCGAACCTCATATATAGCCCAAGCGTAGTGGTTTTATAATATTAGTATTGATACGTAGTAGAATTTTTAACATCCCCCCAACACACCATTTACTTTCATGGCAAGTCATCACGTCACTCTGGACATCAAATGCTAATGAAGCAGTACTTACTTTCAGCCGGAAATTCTATCCTGTTAATGTTTCTGTCAAGTAATAAAGAGAGCTCGGGGAAACCGGAGAGCCAATTTCATCAGGTGAAGAACTTCTAAATGAGCGAGTAAGTGCTCTTTTATGGGCCCTCGGAGTCAAGGGGACCTCGTTTAGTGGCCTCTCTTCCAACTGTGCTATACACAATAGGGGCCTCTTACAGGAAAGTGCACAGAAGAGTGATAGACAGGAGTGGGAATAAAAAAAATTAATAAAAAAAAGAAAGTGAAAGTGACGGGTGAAAATGTACTTTAGCGTGTCCAGTGTAACAGCTGCCATAAATGTTGTATTTTGTATGCGCTAGGTCAAAGTATTGATTCTGTAAAAAGTCAACGAGTGCTATTGTTTTTTTCCCCTTCCGGTATCTATCCTTCCTACTCAGCTCGTCTTGTGATTGATGCCCCTGGCTGCCATGTCAGGAGTCCAGCAACCTCACCTCTTTATCTGCGGGCTCTCTGAGTTTTAAGCAAAGCTTCAGCACGCTTTTTGAACCTGCTCGATTGTAACCACGTGCTTCCTTTTTCTCTCTTCTGTCTTGGCTCTTGTGATCTTTTACGTATATTTCACCAACGACCCTGACACAGCCGAGTTGGTAAATTGCTGTCATACAAGAGAAATAAAACATTTTGGTAGACCCCCAGGATCTGGGTTAAATTCCCAGCCAGGTTCTCCTCGTGCTTGGTGGGTTTCCTCCGGTTTCCTCCAACAGTCCAAAGACATGCAGATTAGGCTAATTGGAGTTCCCAAATTGCCCATACTTGGTGAATGAGTGTGTATGTGTGTGTTTATAAAAACAAAAGTCTTGCATTTCGATTTGGCTTGATTTCAGCATTTCTTCAAATAACATATGAGAACCACAGAGGCGTGCATTACATCAGCTGCAAGAACTCTGAACTGAAATTCCATCTTTTTCATGGTCCAGGCTTCGGACATTCGCGGTATTCAATCTCAATCATCCTTCTATAACTCTGTCTTTTATCCGTAACCCCCATATATATTATACATGCCTCTCAGTCTTCAGTAAGACATGCCACGGCTGATGGTGGCTTTGTGTGAGGAGAGTTGAAGTGTACAGAGAAAATGGCAGAAGTGTCAGGGCCCCTGCATCAGGACTTAACAACCCAGCAGCGCATTAAATAGGAAACTAGCCGAGCGTAAGGGACAATCATTTAGGTAAGCTTCTGCACCTTTCAAAAAGAGAGAGGATGTCAATTCACCTCCAAGAGCCACTAGACCAGCTTAGAATTGGTCCTAATAGACTTTACATGGAAATCTATTTCCACAGGATTACGCTACAGCGAATGCTGCAGGTACTTTGGAGACTTGGAAGAGATTTGATTAAGGAATTGTGCTATGGTAATTGAAACACTTTGACCAATAGATTTCTTTTTAAAGAAAACGTGTAGTTGTGGGGGAAAAAAATCCATTCGGCAAGCTTTGACGGCGCTACACACTCTATTTAATTGTAGCTTCATAAGTGTTCATTGAGTGCTCAAGTGCGGGATGACTTTGCCACTTTTGGTTGGTTTGAGCTTTTCCCATTTATTCGTCCCACTCAGTCTTATTCTTTTAATATTAAGACATGAGCTTAGCTAGTATAATTAACTACTAGGTAACATGGTTGCCTCTCACCGCCAGGGCAAGAGTTCGATTCTCCCCTCAGGTCTTGTGCATGTATGTTCTTGGTGTTTTTTTTCCCTGGTTACTCTGGTTTCTTCCTACAGTCCAAAAGACATGCAGATTAGGTTAATTGGTGTTCCCAAGTTGCCTGTAGAGTCTAAGAATGCAATGGAGTTGCACCTTGTTCCCCACAACCCTGTAGAAAGCATAACCAGTATGGGGGGCTAGAGCTTATCCCAGGACATCCTATCCCTCTGACTTTTGTCTTCAACAAGTTATACAGCTTTTCAACCCCTAACCCCTAAATCTGCGAGATCTTGTAGACCTTACAAGATTCAGATCTCTACAGAAACTACCATCCGATGTCTCGGATTTTACTATCACCTCCAAGTGTCATTTTGTCAAAAGCAGAGGTTTAAGTCCTACAATGTGGACACAGTTCTCCACCAGAACTAATGCCAGAACTAAAGAGCGGCCACTCTATAAAAACACACACATTGACTGCGTAAACTCTCTCCTGTCCCCCAAATGGACAACAAAATTAAACATTGACTTTCCCTCTGGCCTTTCATGTGACATTAAAATGACATTTACATCCTGTCTTGCTCATTACAGCAGAAGACGCTGGAGGTTCCAGGCAGCAAGTTCCTCCAAGCCTCCCGTCTTTTCATCACACCTTGTTAAGCTGCTAGCCATGGTGCTAATCACTAGCTTTCAAAGCCATTACCGCTAATCGTATGGCTGCGGAATTTATGTGTATCGCTGGGATAAAATATGATGCAGGACACGGGGGACCGGTTCCCGTAAACAAGAACGTGAGCATGCGGAGAAACGAACGCGTCCGGATTAAAAGTGGTTTTGTAAGGGAGCCGTACCGAAATGTTTGTCCATGCTCGGAGGCCGAGCGGCAGCTGGGAAAGCATGCTAACGTCGGCGGCAGTAATTATTCATAACAGGCAGAACTGATTGGAAAGAGCAACTTCATTATGGCGTGGCGGAAAAAAAAAGCACTAGTGAGGCACAAAGGCAGGTGATGAGACAAGGGAATAGCGCGAGAGCCACTGATTTTTCAAACTCATTAGCTCAACTCTTCACTCTTAATTACTCTAAAAACTACACCTAAAACTTGTGCTTTTTTTTTTTTCTTTGACCATCCTTGCATTACACAAGCAAGTCATTAAGGCAATGTGTTCCTTTCGCTTTAATTTAAATGACTCTTAAGGTGAGTTAAACCACAGAGGGGCTTCGAAAAACGAAACTTTTTTACTGTTATTATTTTTTTTTATGTTATTATTATTCCAGGTCCCTAGGGTGCTCATTTGTTGGATAATCACTTACCGAAGACTAGCGACGTTGTTATAATTATTTAAATAAATAAATAATATCTGTTAATGTGTGCCGAGCCTTTAATGAGCTGTGCCGCGTTTGTCCTAACATCCGTAAAACAGCTAGCTGAGAGCTCCGTGTTCGAAATATAAAAAGAGGTTCTATAGTGTATATGTGTTCATTCAATCTTAAAGCAATTAAATAATAAATGATTTAAAGGAAACAACGGTTATTTGGGCGCAGCCCTCCTGATTTAATGTCCGGAACTCAGGCAGTCTAACAGCCGGGGAGAATGCTCATGACCCACTCAGGGCCTGAGAGAATAGACAGATTAATGAATAAGTGGAGAAGTGAGGGACTCCACATGGTGCGAAGAGCCATCATTATTCTGAGAGCTAATCTGGGCAGCCGGTTTGGAGAGGAGCACTTGTACGGAGTTTAATTAGTCCCCAACATGCCTGTTTTTTTTTTTTCCTTTTTCTTTTTTCTAACACAAAAGACAGAGCAGGGGGGAATGAAGGAAATGGGGCAGAGAAAGATTGTGTGATATGAACGTCCATGGGGGGAAAAAAAGATTTACAGATACAGTTATTAAAAAAACATTCAAATTTTGACAGTTTATCCAATAAATATGTAAATATGGGTAAATGATTTAAAATAGACATTCAGAAGTAATTTTAGACATGCTTTGGCGGCATAGTGGTTAGCACTGGCGTCTTGCACCTCAATGGTTCGGGTTCGATTCCTGCCTGTCTGTGTGCATGGAATTTGCATGTTCTTGGTGACTTTCCTACGGGTAATCTGGTTTTCCTCCCACAGTCCAAAAACATGCAGATTATCCTAATTGGCGTTCCTAAATTACCCGTGTGTGAATGCGTATGTGAATGTCCTACCAGAGTTGTAAAAATGTGAATAAATAGTAGTTGGACTACAGAGGTTCCTGGATGGATGGATAGATGGAAAGTTATCTTTATTTACCATGACAGACAGCAAGGCCACAACTTTAAAGTACATTAAGGAAAATGTAATGTATGGTGCCAAGGGGGAGGGGCTCAGAGGGTGCATCGGTTAATACAGCATGTCCCTTAATATTAAATTCTATACCTACTGTAAAAAAAATCATATTGCGAATTATATTTTCCCATAGGAAATATTACCAAAAAAAAAAGCATATTACCTCTATTATTAAGTTCCAACACTAAACAATGCGAGGCGTTCGTATACCGAGGTACCATTGAAGAGTATATGCTGTCTTACTGATTGATACTCTTACAAAAAAGCTCCATTAGCTTTAAAGAAATATAAATAAAAAAATTCTTGCAGTATGATACGATATGAAAATTTCGCTTAACATTTCTGATGTCGCTCTGATATTTCGCTCTGCCAGTAGAGGTTTATAATGAAGCTGGGAACATTTGATTAGCACGTCGTTCACATAGTGACGGCTATTCATTTGCTGTTCGACAAATGAAGGGTTTTGATCGAATTGCTTCTTCATTGGAATTTTTCTTTTTAAATCATAATTTCTCCTCGGCTATAGTCACTCCAGGTTTTCTCGGAAGCGTTATCTTCCCTTCTTACGATTGGCATGGTCTAATCCCTAGACTGTCTCAGGATTAGTCCCGCGCAGAGATGGAGAGAAAGTGGCAGGACTGTCTACTGGACACTCCAGGGAAAAACAGGAAGTATTTAAACAAGCTTTAGAGCTTTATGGCCTTCTGCTTATGAAGACAGATGGGTGGGAGAAGTGTGAACGAGGGCGAGCTACTGTGCTGCAATATTTTCCACCATGCTGCAGGTGTGATTTATGAAGCGGGAGACCAGAGATGCCAGATCGAGTCTTTTACACGACGGCATGTGCCGGCCGGCGGGACAAAAATGGGGTGCAGAGCTCGAGGAGTGTGTTGCACCTTTAATATATGGCTATGCATATATTTTTATCAGGTATACCTACAGTATGATATACAGTACAGTAGGGCATAAACCTTCTGGGTCTGTGCACAAATGTGATATAAAACATCATCACGTCTACATCCTGTGTACATAGTATCAATTCACGAGCTAGGTTTAGTGTGTAATGAACATTGCGAGATTAAATTATGTCTTTAATTAGCTGTTTGTGTACAGTATAATGCAAAAGGGAAAATAATAAAATGTACCAGAGCAAGTGATATTCTGTATGTCGCTGATTAATGAAGGGGAATGTCATTAACTTCTTGAATTTGGGCCAGTTTTCCAAATGTACCAAGGCAGTTCATGTCAAACTGGGACTTTTCTCGTAAATAAAGGTATAAAACTGATGATGATCATGCCTTAGAGCCCACTGCAGCTGTTCAGTGAGTGGAACGCCTGATCCATAAAAATGGGTGACTGGAGATGGAGACACATCTGTCTGTGGGACAACCATTCACAAAACACCACTTTACACACATTACAGGGATAACTCGGCTGGGAGTTATTGACACATCCCCCATCCGAGACATTTCCACATGGTTCCGCATTAAAGGGGTTCCCAGGAGGCCAGCGTTTTTGACATGTAGCAGGCAGTCTGATCATACTGAGAAAACATTCTACCTTGATGGTGTCCAAGCACTAGTGGGATAAGTGCATTAGTTCTTATTCTGTGTGATCAAAAGTCCCGGTTCGGAGAGTGATCAGTGGTAGACTTTTTAAAAACTTAGTCACGCTTAGTCTAATAGCGTAGAAATCTAGTTTAATAAAAAACAAATAGAAATTTGTAGCTTATTGACCAGATGAAGCTGGATCTACATCTACCACACTTTTTTTTCACACGTCTTTCCTTTTTTTCTATTAGCGATAAAGATTCTAAAAAAAAAAAAAAAATGAAATAGAAGGCTAAAATGATTACCACGTCCATCCTGGATAGCTGGTTATCAGCCTAAGGAGAAAGGCAGGGTAGATTGGGTTGTTGTTATATATGGAAGCAAGTAATTGCTTTCACAAAGAAGATTGGAGCTGGAAGCAAGAAAGACAGTGTAAAGGGAGTGAGAGAGAAACGAAACGACCCGAGCATCATGCTTTGGTGGTTAATGGAACATTGATGGAACGGGGCTTAACTCTGGAGCGGTGTGAAATTAGGCTTTGTGTACCGTCGTATCCTAGAGCAAACCAATACGTGAGGGCGAATGTTAACAGAGCTTACATTGTTTCAATAACAAGACGGATTCTTCTCTGACAATTTATCCGATCTGCTTTATTCTTGTTGGGTTTTTTTTCTTCCCGCTTGGGTTTCTCTGGGAAAAAAATATAACACTTGACGGATCTTTTGGAAGATCTGGTTTGTTGTGGGTTCTGGGATGCTCTTCAGCTTAACATTGTTAGAAAGAGTGGCTATTTGGATAAACGTCTTGTTTTGCCATTTTATATCGACAAGGTGTTTTAGACTGGATAAGATATCACCCTCTAATCTGAGGAGGTCAGAAGTTTCGCAACACTCAAAGTACCTGACTTTTGATATCAATATTAACAAAATTTTTGAACCTCTATGTGCATGATTTTATGCTGGCATAAATACGCGAGGTTTAAGTCAAACCGGGACTTTTGATTGCATAGAATACAATCAGAACACGGTTATTTCTTTATATAATCCCAGGCTACACTAATGCACTTATCCCAGTGTTTCACTAGTGCTTGGATACCGACAAGGTAGAATGTTTTCTCAGTACACCAGAGCCATGATCGGATCAGACTGCCTGCTTCACGTCTGAAACACTGGCCTCCCAGGAACTCCTTTAATGGCCCAAATATGTAAAATTGGCTTGGAGCGAGGTCAAGATATATGTATGGGGGTCGTGGAAATAACTTCTAGTCGAGCTCCTGTAATGTGCAAGTGGTGCTGGTGAATGATCGTGTCTACAGTTCAGTTCGATTTCCAAGGACGAGGTGTTCAACTTGCTGAAAGTTTACAGGAACGAATGTAGCAGGCTCTAAATTTGTCATTCACAAACCCGCTTTGACTCGAACACCCGTCATAAATAGTAAAATTTGGCCACTTGTATCTATAAAAATGATCATTAAAAGTTTTTTCCATTGATACATCTTAATTATCAGTTGATAAACAGCTTCGAGTAGAATATTTCATAGTTCTGAACTTATCTAAAATACGCACATCCTCATTCAAAACAGTACAGTATGTTATAACGCACTCTCAAAACTCACAGGAGATGTTTTGATCTTATAATACATCGTTCTTTCAATCCTGCCCCGACATTGAGGCCATACCGACCTGGTCCCTTTATATTCTGCTATGATCTTCCCTTCACAAACACCCCATTAGCAAAGCAAAAAAAAAATAAAAATCAAAAACAAAACAAAAAAAAAAAAACCTACCCTTTCTAAGACGATATGACAAAAAAAAAAAAAAAACTCTCTCGCGTCGTGCAGGACGTGATGGGATCGTAAGCCTTTTAGTTTCCGCTACACACAATGTTGGCAGCTCAGTAATGGAACAGCATTACTGTTTTTTTTATATTCGCGCTTAATGAACTGAAGCAGCGGTGAGAGACTAGTCCCAAATAATGCACGTACATTTTGCTGGTAAACAGGATTTTACGACTGTTTTGTTTCTGCCTTTCTTGAACAAAGGGGCGTGAAAGAGCTTTATCATTTATATTTGTTGTGCCTCTTTTTTTTCTTTTTTTTTTTTGAGTGGAGAAAAAAAGGAGGACAGCCAAAGAAAGGAATTAGGAATGAAATAGACAGCGGGAGAGTATTTGCTCTTTGAAGTGCTACAGCTCATCAGGAGAAGGCAAAAAAAAAAAAAAGAAGCAGGATAAGAAAAGTGCAGAAAGGGAGGGATATGTTTAAATTATTAGGCGTTTTAGAGTACGCTGGAAAATACACACAATTTTGACATGCTAGCTAGTGGCGACGGATACTAATGTATAAATATGCCACAGGGGCTAAGCATGCCTGTCTTTTAAAGGTTTTAAAAAAAAATAAAGCAGGTGAATATTTTGCCCGGTATTTTTTATTTTATTTTTACTTTCCCACGAACGAGACCTTGCTCAACATTTACACATTTATGCATTTTTTTAGCTTCCTTTACACAGAAATAAAAATCCTGATTTTCTTAAATCTCTGATCTCTTTTACTCATTCACAGGAATGAGAACGCCACTGCGAATATTGACTCGCGCCGCGGTCTTGAGTGCCGCACGTGTCATGTAGTTTCTTTTTGTGGTACATGGTGAGGTTGTGGGGTGTCCTGTTTCCTGTTGTAGAGTTTATAAAAAGCATCCTCTTTATACAATTAAAACACCCTTGGGCGAAACCGGTGGTCAGTCAGTCAGACTTGTCAAAAACACGCACACACACACACACACAGACACATTAATTTTCTTTTATATTTTTCTAGGATTTTTCCCGGATTTTCTCCCTAATTTTCTCCCTAATTTAGTCGCATCCAATTCCTCCTCACCACTAGGGGGCTCCACATTAAGGCTACTACGACCACTCAGTCGGGAGGGCCACAGAACATCACGTGTTTCCTCCAAACCACGTGACGCCACTGACCGCATCTTTTTAAACTGCTCGCTCACGCAGCGTTGGGGGCAGCGTAACACACTCGGAGGACAGCGCTAGCCGCTCCTTCCGCTTGCGTGAGCTCACAGACGGCCCATAATTAATGTGAGAGCACTAAATGCCTCCCCTCCCCACTGAGAGAGCTTGACCAATTTTGCTTTCTCTAGGCCCTCAACTGCTAATGCTACAGCATCACCCGGGGATCGAACCAGCGATCCCCGGATGATAAGGCGATGAGTTTACCACTGTGTCACTCGGGGGCCTTCAGCTTTTTTCATTTTCAACTCGGATCAATCATAGAACCAGCGGGAGAGCTAAGATGACAGATGCTGCGATGCCGAAGCAGTAAAGATTCCATGCGATTCTTTTGTCTGCTTGATTGGATTATGATACAGACGTACAAAGACGTTTTGGTTTATTCTCCAATTTCGAAAAAAGCAACAATATGAAACAAACTTGATTCAATTCCTAGCGTTTATCCTGTTTGAGGTTACCAGAACAGGCAATTTGGAAACACAAATTAGCCTAATCAGCATGTCTACGAACTGAGGGAGGAAACCCACCCATGCAAACTCCACGCACAAAGACTCGAGGCGGGAATCCAACCCTTGACCCTGAAGGTGCGAGGCCATAGTGCTAAACATTATGAACCATCCCAACCAACCAAATGATTGTATTTAAACAAGGACACACGAATCCCATGCTGTCCAAGCAGCTAAAGTTGACTGTCTAATAGTTGTAGTCGTCTTATAGAGAGAGAGTCGTTGGCAAACTTGAAGGCGCTGGATCTTAGCACAGTATATGTTGAGCAGAGCCTTTTGCTAGCCTTTTTCTTTTAAGTCTCTCTCTCTCTCTCTCTCGCTCTCTCTCTGTCCTAGAAGGGTCTCCCCATGGCTCATTCCAGAGTGTTAACAGATAGAAAAGAACGAGGAATTATAAAACAAACTGGAGAAGCAGAGCCTCGGAGAGAGCGAGAGAGTGAAAGAAACACAGAGAGCTTGATAATAGAAGTGCATATTGGAACGATAAAGCAAATAATACGAATAGCAGACGTGAGCGCAATTCAAATGTGATCTCAGCGTCAGGGGTATACGATGTTAGTAAACCAAGTGGTCCTGGGTCCTTATCAGTGACACAGTGGTCTCAATGGTTGCAGAGGCCCTGTTAAGACAGATCATTTAAAATGTCTAGATAATGATTATCATAGTAATGGTAATCATGGCTCAGTGCTTAGCACTGTCGCCTTGGACTTTCAGGTCCTGGGTTTGATTCCCACATCAGGTTATGTTTGCATGGAGTTTGCATGTTCTCCCCATGCTTGGTGGGTTTCCTCCTGGTTCTCCAGTTTCCACCCACAGTCAAAAGACATGCAGATTAAGGTAATTGCCATTCCTAAATTGTCCGTAGTTGACCGGAGCTCCTACCAGAGTTGTCCAAAATGGGAATGAATACAATGGTCATCATTTTATTTATTTTTTTTGGATTTTTCCAATTTTCTCCCCTAATTTAGTCGTAGCCAATTACTCCCCTTCATTAGGGGGCTCCCACATTAAGGCTACTACTACCACTCAGCTGGAGGGGTCGAAGACTACCACGTTTCCTCCAAACCGCGTGACGTCAGCCGCCCGCATGTTTTCGAACTGCTTGCTCACACACCATTAGGGGCGGAGTAACACACTCGGAGGAAAGCGCTAGCCGCTCTTTCTGCGTGCGCGCGCTTACAGACGCCCCTAATTGGCTGTAGAGCCGTAATTAATGTGGGAGCGCAAGTACCTCTCATCCCTCCAATCAGCTCTCTTTAGACCTCCGGCTGTAAGAGGAAAACAGCATCACCCGGGGTTCGAACCAGCGATCCCCGGATGATAGGGCGAGCACTTTACCACTGCGCCCCTCGGAGGCCACAATCGTCATCATTGGCCTCTATGGTTCCTGGTTGGACCACAGAAGTTCCTATATTGGTAAATGGAATGATTACCCTTAATTGGCAGGGGGGTGGCCGGGGGGTTGGGGGTGGGGGGCACATTTGATTTATTTGATTTACTATGATAAACTGTAATACGTACCATAATGTACAATAGTATTACAGTGGAACTTTAAACATAGAAATGATTGGCACCATAGAACTTTATAAAGTGCCAGTATAGGTACTGTGGCACATCAGTGGGTACTGTGGTAGTCCTATGATATGCATCACCGTACTTTAAGTAGATAAAGATCCTAATATGTGTCATAACAGTGAAGCGATTTTTTTCCCACTTCGGAAAGTTGGGGTCAGAACGCAGGGTAAGTCAGGACGTCGCAGTCATGGAGCTTAGAACTCCAAACTTCTCATCCTTAACCATTTGAGCCAGCATTGTGAATACCATGGTACTTATTGGGTACCACAGTGTCCACCCAATGATCAACAGGTATCTACTATGGTATGTTTGTACATACTGTATCATATTATGGTATGGTATAGTACAGACAGAACAATAATTGATACCTGCTGAACTTTGGCGTCCACTGTGGTACCTACTGTGATAAGGACGTGGTATGGTATTCACCATAATATTGTGCATTAACACAATTTGGAGTGTACCACAACATACAGTATATAAATATTACCATTATGTTATAATACCGATAAAACCGATGAGCAAGAGAGGTAGAGAGAGACAAGTGGAAGGGGTAATGAAGTCATGGTGGGCGAGACCAGGGTCAAGCGGGTGATGTAGACGGCGGAGCAAATCTTGGGAATTGAATTCCGCGGGGAAGGTACAGTATGAGGTGGCAGCGTGCTTTATTTAGGCTGCAGAGGTTAAAAGAGGCAGAACACGCGAGGAACGTGTTTAATTAGAGAAATCTGAGTGAAAGCCGCATCCGGTTTCACACGCCGATCCAGATAAGGTAGCGTATAGGGCTGGAGAAAAGTCGTCGTCTTCTCTCGTGCTGTGCCGTGCCTCGTACACTGTATATGTCGACGGAGTGTTGAAATCTAAAGAGAAGCAGAAGAGCTGATGTGCATTAGGAGCCAAAAAGTCCTTCTGTTTCAGAGGAAGTGCCAAAGACGTTTTTTTCTTCTTCTTTTTTTTTCGTGTTTATTTTTAGTTGTGCATCTTTCTTACTGCTTATTTAAAGACATTTCCATTCTTTACACTTTCCCCCACCTCCATCTTACTTATCCTGCATCTACATATCCACACACACACACACACACACACACACACACACACACACACACACACACACACACATGCCCTACTTACTTCACTGCTGAAAACTCTCTACTTCAGCAGAAGTGTCGTCACACTTATCTTACATGGGTGAAGAAAATACAGTATATCCGTGTGTGTGTGTGTGTGTGTGTGTGTGTGTGTGTGTGTGTGTGTGTGTCCCTTTTTTTCATACACTGATTTTTCTCATCTCAGCCATGTTTTGCCCTGGGTGAGCTTTAGATGAAAGAGAAAATTATGTGTGTGTGCATGTGTGTGTGTGCATGTGTGTGTGTGTGTGTGTGTGTGTGTCGCTTGTCATTGATTCCCTTTCTTTGATTAAAAGCCCTTTTCCTGTGGAAGGGCTCTCTAGTTTCCCACATCACAAAAACCCATCTCCAGTTGATACTCCATGGCCTCTCGGCTTTATCATGAACATGCCTGCAAACATACACACATACAGTACGTACACACCATATACACTCACACCGTACACTTCTTACATTTATTCATGCTCAAGCAAGCTTCAAAACCCCCTAATATCATCCATTCTGTGCGGCGCGCGCATGAAGCACATGTTCTCGAACAAAATAAATAAATAAACAAATATACTCTCAAATACGACTCTGGCCAGTGTGTATCCGTCTGTCCGCCAGGGCTTTAAAAGCCTCTGAATAGAAATTTTCAAGCTCTGAGTGCAGGCTCGGTTTCACCGCGGCAGCTTTTTCCTCGAATGCGGGTCAGTCATGAGTGCAATCCATCCATCTGCCCCGAACACCCTGACGGCATCCATTCATCTTTCGAGCAGCGTCCTTCGCAAACACTTTGGCCCTGATTTGCAAAAGTTTTGTGTGGGTTAAGATACACTGCAAACTTGATACCACCTACAAAACAGAAAAAAAAAAAGAAAAAAAAAACACAGCCAAGGTGATTTACTAACATACTCCAGGGAGAAATGCTAGATGTGATAAGAATTTCTTACTCATATTTAGTGAATATGACATTTCTATCTATCTATCTATCTATCCACAGTATCTATCTATCCACAGTATCTATCTATCTATCTATCTATCCATCTATCTATCTATCTATCTATCTATCTATCCATCCATCCATCCACATTGGTGCGTTTTCAAGCATAAACGTCTGTTTAAGGTCATGTCACAGCATCTCATTTGTATTAAAGTCCAGACTTTGATGTATCAAAGGAATCCACTCCAGAAACTAAATTTATTTATTTATTTATTTTATTAATTTTTTAACCATTTAAAGGTGGACTAGCCGGTGTGTTTTGGAGCATTGTCCTGCTTGTGCACTGAGCATGAGGTCATGAACTGACGTATTGTGTATTTTGTAATGTATTTGTGACTTATTGTGTATTTTTGTTGTACAGTTATTTATTTTTTTACCCTCAGTTTTTATATTTTATTTTATTCTTTCCTAGTTTTATTTACCCTATATTTTAATTTTCATATTTATTTCCTATTACTAGGTTCTCCTTTAAGGTTTTATGATAGAGCGCAGAATGATCAGTGATATTAATGCTCAATTACATTTGATTTGTATTTCACAAAAAATATTTTGTTCAGTTCTGTATGTACTGAAAACTTCTTCTCATTGAGTAGGTACAGTATCTGTATAGGAAGCTACAAAGTCTTTTAAGACAGTTATTTCTCCCATGAAACAATTATTTAAAAAAAAAAGCACAAACCATTTTTGTTTAAAACAGGATTTATTTACCTTTAAGAGTTATATGACTTTTGGTCATTTTCGATAATTTAAATCTTTAAACTAATAATTCTGTATGTACATACAAACACTGTATGTATTCATGGCAGGTAACGATTGTTGGAATAAACAATTATACATTTAATTAAGTTTAATATCAGACATACTGTATGCTTTTTTTATCTTATTTTTTAATGTTTGGAATTATCTTAAGGTTAGCTTTATTGTACTGTATATTGTTTTTAGCCAGGGACTTCATTTATATTTAGCGTTCAAAGAGGGTGACATTTTTTTGTATTTTTTTTATGTAGCCTTGAGGAATAGTTCTCCAGGATTCCCGGAGAAATCAATTTTCTTTAAAACTCTCAGCAGTTTCATAGTTTTGTTTGTTAAGCCAATAAATTGAATTGTTTCCATAGAAACTCCATATAGTAACCAGCATGAACCAGTGAGAACCAGATGATGAGAGATGATCAAGCTGGTGATTAGTATACAGCTGATACTGAATGCTGAGTGGTTGGAGCAGACGAGAGGGGAAATGAGGTTGCTGCTGAAGTTGTTACATATACAACCAGTTTATAAATCGTATCTCTAGGCCCGTTGGTTTCTCAGTGGAACTGTCAGATGTGTACGGACCATATAAGGCCGTTCAGCCAGATGTACTGTACCGAACCAGTATGTATTGGTCAAATGTGGGGAGCAGAAGTTGTCAGGATCACTGGTATCCCAGGAGTGACACATGTAGGGTCAAAAGATTGAGAGAAAGAGAAACTTCTTTATGTACTATTTCACATTTTCATGGCAAAGAATATCTTTCAAAATGTATCAATGTTTAACATCATTTGTCCGGAAGAGAAGAGTTTAGGCAAGGTTAATGAAGCTATTATTTTTAATTATACTGTTGCCTATACTGTACTGTACATGTTTCAGTTCCATTATATAAATATTACAAGCTTCTAAGTCTAAATCGTGTTTTCTCTTCTTTTCTTTCTCCTGCTTCTCGATGTCTATGAAAACAACCGCACAGGTAAGTCGCTTGAATTGTTCTTACACCTAATTGTGTTAAAATGTGTTCTCCAGTACTGGGACTGGCCTTTAATCTCTCCAAGCATGTTACAGTTTAATTACATTGCAGAACTGTATTTATTCAACTGCCAAGCCTTAATGGCTAATTAGGAAAGATTAAGCATGAGCGAACTTAACACTGCATTTCATAATGTTAGCCATGAACTACTGAGGCAGATCTAACTATAACACCACGGGATCTCCGCCATTATTCATGTGGCTTCAAAGTTTTATGCTGAGTTCTTGTGTGTGTGTGTGTTTTTTAATCACTAATGTTTTATTTAATGGAACTGCAACACAGAAAGCAGGAAACGCAAGCTAGCCTACTTAGCATGGCTAATGCACACTTTGACGTATTTAGCTCAGAGCGAAGTTGTTTACTTGTTCCGTCATTAAAATTTAATAGACGAAAAGGTTAGTTCCGAGGCAAGTCTAAGGTTTTTGATTACAAAAATATGTTTGGTGGGAAAGGTAAGGTCTGATGAAGAGAACGGCATCGGAGGAGGATTGCGGTTGGGTTTGCTTGCTAGCTGTCTGTTTCTTTATGGAAAATGTTTATATACTATATAGACAAAAATATTTAGCCAAACGTGCAATGACATTGCAATGCATATACTTCAATATGGAGTTGGTTCCTTGTTTGCAGCTATAACAGCTTCCACTCTTCTTGCAAGGCCGTCCACAAGATTTTGTAGTGTTTTGTGCGGGAATTGGTGCCTATTTGTTCTGTAGAGCATTTATGAGGTCAGATGTTGGACGGGAAGGCCTACGTTCCAGTTTAACCCAAAGGTGCTTGATGGGGTTGAGGTCAGGGAACTCATCAACCGAACCAAACTCATCAAAACATGTCTTTATAGTTCGTGCTTTGTCCACAGTCATGTTGAAATAGAAAAGGGCCTTCCCCAAACTGTTGCCTCAAAGTTGGCAGCATAGCCTTGTCCAAGTTGTCTTGGTATAACTCTAAAGCATTAAGATTTCCCTTCACTGGGAATAAGGGGCCTGATTGATTGAAACATACAAATACTTTTGTCCATATAGTGTATTTGTTGAGATCACCTGACACATTAATTGATGGCATTTTACAAATCACATGACTTCTAATATCAACTGCTTTCCTGAGACAGTGTATTCTGAAAAGTGTAATGAGGCCACTGTGTATCCCCAGTGATGTTGTAGCTTCCAACAGCCAGGGAGCCTTGAGAGAACTCGTTGGTCGAGCTCTCTCAAGGGTAGAGAGATACACTCTAGAGCTCTCACATTAATCGCAATGCAAGCCAATCACGGGCAGTGCTTTCCTCCAAGCGTGTTATGCCACTCCCTATGGTGAGCGAGCAAGCAGTTTAGAAGAATGCAGTCATTTGGCATCACTTATCTTGTTGGGCGTCACTGGGCCTTTATAAAGGAGCACCTTAAACGTTATCTGGGGTAGCTCAGTGGTTAAGCCATTAGACTACAGTTTGGAAAGTTCTAGGTTCAAGTTGTCCCTGTTGGGCCCTTAAATGAGGCCCTTAAGCCCCAAGTGCTCACATGTACTGTATAATGAAAATACGAATTCATAAATGTAAAAAGTAAATGTTAATAATGGGTGGGAATCGGCTATGACTACTGTAAATTAGGGAAGGAAAAACAAGAATGATTAAAAAACAAATAATTACTGAATTTACGGTAATTGGGGTGAAAATGCATGTATTTGGAACGTTTCTTTTGTAAATAACAATGCAAACAGATTTTTCCCCCCCTGAAATTCAATATTGTGGCTATTTTGTGTGGATTCTTGACATAAAATCCAAGTTAAAGATTTGAATTTTACAAAATATAAAAAGCTTCAAAGGAGAGGGGGTGAATACTTATGCAAGGCACTGTATTTCAAGAGCTACAGTACTTTAGCACCCGGCGTTGTCACACCATGACTATATCCGGACAGTAAGAGTAAATTTGAAAAATGCTTGCACATGATGCACGCATTTTATTTTCAGGAACATCGGCAAGTAGACGTTTCAGGCAAATCCAAAGTCTGTTTTTTTTCTTTTTCTTTTAGCGTTACTTTTTGCAGGGACTCTTTTAAAGCACGGCGGATTTTTCCGCACTTAGTGTTCGCTTAGTTGTTGTCAGCAGGTTGTCTCAGTTATTTACTTGAATCACGATTTGTCACTGAAAAGCAGAGTCATCCTTAGTACACATCACACGCTCCCTCCTCGCCATCTATTCTTCCTTGCCAACTTGCTTTTACACAAAAAGCAGTGCCTACCTTTCATGTGTCACTCTTTTCTTTTTCCTCGTTTTATCATTTCCACGATTTCGCCCTCTCTTTTTTTTTCTATTTTCTCACTCTGCGATGCTTTCAAATGTCTAAGAACAGTGATGTTACCGTTGTGTTCGTCACAAACACAAGATAGTCCTTTTATTTAAAAAAAAAATGATAATAATAATGAAAATACATGAGCCTTTTTAAAGTCATAGGATGGTCCAACTGCTCAACAGTGAACATTTTACATTGTATGGCTGCACAAATACAGACCTCCTGGAGTACGAAATGGAATTAACCTTGGATGAGATGTTTGTTTACACACTATGCAGAGATTAAAAAAAAAAGAAAAAAAGAAAAATGGCGAAGGTGCCATAATGAACCATGGAGTGATTCAGTTCTAGATCAGGGTTGGGTTTGTGAGTCCGTGCCAGCTGTCACAGCTCTCACGGGACTCCGCGGGTGAGGGAGAATGAGAGGATGGAATGGGAGAAGCTCGTTAGCTGAAGTCTCCTCCGTGCCTCAAGCTGCTTGGTTGCACTTGGCTGTGTCACCTTTATGCCCAAACGAGTGCGCTACAGCTATGCATCCGTCACAATACCCGGGCATTGTTATTTTAGCCTGTACAGAGTACACAAGATTCAGCAAAATGTCAAAATCTGAAATTCATAAACCTACAAAAGTGTTCAGTCATAGACAGTATTAGCATTTCCAAGTCGGGGTAGAACTCGTTATTCAGGAAACAGAAAGGTCTGTGCTATAGTGTGATGTCAGTCTGGTGACTTTAATTGAAAAGACACTTGAGGACCTCTTTCGGGCTGTCCCTATCAAGGGGTCACCACACTTGATCCTCCAAGGGGTCCTACTACTGTACCTCTCGATCCTTGGACAGACTGCATTATTGGCACAGGTCCTAAAAACATACAAACTGATAATGTCATGCCTTTAAGAGTTAGGGGAAAATGTTCAAATGGTTCATCTAACTTTTTAATAAAACTGCTTTAATAAACATTGTAATAAATTTTTGCAATTTATCTCTTTAATAAAATTGTAAAGTGTTTGGTTAAAATAAAATGTATTATTATAACGGGTAATACATTTCTACTGGTTAACTACAGTAATCATTAAAGATGAATTTGAGTTGTTTATCTAACCAACAAAGATAAATTCAGGTCTTTTAACTGATTAGCTAAGGTGATGATCAATTTTAGGCAAACTTAAAATTTGTCAGTGTTGTACCCTTTCAGGTAAGAATAAATTTAAGTTGTTTAGTAAAGTCGTTTATTTAACTTGTCAAGACAAACATGGGTTGTACATACACTCACCTAAAGGATTATTAGGAACACCTGTTCAATTTCTCATGAAAGCAATTATCTAATCAACCAATCACATGGCAGTTGCTCCAATGCATTAAGGGGTGTGGTCCTGGTCAAGACAATCTCCTGAACTCCAAACTGAATGTCAGAATAGGAAAGAAAGGTGATTTAAGCAAGTTTGAGCGTGGCATGGTTGTTGGTGCCAGACGGGCCGGTCTGAGTATTTCACAATCTGCTCAGTTACTGGGATTTTCACACACAACAAAGAATGTTAGGGTTTACAAAGAATGGTGTGAAAAGGGAAAAACATCCAGTCTGCGGCAGTCCTGTGGGCGAAAATGCCTTGTTGATGTTAGAGGTCATAGGAGAATGGGCCGACTGATTCAAGCTGATAGAAGAGCAACTTTGACTGAAATAACCACTCGTTACAACCGAGGTATGCAGCAAAGCATTTGTGAAGCCACAACACGCACAACCTTGAGGCGGATGGGCTATAACAGCAGAAGACCCCACCGGGTACCACTCATCTCCACTACAAATAGGAAAAAGAGGCTACAATTTGCACGAGCTTACCAAAATTGGACAGTTAAAGACTGGAAAAATGTTGCCTGGTCTGATGAGTCTCGATTTCTGTTGGGACATTCAAATGGTAGAGTCAGAATTTGGCGTAAACAGAATGAGAACATGGATCCATCATGCCTTGTTACCACTGTGCAGGCTGCTGGTGGTGGTGTAATGGTGTGGTGGATGTTTTCTTGGCACACTTTAGGCCCCTTAGTGCCAATTGGGCATCGTTTAAATGCCGCGGGCTACCTGAGCATTGTTTCTGATCATGTCCATCCCTTTATGACCACCATGTACCCATCCTCTGATGGCTACTTCCAGCAGGATAATGCACCATGTCACAAAGCTCGAATCATTTCAAATTAGTTTCTTGAACATGACAATGAGTTCACTGTACTAAAATGGCCCCCACAGTCACCAGATCTCAACCCAATAGAGCATCTTTGGGATGTGGTGGAACGGGAGCTTCGTGCCCTGGATGTGCATCCCACAAATCTCCATCAACTGCAAGATGCTATCCTATCAATATGGGCCAACATTTCTAAAGAATGCTTTCAGCACCTTGTTGAATCAATGCCATATAATGCTTTTTTTTTAATAGTTGCTTCTCACTTTTTGGAAAGGACAGGCTGTATACAAATTGCAAAAAGTGTAATGTTATTTTCATATCAAACAATAAGGATTTAATCCACAGTTTAAAGCACTCCAAATATAAAACCTATACATGTTGCACCATCATGTGCCCTGGGGAAATCCTTTACAGTACATCGACTCTTTGAAAATCTCTCTTATCACAGTCAATGGCCTCCCACTGAGTGGTTTGCCTTCAACGCCTTCTTTAAACTTCTCCGTCCATCTGTGCACATTTCTCTCGTCGATGTTGTCCTCTCCATAAACATTCTGTAGCATAGCAGGAGACCATCAATTGCGACAAAGGAGATTTTTATTGTAAAGGATTTCCCCATGGTATACTATGACACAACATGGTACTACTCAACATAGTCTCCAACACAAGTAAAGCATTTGCAGCATCATTGAACCCAACTTTCAAAGAGGCCTTGATAGTTGGGTTCAGTGATGCCGCAAATGCATCGCTTGTGATGGAGACCATATTAAGCAGTACCTTGGTAAGTTTCTTTGTTTTTTTCTTTGTTTTAGTAATTTATTTTCTACATTCTACAACAATACTGGGGATTTCAAAACTATGAAATAACACTTATGGAAATAGGGAATTATGTAACAACAAAAACAACAATCAGTTGTTATTTTAAGACACGGCGCTCAGCCTTTCTGGAGCAGTTCTTGCAAGAACAGTATTGTCAAGTGCGTTTGCAAAACCCATCAAGCACCATGATGAAACTGGCTCTCATGAAGACCATCCCAGGGAAGCAAGACCTAAACGTACCTCTGCTCCAGAGGAGAAGTTCATTTAGAGTTATCAGCTTTAGAAATTACTGATTAACAAACAGCAGCTCAGATTAGAGCCGTATGAAGCTTTACAGAGGATAAGTAGCAGATACATCTCAATATTAACTGTTCAAAGGAGATTATTGCTGTTGATGTTTTGGACAGACGACTTCAGCATTGCTTTACAGTGTAGAAAAAATTAAAATCAGAAACGACCATGGAGTAAGAAGGTGGGTCCAAACTTTTTGATCAGTAGTGTATTATGCAGTAAGTACCACAGCTCCAGGGTCCTTGTTCGATCCTGAGATTCGGTGAGTGTGTTGTCCATGTGATCCTGAACAGAAGTACCATTTATAATCAAAGACTATTTTATACATCAGAGCTATTGCATGAAAATGCGTCCCAGGCAAATCACTTAAAGCAAGCTGGCTAGAAATAACTTGCGTATAAATATGTGTTAAGTATGGCATCTGTAAAGACAGCCCTTAGTGTTAAAAAGAATTCATCAGTGCAATAAAAAAAACACCAAAAAATTAGATGCATTTAAAAAGAGCAACAAATATCCATTTGAAAATGAAAAGGGCTGATGATGAGTTGATAACAAAAATGATGATTAAGTTTTACTTTGCTATCACAAGCTGTTCAACACACGTTCTTTAAAACTCAATGAGCTGTGATTGATTATTATTTGTCTCTGTATCTAAAATTGTTGCCAAACTAAAGACATAGTCCTCATAAGCTGGGCAGAGGTAGAAATTGAAAATACGTACAGTATGTATGTGTGTGTGTGTGTGTGCGTTTTAATACTTTCTACAGCTGTGGTATCACTGAGACTGTGTAATCACTTTTTTTTGGAAAGTTAGAAAGAAGCCTTCAAAGTAATTGAGAAACCCAGCACATCCCTTAATGTACAGATCGGCTAATTAAAAGTGAGTTCCTTTCAGAAAGTTTGCCGTTTGTCTCATCGATTTGTGCCTAAGACAGATGGGCGAGATGGAGCCTCCTAATCAGCGAGACGCAGGAGTGTGTTTTAGTCCGCTGGGTGCCGAAGGAAACAGGAGAGAATTGGCATGAAATGAGCTGATGCATGGCGGAAGGTGCCTCGGTGCATAAAGTGGAAAACTAGACCACGTTTGCGTTCACTTTATTATTTTTTTTTTTTGGAGGGTTTTGTGTGTTTGTACTGTACGTACATGTAGGCGTGCGGGTAGGCACTTGTTTGTGAGTCACTGTATATTTATGGCATATTCTGTATATTTGAAAGTTTCTTACTTTTACAGTACTGTGTGATTTATCAGGATGTTAAATGTGAAAAAAAAAAAAAACAGCTAGCATAAATCTAACTCCGTGATTAAGTCAGGGATTGGCAGCCTCGTTGTATTAAATGCTGTATTAAATTCCAAAATGGTAATCACTTTTGCAAAATATGCGCATAACTACAAAAGTAGCAAACAATGTTTTTTATAAAGATATATTAAATATATGCCTTATTTCTTATCATAACAATTATAATAATGTTTTTTATGCCACAGCAGATTTATTATTTTTTTTAATCCATTAATCAGTTATAATAGACGTTTATTTATTTATAGTAATTTTACATTTATTGTTGTAGACCATCAACAAAACAGGTTAGTTCTTGTTATCACTTTTGCTATAACAGTAGTGCATTTTAATTTCATAAAAGTAATAATTTTAAAAAGCTACTTCAGTGTTTCTAAAAACAAATATATTAACTTAACGCAAAAATATATAGCTTACACAGAGTAGCGATGAATTGTAATTTACCAGGAATCAGGTATGCACTTATAAAAATAAAAGACATTACAAGGATTTTTTCAGTGCATAATAACATATGAACAGTTTCATACTACAAGACACAACAAACTTTATTAAATATTATTGGACTTTCAGTCGTTCTGAAAAATTTATGGCAAAACTGTTTGTTTTTTTTAATCAGTATTTATATTACTGTTATAATCATAAGCACTGGATTTGATGCATTTGGGAGCCATTATGCATTTTCCGTTAATATATAGTTAAGGAGGAAATTTTAAAAAGTGAGGTAATGTTACAAAATTTTTGAGATGCGAAATCGCTTTGTGTACATTAGCGACATTAGAGACACCCGTTGTGTGTTGCTTTGTTACTTCTACTGTAGTTATGTCCCCATTCTCCAATCATGATTTCTTAACTTTTTTATAAACTTATTGAACCACAGAGGCATTTGTGGGTGGATGATGCCTGAACAGATGTTATGCAATGCATGCTCATACTGTGATACGGTAAGATGCTGTTGTCAACTACAGTATTAAAGCAGTACCCAAAGTAGTAAAAGGTTAAAGATGCTGTGTGAACTAAAGCTTTTTGTATTGTTTTTAAGGTATGCGAAATCAGACAAAATTCACACTGATATAGCCAAAGCAGGTCTGCTTGGTCATAGTGATACCTGCCATACTCTTCACAATTCCATGGTTTCATTACGAATTAGGCACATGGTAAAAAGGTAAATGAATTCATTTAGGCATTTGGCAGACGCTCTTATCCAGAGCGACTTACATTTTTATTTCATTACACATCTGAGCAGTTGAGGGTTAAGGGCCCTACTCAAGGGCCCAACAGTGGCAACCTGGTGGTTGTGGGATCTGAACCTGGGATCTTCCAAACCGTAGTCCAATGCCTTAACCACTGAGCTACCCCTGTCCCCCTATTCATAGTGTTTGTCATTTCTGTAAAATTGGTGGTTTTCATTGTTGGCTTTCCTTCTCTTGATAACTAACCATTTTTTCACGAAATTCTTTTAATGATATTAGCCTACTGTTAAAGATTAGCTAAACATATTTTGACCAGCACAACATGTTAATCAAACAGCCTGACTTGGGTTATGTTTTTTTTTTTTTTGTCAGAGAAAAACTCTTTTTTCATACTTTCATAGGGTTTTTGATTGGAGGATCATGAAAGTCAAGAACTCAAAGTTTTGCATGGATTTCAAAGACAAGACTAAGTATTCAGATCCAGACCCAACCTAGAGCCCGACTATTGAGCATCACTTTTACAGGAATCATATGTATGATTTGGGATTGGATCAACAATAACCTTGAATGAATAGTCTCTATTATCTTTATTTTTATTTTAAGGCAAAGAAACTCAAGATTAAATATAATATGCATGTATTTTTTCATTTCTTATTCCATTATTGTCTTACTCTCTCAAGGGTGTCCTCAAGCCATTTGTCTGGCTGCTGTTGACTGCAAAATGGTGTCTCTGTATTGTATATCAGCATCGTTCTCGCCTCCATGCCTGACGTCTGCGCAGAGGGGGGATTGGATTGGGCTATGGCTGATCAGAATATCATTAACCCTAATTATGGTTTAGTTCATGAACAGATGCATAGGAGTGTAAAGAGAAAAGTGTGAAGAGAGAGAGAGAGAGATAGGGAGATGAATTGGTAGCTACTAGGGGTGGATGATATAGGAAAAACGAAAGTACCACCAAGACCGTTGTCAACACTACCATGGCCAGTCTCAAAACCATTACATAAATTTTACCTCTACTACTACTACACAGCATTACAACTGGATCACCACTTTTACCACAACCACTAACAAGTGGCTTATCACATCTACCAGCATCAATGCTATTTGCATTTGGATATTCGGCAGACGCCCTTATCCAGAGAGACTTACATTTTGATCTCATTATACATCTGAGCAGTTGAGGGTTAAAGGCCTTGCTCAAGGGCCCAACAGGGACAACTTGGTGGTCATGGGTTTGGAACCTGGGACCTTCCGAACTGTAGTCTAATGCTGTAACCCCTTACTACCGATAACACCGCTACTATAATCACCAACCAATTACTTTCCCCACAACTATCAACATGACAACCCCTACTACCCTCACCAATGCCAAAATAAGTACTACTACTGGCAAAACTACCACTAGCAAAACTTTCACCCTTACCAGGACTGCTACCACCACCATCATAGCTATCACTACTACCACAATCACTATTATCCTCACAATTGAGATTCAATTACCAATACCATCACTACTACTATTATCCCCTAGTGAATGCTTGTCAAACCTTCGCACTCTTGTACATATTATTGTGCTCCGTACACCAAAACACTGAATAATATAAGCAAGCTTCATGAAAAGAAAAAATTAGGTCACAGTAAATCTGCAAGCTAAACTCTTAATCACAAACAACACAGTTGCTGTGAAGCTTCTTAAAGTTTCTACACAATATAAAGTTTATTTTCTATTGCTTTATCTGTCTAAAGTTTAGGGCTTAAGTCTTATTTGTCAGTTGTGCCTATCCCCTTAGAAGCTCAAGACCATAAACAGTATAGAATAAATGACTCAGGTTTTTAAGGCGCAGGAGTCCGTGATTCGATAACATATAGATCTTTAGCAGCAATCACTTGATGTCATTGTTTCCTGTATGACTTTATCAGTCTCTCACATAATTGTGGAGAAATTTTGGACCGTTTTTTTTTTCTTTACAACATTGCCTGAATTTGTTGTGGTTTTGGGGCATAGATTTGTTGGACCTGAATTTGTTAGATTTTCACTTTTGCACATCTCTCTTAAGATCCCACCCTCATTTCAGGTTAGCCCTTTGACTAGGCCATTCCAAAACCTTGATTCTTTTATTTTGTAGCCATTCTGATGTAGATTTACTGGTGTGCTTTGGATCATTGACCTGCTCATGACCGAATTTCGACAAAACTTTAGCTGTTAGACAGATGGCCTCACATTTGCCTCTGGTATACTCTGGTATACAGAAGAGTTCATGGTCAACTCAGTGTCTGCAATAAGTCCAGTTCCTGTGGCTGCAAAAACAAGCCAACATCATCATGCCTTAACAGTGGGTATAAGGTGTTTCTGCTGAAATGCTGTTTGGTTTTTGCCAAACATGGTGCTGAGCATTAAAGCCAGACATCTTCAATTTGGTCTCATCTGTTTATGGACAGTGTTTCAGAAGCCTTATAGTTTGTTCAGATGAAGTTTAGTGAGCCTCAGTCGTGCTTCCATTTTTATTTTAGACAGAAGATGCTTTCTCCTGGCAGTTCTTCCAAAAAAACTGTACTTGTTCAGTCTTCTTCTAATTGTGCCATCCTGTATTTGCATTTAACATTTAACATGCTCATTATAGGGTCTGAGATGTGGAATTTTTTATTTAATTTTTTTGTATTCCTCCAAGTTTTGCATGGTCTCACCTTGGGGTGAATGTGTTTGGACACGGGGAGATTGCCAACTGCGTTTTGCTTCTGTGAATAATCTTTCTCACTGTAGAATGTTGATCTCCAAATTGTTTGAAAATGGTTTGTAACCCCTCCCAGATTAATGTGCAGCATGTGTCACTTAGACCATTGCTTATGTGTTTCCCTCTTGACACACACCTGAATGCTCCAGACCGGCAAACTGCCAAAACTTTTATAGAGGTCTGCACACCTGCTGATGGTCAATTAATCAAGGGCTCAAGGGCTTATAGCAGTACCTGCCTGCAACTTACCCTCTTAAATCCTGTGTAAACCATGACTAGTATATAGCATTGCCTACATGTTTCTTTTTTTCCACTTTGTGTCTTTATTAAAGTTAAATAAGTAATAGCATGGTGAAAAAAGTTATGTGTTGGTGTTCGTCTGAGGTCCTCGAATACTAATAGTAGCCATTAAAAAAAAATGAATTCAATAGGGTGTACATAACTGTTTTTTACCTTGAAACATAACCACTTTTCTACAGACCTCATCTATTGAATACTGCTAATTCATAATTCCCATGATGCCCATGACTGACAATGCAGTTTATTTCAATAAAACAAAGTTCTCAAATCTCAGGTCCTCACAGAAATGTTACAGAAAGACACAAACAGAGCTCAAAGCATGAAATTTAACGTTACGTTTAACATCAAAGTCATGCAACAAAGCAAATTATTAACTAGTTACAAAAGAAAAAAAACGGCCTTTTCTGTGTCTTCTGGTTTTAATGTTAAATTACAGGGAGGGATGGTGAGGAGTAAAAAGGACAAGGACATAAGTAAGACCAGGACATAATTAGACCTTTGTGTGTGAAATAGGCCAAGGAGATAAATACAGACTCAGTGGTTACAGAAAAAAATAAAAAAGAACAAGTACACAAAGTCTTGTTTATACAAAGAGAGAAAAGACTGTGTTTATGTTAAGAAGGGGCAATTTATTGAAATAAATTTGGACTCAGAAAAAAGGTAGGATTAGTGCTTCATGCATTGGGATAGAAATAGGAATAGAACGTGTGTGTGTGTGTGTGTGTGTGTGTGTGTGCAGGTAGAAACCAGAACATTACGTTCCTTTCCCAGCTCTTTGAAAAATGAGTGGGCAATGAGGTGTGGAAAGAAACATGTAGGGTGTGTGAGGGAACAGGGTTATCTTTCTAGTTCACGCTTGTATGTGTTGAGTGTATGGGCTTCATACACTAGTCAACTAATATATTCACTTGGTCCCGCTGTGGGAGCAGTGGAATAAACAGTGAGGCAGATGGTAAAGAAACGGGTGCAGACGTTAAAGATAGTGCGGAAGTTTTACACTTTAAGTTAGAAGTCTTTTTTTTGCTATAATTAATTAATTAATTTATTTATTTATTTATTTACTCATTTATTTATTTATTTTCCTTAAATGGTGCTTGCGAGACAGGTGCTTGCATCCACTACCCAGTTCTAGTTTAGCAAAAGACATGCCGTCTAATTTGACATAAAGAGCTCAGAAAAGAGATTCAACAGACCTTAAGTAAAAGTACTGTAGAAGTCTTCTAATAAATCTTCGAATAAAACTACAGGTAAACTACATATACTGTACATAAAACATATACTTAAATCCAGTAGCAAAGAACACTAAACCAGTTACCTCCCACCAAGTTTTTTGGAAAACCATCTGGCACCCTGCCATATTTATACCAATCTACGTTCAAAAACGGCAGCTGATTGAGATATAAAGAGAGCGGTGTTAATGGCGCCACCATGAACTATCATGAGTTTTCATGTTAAGCAGCCTCCAGTGCAAAATCTTTAGTTACGCCACATCTGCCACGGGTTTCAGATGACTGCATTTAGGAAGGTCCTTTAAATATTAAAATGCAGATTTATTATTTTCCACACTTACTGTCTTTGGGCTTTTTTTCCTCTTCCGTGGTTAAAGCAGAGAATTTAATTTGGACTCTTTGTATTGCTGTTAATTAAAGTGCAGGTTGACTGCATTTTTATAACAAGCTAAAAAAAAAAGGTGATGTCATCTTTTGGTTTAGTCTCTTTTAATGTGACTAGTCAATTATGTGTGTGTGAAAAACTGGTTAAATAGTAAAATACAGTATGGCCATGCAACTCCTCATTTTCTACCCCCTTCTTCTGGCATACTGCATGCAGATACAGTATACTGTAAGGTTTTTAAGGTTAAAGAGACAGTTCAAATGCCAGGTTTGGTTCTTGTACAAAGGCATCCGACTCTCTCTGACTCTCTCTGACTTTTTTTCTTTTTTTTCCTTTTCTTTCCTTTTTGTATAAGAGGACACGTACAAGTGAATGAACCAGAGGAGTTTAAAGATGAAAGCAAATAGACTGCAATGGCTTCAGGGAGTTGACATTTGATTTGGGCTAAGCAGCACAGCACTAATTAGTGTGTATGTTTGTTCCTTTATCAACACAAGCCTGTGGTCGTCCATCATAATGAAATGTTGTTGAGAACTGGCTTGATTTCACCCTTATTCATAATGGATGACAGATCGGTATGCATTGCATTATGCATAGATGCTGTTACACTGGAATACACTAGTAACTGCAGAAAGAAAGAGAAAGAGAGAAAGAGAGCGATAGAAAAAGAGAGAGAAAGAGTGGATACTAATTAATACACTTTTTTCTTAATCCAAATATAAATCATTTATATGCAAATATCTAAACATTTTGCTAGGAATTTATATTACACAATCATTAATGATGTAACTGAATATGAACAGATACATTTATGAATATAGGAATTAAAGAAGTTTTAAAAAAGACATGACTGACATGAATAGGAATACTGTTTCTGTTAAGCCTACTACTATGTTTATATTATAGGAAATAAAACCAACTAAATCTATTAAAATACTGCTGGGAGGGTACAAGCAAACTACCAAATCTACTTAAATTTTATTAGTTAATTAATTAGTTTTTCATTGCAGATTTAACGTTTACAATGTTGTTGATCCTGTAAGGTACTTTAGACATTAGCATGGTATGCACCATAGAAACCAGAAGAGGTACATTTAGGCATTTGGCCTTATCCAGAGTGACTTAAAATTGTATCTCATTATACATTTGAGCAGTTAATTCAATTCAATTCAATTCAATTTTATTTGTATAGCGCTTTTAGCAATTTTCATTGCCGCAAAGCAGCTTTACATAGTCAAAAGAATTATTTAGGTTTGTATGAAATGTGAATTTGTATGAATCAAAATGGTCAGTTTGTCCCTGGTGAGCAAGTCGAGGGCGACAGTGGCAAGGAAAAACTCCCTGAGATGGTAAGAGGAAGAAACCTTGAGAGGAACCAGACTCAACAGGGAACCCATCCTCATTTGGGTGAAACAAAAAGCAGTAAATGATCTGCATTTATACAGTGTGTAGGGTGGGAGGCAGTTCAGCTATAATAGCTGATGTTAATTGATGTTAATATGGAGTCCAGGTAGTTATTGAAGACCCAGGTAGACTTGTAAGAAGTTCCAGTCATGAACTATCGAACTGTCAAGTCCCCAGAGAAACAGTTGCCAACACCAGTCAAGGCCAGAACCATTTTCTAGGTAGAGAGAATCATTCCCAGACACCAGACGCATCCCAGAGAGACACACGGGGCATCCATGTGACGAGATCTTCAGCCAGAAGCGGGGCACCAGGATGGGTCAGACAGGTCCGGAGGGCAGAGGGAGTCTGGATCACTGGCAGCTCAGGAACGACATGTGTAGCTCGACAGAGAGAGAGAGAAAGAGTGAAAGGGGGGGACAGGAGGAGAGAGGAAAAAGAAAGAGGGGGGGAAAGAGAAGAAGAGGAGAGATGGCAGTTAGGTATGGTCACAGTCACACAATGTATAATGTGAATGTATATTAACTGAAGAGTGCAAGCAGAGACTCCGGCAGGACTAACTATGACAGCATAACTAAAAGGGAGAGTCAGAAGGAAACACAAACATGAGGGCTTCCTGACATGTAAAGCAAACAATCACCTCACCGTCAGCAAACCTGAGTGATCAATGAGAGTGAGGAAGACAGCATCCAAACATACCAGTTCACCATAATACTCTACGTCCATGAGTCCCCCAGATCTGCTCCTTTACCTATGGCAAATCTATTTATAAAAATGCTTGGCTAAATAAATAGGTTTTTAGCCTGGACTTAAACACTGAGACTGTGTCTGAGTCCCGAACACTATTTGGAAGACTATTCCATAACTTTGGGGCTTTGTAAGAAAAAGCTCTGCCCCCAGCTGTATTTTTCATAATACGCGGTACTGACAAGCAGCCTGCATCCTTTGATCGAAGTAGGCGTGGCGGATCGTAAGACACTAGCAGTTCGCTCAGGTACTGCGGCGCGAGACCATTTAATGCTTTATATGTCAAGAGTAGTATTTTAAAATCAATGCGAAATTTCACAGGGAGCCAATGGAGTGAAGATAAGATAGGGGTGATGTGCTCATATCTTCTGGTTCTGGTGAGGACTCTCGCTGCTGCATTTTGGACTAGCTGAAGCTTATTTATGCATCTAGCTGAACAACCAGACAGTAAGGCATTACAATAGTCCAACCTAGAGGTGATAAAAGCATGAACTAGTTTTTCTGCGTCGTTTAGCGACAATAAATTTCTTATTCTGGCAATATTTCTGAGGTGAAAGAATGCTATCCTGGTAATATTATCTACATGTGCTTCAAATGAAAGGCTGGAATCAATAATCACACCAAGGTCTTTCACTGTTGCATTTGATGGAACAGAAAGGCCATCTAAAGTTACGGTATGATCTAAAATTTTACTCCTAGCTGTATGCGGTCCTATGACTAGAACTTCTGTCTTATCCGGATTTAGCAGAAGGAAGTTAGTTAGCATCCAATTTCTTATGTCCTGCACACATTGCTCAATTTTAGTAAGCTGTTTTTTCTCATCAGGTTTTGCTGAGACATATAACTGTGTATCATCAGCATAACAATGAAAACTAATACCATGCTTACGGATTATGTTGCCCAGAGGAAGCATGTAAAGGGAAAAAAGCAGTGGACCTAAAACTGAACCCTGCGGAACGCCAAACTCCACTAGAGAACATGCAGAATAATCACCATTTAAGTCTACATACTGATAACGATGGGTCAGATAGGATCTGAGCCAGGAGAGGGCTGTACCCTTAATTCCCACTACATTTTCTAATCTGTGAAGAAGAATAGCGTGATCAACAGTGTCAAAAGCTGCACTGAGGTCAAGTAATACAAGCATAGTTACACAACCCTGATCAGAGGCCAATAGAATGTCATTTACTACTTTAACGAGCGCCGTCTCTGTACTGTGATGAGGCCTAAATCCTGACTGATACAGTTCATGTATGCCATTCCTATGTATATATGAGCATAGCTGCTCCGCTACTATCTTTTCCAGGATCTTAGAGATAAAGGGGAGGTTTGATATTGGTCTGTAACTGGACAGCTGACAGGGGTCGAGGTCAGGTTTCTTAATTATTGGTTTGATAACTGCTAATTTAAAAGATTTTGGAACATATCCAATGCTGAGTGAAGAATTAATTATTCTCAACAGGGGTTCTATTATTGCTGGTACTATCTGTTTAAGAAAATGTGTCGGTACAGGATCTAATATACAGGTTGATGAATTTGAAGAAGAGATGAGTGAAATTAGTTCATTCTCTTCAAGGGGAGTAAAGTATTCTAGGTTCTGGTCTGACATGGCTAGATTAACATCTGCATCAATTACATTGTTCGGTTTCAAAACCTCAATTTTATGCCTAATATTTACAATTTTATTATTAAAAAAGTTCATGAAGTCCTCACTATTGCATGATGTTGTTGTGGAGATTTCTGCAGTGGTCTTATTTCTGGTTAATTTGGCTACAGCATTAAATAAGAATCTAGGATTATTTTTATTTTCTTCTATAAGAGTGGAGAGATATGTTGATCTAGCTACACTAAGAGCTTTTCTATAGTTCAGGATGCTCTCCTTCCATGCTATTTGAAATACTAGTAATTTAGTTTGACGCCATTTACGTTCTAATTTCCGAGCGGTCTGTTTTAAAGTGCGCGTGTGATCGTTATACCAGGGAGCAAGTTTTTTATCTCTTTAGTTAAGGGTTAAGGGCCTTGCTCAAGGGCCCAACAGGGCTACACAGTGGCTACCAAAATTCAGCAGCTATCCAATATGGTATGTTTGTTCAAACTTTACCATATTATATATGTTAGTGCATAGGCATGGTATAGTACAGGCAGTACCATACTTTGTAATGAGTTTCAACATACACTATGATATTTAATTAATGTTACATGGATACAATGGTATTTTACAATATACTGTACAGTACTGTGCAAAAGTCTTAGGCACCATATTATATGCTGTACCAATTTTGTTATATATGTTTATCATGTCTGCATATAATACCCTTTAAGTATAACTTAAAAAGGAATAAATAAATAACATTACAGGAGAATATATGCATGGCTGTAAAGAAAAAAAGACAGACCAGTTTTCAGATGGAAACAAAAAACCTAATGAACGCTGGTGACTTTGTCACACTCGCTTTTATGCAAATCCCAGGAGCCTTTGTCACTTTAACCATATGCAGTTTAGTACAACAACATAAATTAACAACATTAAATTAACAGAAACTACTGTAACTAGCTAACTAAGAAACCTGATTAGCTGGCTAGCTGAGACAAGACAGATTGACATTTAAAGTTAACAAAATGTTACCAAAAATAGATGTACATAAACGTGCCTAAAATACAGTATATTTCACAGTATCCTGGTACATGTTCCATAGCACCATACTATGGTTTATGGTAGAACCATGTGCCATAGTGTAGTACTGTACATGAACTACATTAGCAAGTACATAGTATAGTACATTTTTAAAAAGTAGTATAGTATAATACTGTATAGTATAGTATAGTATAGTATAGTATAGTATAGTATAGTATAGTATAGTAATGTATACTGTGGTACTTGTACCATTCATTTCCCACGGTACTTATACTATGCTTAAAACTTCTTATGGGTGAAAAAGACGCACCAAAAATGTATAGTCAGTTTTATAAATATTTAAAGACAAAATGTTAAAAATTTTGCTTCCGTACATCATCACAATGGATTTAGAATGAAGCAAAAAAGATATGATTAATATATATATAATACAAATATGATTAAATTGAAGACCTTTAGCCTTAATTCCAATGAAATTACAGCCATTTAATACAGCCATTTGTACGAAGACCAATTATTTTCACAGGATCAAAAGTAATCAGACCACTGATTGTTAAGTGATTTGATGGCCAGGTCATGGCATGCTTCTTTGCCATTGATTTCAAGTGCCAAATTTGCAATTGGTAGCTGTTCATGGGAATTTCTAAATATATGGTCCAGAGAAATACCAGTTCAACTGAAGGAGGCCATCATTAAGCTGAAAGAAAAAAAAGTATAAAGTAAAAAGAAAACTGACTATCTGAAAAAAGCAGAAACAGTAACATTCGGAGTGATCAAATCAACAATTTGGTAAAGTACATTCTTCAAAAGTACTGTATGAACACACTGGCGAGCTCAGCAACACCAAAAGACCTTGAAGTCCACAGAAGAAAAAACTAAAGTAGATGATTGACAAATTCTTTTTTTTTATTTTTTTTTGTAAAGAAACCCCTTTCACAATATGTAGCCAAGTCAAAAACTCTCTGGAGTATGTAGGCTTATCATTGTCAAAGGCAGCAATCAAGAGAAGCCTTCGTGAATGGACAGAAGGTTTACTAGAAGATGGCGACTACTGATAACACTAAAGAACAGAAAAAAGCCAGATCAGATAAACGTGAAAATATAAGCTCCATTCGCACCTGGAATTACCATGGAACATATAAGTAATAGAAACATTTAAAACAGATTCGCAGAACATTTCTGCCTGAAAACACTCTACTTCTAGTGAAAATAATATACAGTATGAAAGCCAATCAAACATGGTCACTAGAGACACATTCAAAATGCCAGGTGGAAAGAGCTATACTATTTATTTTGCTTGTCCACTAGTTACTGGATTAATCAATATAGAGGTTAATTCAAAGAAGCCCATCCTCAAGTGGGTAAATAATTTGTAAATGATTCTTAAAGTATTACAAGAGAGCGAGAAGTATTAGGTATATTCTGTATTAGCATTAAGATGATTGTAGGATATTAATTCGGATCACAACAGCAGTTCTCTTAGGTACAAATCTACACTATCTAGGCGAGATCATCCACCGAAACCAGGGTGAGAATTTTGACAGCAGAAGGTGAGTCACAAGTCAAGAAAACACCTAGCAATGGGATGAATCAGACAAGTCCAGAAGGGTGAGAGGAGCCAAAGCAGTTGAAGTGTGTCAGGACATGGCACCAGCTATAATCCAACTCTTTAATAGGCCCTTGTGCAATTTGAGACATATCTTTTGAGCTGCTCTTTCTCACCACAGGAGCATGTACTCCTTCTATTCCTATATACCCTTACACCCATACGTAGTTACTGCAATTGGCTTGGATGTTCATTATTTTTAGCCCTTTCTCACTTTCCAGGCACATTCCAACCAGCATCTAAGAGAGACCGACAGTGAGATAGAGGGACCATCTGTGGGTGAGTCAGAAAGCAAGAAACAAAGTACACTGTGCAGAGACATTGTCAGGAAGAATCTGGCTTTGTTAACTTCAGGCATGGCAGGTGTGGAGGACGTGCTGGGGCAGATTACTGGGTCACTCTGCATGACTTCAAGCCTCACTCTCTTCCTATTTGTTTCTCTATAATTGCATAGTGAAAACTGCAGGAAGACCTTTAGTGTCCTGGAGAAAGAAGGTGAAAAGGAATAAAGACCTCCAAAGAGATTTCTCGCGTTTCTCAGTGGGTTTTATTGACCATCGTCTCCTCATAAATGATGAATTTCATTCCCTTTTTGTTTTTGTTTTTTTAACAAAGCCCTTTGTACAATAGTACATCACATTACAGAAATGTGAACGAGTAGCACTGTGTAGAAAAACCTTCCTGGTTATGATCATGGTTCCAACCTTGAGAGGAACTCATTAGAAGAAAACCGAGCCAGCTGATGGAGTCAGAGCCATTAGTAATCTGATTAAGATTGAATGGTGGATGGAATTACAGTATACGAATGACGGTTTCTACATCTTGATGTCTTAAGATCTTCCTCTCTAAGGTTGTTTTCACACTTGTGGGTTTTTTTCCAGCTCTGCACATTTGGTGGAATGTGAAAGTTCCAGATTGGTCCAGAGATCTCCATCATTTTAAGGAACCTCAGTAGTCCAACTAGGGACTGTGGCAGCCAGTGGAGACCACTGTATTTATTCCCATTTTTATGACCATGGTAGGACCTCCAGTCAACATTCCAATGCGTATTTACGGACATCGGGCAATTTGGGAAAAACAATTAGATGTGGACTGTGAGAGGAAACCAGAGTACCTGGGCCAAAGCCACTAAGCACAGGGAGAACATGCAAACTTCAGGCACACAGATCCCGAGGCGGAAATTGAACCTAACCACTTACAGTAACCACTAAGCCACTGTAGTACAAAATGTAGTGCGATGTGCATCAGGAGACTAAGCATTCAGTCACTCACTCATTATCCATATTGCTTATCCTGTACAGGGCCATGGGAGGCCTGCAATGTATCCCAGAGAACATGGGGCACAAGGCTGGGTATTTGGTGGAAAGGGAGTCAATGACCTTTTTGACCTTGCATGTCTTTGAACTGTTTGAGGAAACTGGAGTACCCAGAGAAAACCAAGCATGGGAGAACATGCAAACTCTACGCATAAAGACCTGAAGGTGGGAACCAAACCAAAGTACTCACCAGAGCCACAGTGCTCACCACTTTGCCATTGCGTCACCAAAAATCCATTCTAAGAGTTGATATTGGTTCCACTTCTTTTAGGATTATAACTCATACAGAAGGACAACTTATTTGAAGGTGGCACCAACAGCCAGTCAGTAGTGATATCGTCTAATCGTGTATTAGTGTAATATTTCTCAGTTTCAGTGTGTTGAGTCAGATGGCATTTGGAAATCGGGTAAGAGTCTCAAATAACAGTATGATCCACACTGGGAAAAAAAAGGACGGCAACATACAGGACATGTCCTAATGCATTCCTGAACTGAAATTAACAGCAATTGCTTATGAATTAAAGAGATCACTGCTTTCTCTTTATAAGTCATACAGTTTGTTCCACACACATGCGAACACAAGTCAGGCCAGAAAGGTCCTCGATCCTGCATGCCGGAGTGTGCATTGCTGCTATCTGCATTGTACAGGAGACATAATGTACCTTTTGTCTTCTTTGCCATCATTTATACGCACACATGCACACACAGTTAGAGAGAATGAAAATGGAGGAAGAGAGAAAAGAAGAGAGCCACCGAAGCAGTGGCGGGGAAAGCCTAATGGCTCCTGGCATCTGTGAAAACATTTTTAATCTGTTCAAAGCCAGAGGAGAATGGAAAGAAGGCAAAAATCCAGGCCAGGAAGGCTGCAGGAGAAATGAGATAGAGGAGCAAAAATGGAGATGCTCTGTTGCTTTTTGTTCTTCTTGCTGCTTCACCTTCCAAAAGGCGGTTATAAATAAGTCCAAAATCTCCCATGGGTGTTTCTTTGGACTGAGATCCTGTGAGACCGAAGACCATGGCATATGATTTACTTCAACTTCAATCTCTTTAAAGCTTTCAGTGATCCGGACATACCGTATATAAAGACAGGGTTATCTAGACGGAGAGAATAGAAATGTATTTGTTTGCACTGACTTATCCATCTAAGAAGAAAAGTGAGCATGTGGTAGGGTTCTTAACTACCATGAGAAAGGACCGGGTTCGATTCCCAGACAATGGCCAAAACCCCAGCCACATCTGGATGCAGTGCCGGTCCCAAGCTGGCAAAACCTGTGAGGGCTACGTCAGCAAGGGCATCCAGCGTAAAACCTGTACCAAGTTGTTGTGCGGATCAGTTGATCTGCTGTGGCAACCCTTTAATGGGAGCAGCCTAAAGACCAACAACCACAAGAAAAGTAGGCATTAATCAGTGCCGAAGCACTATGACATATTGTAAGCCTTATGAGGTCATAGTGTCGAAGCCCCTATTGTTTTCTAGGGATTTTATTATTATTATTATTATTATTATTATTATTATTATTATTAACAATGATACAAGGGTTCTGTTGGCTCAAACCTTGGGCGTTATGATCTCAAGACATTGAGGATGCAAAATTGCAAAGAGGGTTTTTAATACCTTAAATTTGTTTACGGCAAAACTGGGCTAATAACTTCCTTAGTTATATATAATCATATTATTTCATAATGGTATTGGTATTGCCCATTTAAATGCATGTGCCCACTGAGCCAACTGTCTTTCTGGTGTGCCCATGTGGCGATGGTGTAGGTGCTCGCATCTTTGCTCGCAACTATATTTATTGATTTCAAATTCCTTTTTTTACAACAGCAGTAATAATCCGCTAATGCTTTTAAAACACTGGCCAGAGAGGACAAGAGAGTTATCCATAGGCCAGCATATATATATATATATATATGTGCGTGTGTGTGTGTGTGTGTGTGTGTGTGTGTGTTTAGCCTCCCCTTCTGGTGATTCATCAGTTATTTACTGCTGTTTTTGCTGGCACTGGGGCTTAAACAAGACATTATGAGGCAGACAGCAAATGGAGCATCGCAATACACACACACGCACACACACACACACACACACACACACACACACACACATACACACTTGCACACTTGCACACATGCAGCACGCCAAAAACGTAGAGAGATGCAGAAGAGATTGAGGGAGAGAGTCTGTGAGAGAGCAAGTCCGTAAGGATGGACATCCTTTAGCAGATCCCGTACTGTAGACGGTTGACAATGAGATGTTAAATGGACTCTGCATTTGCATTTCAATTTAGCCAGCTATTGTAATGTTAATTATGTATTTTTTGAGTTATGAATGCTAAAATAAGTAAGGTAAGTGCACTTGCAAATATACGTGATTGAATGATGTATTTCCGATAAATATTTGAATTGGAATAACATCCGGTGACGTCATAGGGGTCTACCAATTAGCTGTAAACCAATCAGCTCTCAGTCTATTTTGTTGCATTAATTCTGCTTCATATTTATTTTCCTTTGTCTTTTCCTTTCTTTTCCTAAATTACTCACCTATTATTTTGGTCCATCATTTTTCTCTTGTTTGCATTTCTCACAGAGTATAGCTCTCTCTCCCAATGTTGAACTCTAGATTTGAACTCCAAATCTAGTTACACATGCTTTTTTAAAGGGGACCTTTATTTTTATTCACCTTCTATACCGGTTATCCTGTAGTGGGTCGCAGGGGGCAGGGCACACTATGGGCAATTTGGGACCACCAATGACCTAATCTGCATGTCTCTGGACTGCGGGAGGAAACCGAACAAGCATGGGGAAAATATGGAAACTCCACACACACACACACACAGCCCCAAGGCAGCAATCGAACCCTCAACCCTGGAGGTGTGAGTACACAGTGCTAATCACTACGCCACCAGGCCGCCACTAATGGGACCTATTAACCCTGTGTTTTTTTTTGTTTTTGCGATGGATTTTCAATATGATTAGCCAAACCAAAAAATAACATATTTTTGGCTTAAACAAGCCACATATACATAAAAAGTAACCCTCCTGGCTCGGTGCTCAGCTCTGCTGTTCTCTAATGGGGTGTGACTTTTCCATAGACAAAAAGGGTGTGAAAATAAAAACTTTTTTATGAGGTGTGTTTCAATTGGAACATTAATAGATTCACTAACCTTTTAATGAAATAGTAAAATATGGGACCTTTAAAAGTAACTTTTGAGCTTTTTCCTTCTTTTGATCAATACACTTGTAGAAGCATACTCATATTCAGCATAAGAGAAATGATTATATAAACCAATCAGCCATAATATTACAACACGTCACAACCCTTGTGCCACATGTATAGCTCTGGTCTACTGTATGACTCCACTAGATCTCTAAGATGGTGTGATGTGGTGTCCAGGATGTTAGCAATGGCTTCTCTGGGTGTTGTGGGTTCTGGGATGGGGTCCCTGTGGATCAGACTTGTTTGTCTAGCGCACCCCGTGCGTGCTTGATCGGATTGGGATTTGGAGAGTTTAGACGCTGGGTCAGCGACCTTGAACTTTTCCCCTGCTAAGCACCAGACACAGCAGGCTGCAGTGCATTTGGTATTCTGGTGCCTTTCTATCATAGTCAGCGTCGACTTTTTTCAGCAGTTTGTGCGAGCCTTTTGGTGACCATAGTCCTGTCATCAGTTTACTCACTCACTCTCACTCACTCATTGTCTATACCGCTTTATCCTGTATTCAGGGTCGCGGGGGGCCTGGAGCCTTTTAGAGGAGACTTAGGGCACACGGCGTGGTACACCCTGGACAGGGTGCCAATTTATCGCAGGGCAAACACAATCATTCACACACTATGGGCAATTTGGAAAGGCCACTTAGCCTAATCTGCAGGTCTTTAAGCTGTGGAAGGAAACCGGAGAACCCGGAGGAAACCCACCAAGCACGAAAAGAACATGCACATAGAGACCCGGCCAGGAATCGAACCCTGACCCTGGAGGTGCAAGGTGACAGTGCTAATTACAATCATTTTATTTATTCAACTAGCAATGCTATTCATGATTATAAACAGGGGCTATAGGAGACAGCTATTTGTGCTTTTAATAATAATAAATATTATTATGCTTTAGAACTTCAGGAGAAGTCATCATACCAACACAGAAACGTTGTCAGAAACTGCATAGGCTTGGCTTCACAATGTTCTCAACGAACCTAGTATGAGTGTGGCAGTTTGAGTGTCAGCCTTATCTCTCGCGGAACAGTGTGAGTGAAATTACACTGTCTGCTGCCGGAGATTGGAATTTCACAAGTATTCGAATGAAACTAACAGCACTGTACTGTAGACTTGGGGTGACATTTAAGATGGCCGCTTAGCTTTTGCCAAACTGCCTATGCGCTCTGCAAAAACCCCTTTATATATAAATGTAAGGTTTACTATAGTTCAATTCAGGTTGGCCATATTGGTGGTTAGCACTGTGGCCTTGCACCTCCAGGGTATGGGTTCAAATCCTGGCCAGGCTCGATTCCCAACTCTGTGTGCATGGAGTTTGTATGTTCTCCCCGTGCTTGGTGGGTTTCCTCCAGGTACTCTGGTTTTCTCCTACAGTCCAAAGACATTAGGGCTAGGCTAACTGGCGTTCCCAAATTGACTGTAATGTGTGAACTAGCATGTGAATGTATGTGTATGTCGATTGCTGTGCCCAGGATGTACCCCAACTTGTCCTCTAAGTCTCTTGGGATAAGTTCCAGGCCCTCGCAACCCTGTATACAGGATCAAGCAGCATAGATGGTGAGTGAGGTTGGCATTAGTCGCAAGTAATGCACCAATGTTATGAATATCAGGCAGACGGACACAGGTGCATGTTCAAGTTTTATTAAAAACAATAAGGGACAAACAAAAAGGGGCGTTCTCAAAACAATAAACAATGATCAGACAATAAGGGAGCAAGCACGATAGGAAAACATCAAACAAAATGGAGGTCAGACTTAACAGGCCATGCAAACAGCAGAGAGATTCGGGGTCTTTTAAAGGAGTAGGTGTTTACAAACAGTCTCATGAGACGTCTGGAACATTGGAGTCTCGAGGTACATGGAAAGTGATTGAGGATCGTGAGAATTGGACTTTGTGGCAGGCATGGACATGACAGCCGTGACATTCACTTGGACTCTTTCGGAGCGGAGCTTATTTTTTTCCCACGCTCTCTAATGTGTCTCTGATATAATTTTTTTTTTCATCAAAACATGATGCAGTTAAATCTGGTTTGAACATAATATCATAAAGCAAAGGGTATGCATTTGGAGTTAGTGCTTTTACAGGGTTAGATTTGGTACAAAGTACGATGCGTGACCGTCTTCAACAACAACGTGCGACACTAAAATAACACACACACACACACACAAAATGAATCATTCTACAAATTGAGTCATTCACATTGCCGATGATTCATTCATTTATGTACTTTACACTACGCACAACCCTCATACTGTCATTTACTCACTGAGCTCCATTTCTGTGCCCTCACCATCAGAAAGCGAATATATTGTGCAAATTGCCTGTTACCTTTTTTTTCTATAAAGATTCATTGTTAATGTATGTACATTACTGTATACAATCAAATAACGCTTGCTAGATAAGTTGAGTTTAGTGTACAGTGCATCTGGAAAGTATTCACAGCGCTTCACTTTTTCCACATTTTGCTACGTTACAGCTTTATTTCAAAATGAATTAATTTGATTATTTTTCTCAAAAGTCTACAAACAATACCCCATAAAAATAAAAATAAAAAATACACGTAGATAAGTATTCACAGCCTTTGCCATGACACTCAAAATTGAGCTCAGGTGCACTCTGTTTCCACTGATCATCTTTGAGATGTTTCTACAAGTAGATTGGTAAATTCAGTTGATTGAACATTATTTCAAAGACACACACCTGTCCCGCAGTCAACAGTGGATGTTAGAGCACAAACCAAGCCATGAAGTATAAGGAATTGTCTGTAGTCTCGAAGCACATGTCTGGGGAAGGGTACAGAAAAATTTCTGCAGCATTAAAGGTCCAGATGAGCACAGTGGCCTCCATCATCCATACATGGAAGAAGTTAGGAATTATCAGGACTCTTACTAGAGCCGAACTGAATGACCGGGAAAGAAGGGCCTTAGTCAGAGAGGTGACCAAGAACCCGATGAGTATTCTGATACAGCTTGAGTGTTTCTCTTTGGAGAGAGAAGGACTTTCCAGAAGACCAACTATTTCTGCAGCACTCCACCAGTCAGGCCTGGTGGAGTAGATGAAGACAGAAGCCCTAAGTAAAAGGCACATTACAGGCGCCTGGAATTTGCCAAAAGGCACTTGGCGGACTCTCAGAATCATGGGAAACTATTTTTTTTGTTAATGCACCTTTGGCACCAATTACAGCCTCAAGTCTTTGAGTATGATGATACAAGATGGATCTTCTTTCAGAAATGCTGGAGCTCTTTCAGAGTGACCATGGGGTTTTCGGTCACCTCGCAGACTAAGGCACATCTCCCCCGAACGCTCACTTTGGCCCGCTCTAGGAAGAGTCCATATTTAATTTATGGATTGTGCTCATCGGGACCTTCAATTCTGCAGAAATGTTTCTGTACCCTTCCCCAGATCTATGCCTCGATACAATCCTGCCTCGGATGTCTACAGACAGTTCCTGGGACTTCATGGCATGGTTTGTGCTCTGACATGCACTGTTCACTGTGGAACCTTATATAGACAGATGTGTGTCTTTCCAAATTAGGACCAATCAACAGAATTGACCACAAATGGACTCTGATCGAGTTGTAGAAACATCTCAAGGATGATCAGTGAAAAGAGGATGCACATTTTTAATACATTTGCAAAGATTTCAAACTTCTTTTACAATGTCATTCTGAGGTTTTTCTTTGTAGAATTTAATGTATAAAAAAACAATGAATTGAATCCATTTTAAAACAAGGCTGTAACATAGCAAAATATGGAAAAAGTGAAGTGCTTTGAATACTTTCCGGGTGCACTTTACAGTTTGTGAAGCGGTGCCAATTATAACACTGTGATTTTAATTCAGTGAGAAACCAAGCCATTGCTTTGCATCTAAACATGCCGAGAAGAAAAAAAAAAAGCAAAAGAGACAAGACAGGCTGTATTGGAAAGATAGCAGTCAGACACTTTGCAGTCGTTAAGTTTTTTTTTTTTATTTTTTTTTTTTTATTTAAGCACACCAACACTATCGATTATATAAAGTTGAGCTATTTGAGAATAGTCTGTCGAGCTGTAAGAACGACCGAAATAGACCTCTCTATACTGCTTCCACACATATTTTTCCGAAGGTAAACCCACTATCCCCAGCGTCTACCTCAATGTGTTCAGCAGCCGGTGACACAGATGGTGTTTGAACATAAGGATATAATATGACTACAAGAGGAAAAAATATATTAAAATATCATTGAATTTACTTTTTGATAGGGTATAAGGTATAAAAAAACTTCTTTCCTTCTCGCTAATGCTATCCCTGTAGTTTTAGTGCAAAAATATGCCCAGATATGTCAAGGTACTGTATGAGGAGAGAAACAGTGTGTACAGTATGCATTTTATTTTTGGCTATACTACATTAACACAGTTTTATTCGGGGAGGATGTATAGGTCAATGTTAAGTAGTCTATGTGACATTTCTAAATTTGTAGACTGTAACCTTTATACATGTACAGGGAAAGAAAAACTGACGATCCCAGCAATCCTTTTTTCTTTTTTTTTTATTCCCACCCTTCATCTTTTTCAATTTATTTTTTTTCTGTGTGTGTGTGTTTTTCATCTTGGACACCCGAGTCTAAATGAAAACCGAACTAAACTAACCATTGATCTCTCTATTTCTCCCATCATGAGCTCTTGGTCAACATGCGTCTCTACAAAGGTCATCTTTATCGTCTTCTTCGACACCACATTGTTATCCATCGATCAAGGCAGAAGAGACACTCGTGCTGAAATTTTGTTGTGCTGAATGTGATACGTTTTAGCTTTTCCCAACAACAGAGATGACCTTCAACGGAAAATGCTTGTCATTTAATACGGATGAAGGCAATGAGTGTATCTATATCAAATCGATATCCAGAGGCGTGTAATTAGTGCTTTTTTTTTGGCCACACTGAAGGAAAACATTTGTTGTCCTTTCATTATCAACAAGGAGACATGCAAGCTGGTGTTTTACCGCAAACCACAATGTACTATGATTTCAGCTTTTACCTTTCTTGTATCTTTGGTCCTACAAAAAAAAAAAACGCTTTGGCCTAACAGTGTGCAATACTTTTTCTATTTTATATTGACTTTTAAAATGCACTTTCAGAGCATAGATTCAGTCTGGAGCCCCATAGTGTTCTTTGGCTTATCCATCCTTAAAGGGCCTACTGTACTCAAATCGGAGAAAGGGGGTACGTTAAGTGAAGAGCGCTCAACTACCTCAAGGATACATAAATAAATAAAAATACCTTGTAGCTGGCTAGCATCGCTCTGACTGACCGCCCATCTTTTCCACCCAAAGAGCTCAACATTTCACTTTCTTGATTCCAAGTCATGCACATAAAAATCATGATTTTTTTTTTTGATAATATCATGGCTACATTCACACTGCCAAACTCAATTCTGACGTTTTTTTCTTAGTGTGACACAGATCTGATTTTTTTCAAAATTTGTATGTGGTCTTAAAATCAAATCCAATAAATATTCATGCACCCTGTAGCAATAGCTGATAAAATAGCTAAAACAAGGCCCGCGGGTTTCTTTCTTCTTCCGCCTGGACCTCAACTAATACAGCCAACTAACTGCTTGCATACAGTAACTGCCAGCAAAATCCCAAGCTGGAACGGCATTTCATTGTTTGAAATGAATGAGTGGTCAGACAAATATGAGGTGTTTTTAACTCAGATGCAGCAAAAGAAGACATATTGATGTGCACTTGTGCGGCTAAATGTGACAGACACATTCCGATAAAAGTCACTTGTAATTATTATGGATATAGAGTGTATAATAATGATAATAATAATCATAATCATAATAGAAAAACTGAACAAACATTGTCCAACAAAATGTGTAATGATTGATATGCTGAAGTTCGAAAAGCTTAGATACTTTTATTTATTTATTTATTTATTTATTTTTTTTTTTTTCCCGATTTTCTCCCTAATTTACTTGTGTCCAATTCCTCCTTGTCACTAGGAGGCTCCCATATTAAGGCTACTACTACCACTCATTTGGGAGGGGAAAATACTAAGACGTGTGTCCTCCGAACAACGTGATGCCAACCGAACGCATCTTTTTTTCCGAACTGCTCTCTCATGCACCGTTAGAGGCGGCGTAACACACTCAGAGGACAGCGCTCACAGAGGCCCCTGATTGGTGGGATTGACGTGATTATTGAGGGAGCACGAAGTACCTCTCATCCCTCCTCTTCTGAGAGAGCTCGGCCAATCAGCTCTCTCTAGGCCTCCGACTGCGAGAGGTTACAGCATCACCCAGGAATCGAACCAGCGATCTTCGAATGATAGGGCGAGCACTTTACCACTGAGGCCCAAGCTTAGATACTTCTAAGAAGTCTTTATTGTAGGATAAATTTCTTGATGCTCTCCATTGGTGGTTCAGTGGTAGGTTTCTCGCCCGCCATGCAAGTTTGATTTCCAGCTAATGCCCAAATCCCAGCCACTGGATGCAGGCCTGGATAAAATATAAGGGGTTGCGTTGTGGAAAGTTGAGTGCAGATCTGATGGTTCACTATGTCAGCCGAAAGACTTAACAAAATCTTGCTTAAAGAGAAAGAGAAGAAAATGAAGGAGTGAGTGTTTAATGCTGTGACAAGACACGAATTTGTTTTGGAGACGTCTTAAATGATAATGTAAATGTACACCGATCAGCCATAACATTAAAACGGTTAATAATAAAAGATTTAAAATATAGTTTTGCAGCTCTGGTCTCTGTAGAAATGTCTCAGCAGGGCCCCTGGGGGTGTGCCATGGTGTCGGGCGCCAGGAGGTTGATAGTGGATCCTTTAATGGGTGAAAAAGGAGGAAAAAGAAGTTCGGAGGTGTTTGGTGCCTCTCTATCATGGCCAGCGTTGACTTTTTGACAGATTTAATGGAAGTAACAGCAACGCCACTTTATCACATCACCCCGTCATTGGTACTGTATAAACACATGCCCTGTTGTGTTTACCACCTTAAACAAATGTGTTTGCACCAAAGTACGAAATATAGAAGAAAAATATATATTTCAAATATTAAAATATCTACACAGATTTTGTTTTTTTTCTGAGCCAGTTTAATTTTCTTTCCCCTGAACCGAAACAATTTCTCATTCTTTCTTATTCCCAGGCCATGGAGTAATTCTACTGAGGGTCAAGAACCTTGCTCAAGGGTAGGATCAGTCAGGCTTAGAGCCTGAGCCACTAAGTCACCCTGGCCTCCATTACTCCTCCATTCGTTGTACATTACTACATTATTACTATCGCTTTGTATTAAAGATCCCTGTGGATTCTCGCTTTGATCTGTTAAGTCTGACCGATGAAGTGAAAGTTCAGTAATAAAATCCACAACTCCACTTATTCTGATTCTGATGAGCCATCTTCTCTTAAAAGAAAGAAAGAGGGAAATAATACGGATCTAAAATCATCTGATGAAATTCAGTAATAAGCAGATCATTGGGGTGACTGTAAATGGGAAGTCTTTTCAATGGGACCGTATTTTAATTAAAACGAAACACTAAAAGGATTAAACACTCAGTTGTAGTGTTGATGATATAATAAAGTGACTTTTTTTCCCCCCACTATTTGCGTAATATCCGTTGTTTGTTTCCGGGAGATTTCCAAGGCTGTTCAAATGTCATGTTGTGTGTGATATTACAGGACGGCATACTGGGTAATTTACTCACGGGAACCCGTTCACAGCCATGTCATTAGCTGTCAGTGCAGGCTGGGAAATTAATAATCAGCAAGCAGCTACATATTTTTTTTGCTTTCTTCCCCCTCCATACAATTACTTAACACCACTTGTCTCACTTGTCTTTTCCATCACACCATAACACGCTCCGTAGAGAGTAGCACTTTTTTTCTTTTTTTCTTCTTTTTTGTAACCACAGCTGTCTGAGGAAGAGGTGGCAGGTGTTACTTTTTGTTATCATATTTATTTGGTAAATTGTGTTTTAATTAATATAACAAACACCTCGAGTGCTCGTTAATAGAAACAGCAGAATTTTAAATTGAATTGTAGACTTTTAATCGAATTTGCCTCATCTGCATGTCTTTGGACTGTGGGAGGGAACCGGAAAACCCGGAGGAAACCCACCAAGCACATGCAAACTCCGTGCACATACTGTAGATGCCGAGGCGGGACTCGAACCCTGACCCTTGAGGTGCAAGTCGACAGTGCTAATGCCAGCTACTACTGTACGCCACCATGCTACGTCTGGGACATTATGTATTAAAAATATATATTTTATACTTTAATCCCTAAGACATTTTACCCACCGAGGCGATGTTTCTGCCATTATTTCCTATCAGATTCCACCGGTGCAGAAAGCTAAAATCCGACCGATGGCTGCAGCTGATAATTCTAATATCTCATAAGATATATCATAAATCCTAAAGCGTAAAGTGCTGTTTGACGTCTTTCACATGTTGCTTTCGGTTTATCTAGGCGTGTCATCAGGGATGTATTTATAGAAAGCAACAGAGAAAAGAGAGAAAAAAGAAATAGCTAATAAGACGCCTATCAGTGCAAGACAGAAACACATTTGAGGAGCAGAAGGAAAATGTGTGTGTGTTTGTGTGTATGTGCATGAGTAGGGACAGATCTGCGCCTGAAGTGTGTGAGCCTGCCTTATGCTCTGCCTTTGTGCCGGTTGGAGGTGGGAATGTTTGCATCTTTTGGGTGGGAACATGTGGTGCTCCGTATATGTGAAGAGAAAAAGCTTTAATTGGGTCTGAATGTTCTACCTTTTTATTTTCAGGTGCAGGGTGTGTGTGTGTGTGTGTGTGTGTGTGTGCAAGAGAGAGCGAGAGATGTTCCTTATTTAACGCCAGTCCACCTATTGGCTTTCACTAACACTAATTAGGACTTAGCAAAGGAGAGAATTGCTATACTCACTTCTTCGTTACCAAGGCAGACCGAAACACACACAGGCACACACACTAACCCAACACACACACACACCTCACATTATTATTGCATGTCTGTAGCTTTAATTCCTTTAGTCTTTGTCTCTCTAAAGTCTTTTTCGTCCAAGAAGTAGCTGTTGGCATCAATTACTTGTTCAGTACTTTAACCTAGCAAAGCTGTGGGAGGTGAGATCATGCAAACTCCATGCACACAGACCCCGAGGCGGAAATCGAACCCGGACCCTGGAGATGCGCGGCGACAGTGCTAATGCTAACCTTGCTGCATCTGGTATATCATATATTGTTAAGATATATTTTATACTTTAATCCCTTTACCTCCTGAGGCGATGTTTCAGTACTGTAGATAAAAGAAGCAATATTTATACAGCAGACGTATTGAGGGTTTTAGTAAAGGAAACATGTTTTAAATGGCAGTTCTGACTTTCCTTCTTTCTTTTTCTTTTTTTTTTATTTAAAAACAAACGAAAAAAAAATGCAGTAATTACACCATTGCAGTATTTGACCAAACCTGCAGTGGGATTGTATCCAAGTACATAGACTTCAATATGGAGTTGGTCCCCGTTTTGCAGCTTTAACAGCTTCTACTCTTTATGGAAGGATGTCCACAAGATTTCTGTGGGAATTCCTGCTCATTCATTCTGTAAAGCGTTTATGAGGTCAGGAGGCACTGATGTTGGACGAGAAGACCTTGTTTGCAGTCTCTGTTCCAGTTTATCCCAAAGGTGCTCAATAGGGTTGAGGTCAGGGCTCTGTGTTAGGGCCGGTCAAGTTCTTCCACCCCGAACTCATTAAATCATGTCTTTATAGTCCTAGCTTGCTTTGTGCACTGGGGCACAGTCATGTTGGAATAGAAAATGGTCTTTCCCAAACTGCTGCCACAAAGTTGAAAGCATAGCATTTTTTCAAGATAATTTGGTATGCTAAAGATTACCCTTCACTCGCGATACAGGGCCAAGTACTTTTGTCCAAATAGCGTATCTCCTCTGGAAACTTGAAATGTCCATTGCAGATAGTGAAATTATAAGATAATAATAACTTATTTTCTATAAACTAGTTTAATGTCTCTAAACTAGCTCACTTTAGTTAGAGGTGAACAACTCTAAACGTCATGTGATTTCAGTACTGTATATAAGTCTCAAGTCACGGTACAAAATGCACAGTGATTTAGTCAGCAGCAGCAAAAAACTATACACCAAAAAATTCACCAACTTTAGCTACCTTCAAGAAATATTACCATGGTATAGTGCATACCGTTATAGACCTTAGTATTACCATGGTATCTTGGACGTTACTATAGGACCTTACCATGGTAATGTAAGGTACACATGGTACAATGTAAGGGACTAGTGAGTATTGTGATACAGTAGTACTATGGTGGTGTGTACCACAATACTTAATATACCGTAATACATCACAGTATTAGTAGTAGTATGTAGTACTTCTGACATTACCATGGTAGCATATGGTACTTTAAGACTACCAGGGTAGATACTGTGGCACTTCAGTGCGTACCATAGTAGTACCACAATACTTTGGTAAATATCACTTTATTGCAGGTATTCAATATGGTGTGTTTGTACTGTACTGTATATACAGTATCATATTAGGTATGTTAGTAAGTTTATACTACTGGTACTGTATATTAGACATCATGGTACCATAATAAGTACCATGATATTAACCAAAGTATTGTATATTACCAGTATTACCATTATGGTACGTAAATATGTATAATATATTTTTGACTCTATCCGATATATGTTTTTCATAAAAGCATAGTACAGTATAACACATGGTAGAACCATGGACCACACTATAGTGCATGTACTGTATGGTTGTATGAAAGTATGTACCATAGTATGCTACATGAACTATAGTATGGTACATGGTTCTACCATGTACTGCATTGTGGGTATATGGAGTATACTATACACTATATGGTACATAAACAATGGTACATACATTGGGACAACAGTACATGGTAGAACCATGTACCATACCATAGAACATGTACTGTTGTACCAAATTATGTACTATAGAGTGTTGCATAAAGACAAAGATAAAAAGATAAAGATGGACGTACTTTAGCAAATAAGTACCATTGTACTTTATCATATTACCTGTACAATGGTATTTAGTACCATGGTATTTCTGACAGTATCATGGTGCTATCTACCATGTTATATAGTACCATGGTATATAGTACCATGGTACTGTCAGAAATACTATGGTACTACATATCATGGTACCTCTTCCATAGTAAAATTATGGGTATCTCACTGTAAACTAGCTCAAAAGTCAAAAGTGAAATTTTTGTATCTAAACCTTGATTTACATTATACCACGTGCTCAGTAGCAAACCCTTTTAGATCATAAACTAATTAACAGATTGGTTAACTAGCATTAGCCATGACAGTTAGCAAGCAGAGCATAGACGGTCTATCTAACGTTTGATCTTAAAGTCAACCGTAATCAGTCCAAACGACCATGAGGCTTGTTTATCGCTCTCATTTTAGGCAAGGAATCAGTGGTGTTAAATAGATTAAAGCTCTGAGAGCCTAAAAAGTGTGTGTGTGTGTGTGTGTGTGTGTGTTAGCATGTGAAATTCAAACATCCAGTAACAGCTTGATGTTGATCTAACACTCAGATACTGTAAACACATACTCTCTAAACTTGTCAAAGCTTTTGTTCCTTCACCTTTGAAGTTGCAACGTGCAAAGCCGTGCAGAGGTTTGCAGCACAGTTACAGTTTTCTCCATTGACTAATAATATCTATCTGCTCTTCAAACATCAAGTTCATTTCACGGTTTTATATATAGACAGAATTGTTAACCTTCACAGTGTTTCACAGGAACAGCGCATCTATTTATTATTTATTCTGTACCGCTTATCCCGTGTAGGGTTATAGACTATTTGAGGAAGCTCAGCGTACAGAATAACGCAGGGGTACAGATGCCATCCCATCACATGGCACAGGTGCACTCACATGCGGTCACACGCACAAGCATACACTACTGGCAGTTTGGAAAGGTGAAGACTTGTCTGGTGAACATGTGAACAGGGAGACCATGTAAACTCTGCACACACATACTGTACCGCAGGCGGTGTTTAAAACCCCCCAATCATGTACTGTATGTGTGATACAGCAGTGATCAGACAGCGTCCTAATGCCACAGTGTGCCGCCCACGGTGCATCCAATTTGTACAAAAAGAAAGCCTCCTTGAATAAGGAATGGTAGCAAAGCACAGAAACAATTTGGACCCCAGAGAGGTTGAGAGGCAGACACGTTGGGTGAACACAGGGTGCATGAGATGGATGGAAGTCTTGGTGCTAAATCATAATGAAATCGTTGGTTAGCATGTAAGACATGGGATCAACTAGGTGCAACTTAAAAGATTTATGAAAGTTGAATGAATAATAGTTTAAACAAAAAAAGAAAAATGTTTGGTCCTCATCAAGCAAAGTAACAACTAAGGAGATGTTTAAATTACTAGAATTGGGTTTAGATTGATGAGTCCAGCTTGAGATCCTATTTCAGAGTAATGGGTGCATCAGAGGGAAAGAAGAAAAAAACACATTAAGCGATGCAACCATCATTCATATTGGCCACTGTACAACAGTCTGGAGACAGTGTTAGGATCTGGGGATGCTTCAGTTGGTCAGATCTAGACTCAGCATGATGTGCCAATAAAATTAAATAAAATGAATTACGTCTATGGAGTTTTTCTTCCCTGAGGACTCCTGTGAAAGAGTGGTTCTGGGAAGGAATCTTTATCAGGAGTCATGTTCCACAACTCAACTTGGTTGAGATGAAATGACACGAAAGAATATTTAAATGCGTATATATATTCAGTTTCGGTCATGCATTTACTGTAATATTCTGGGTGTATGCTCAAAACCCCAAATGTAATTAATAAGCCAAATCATATTTTGTGACCAATATTTATTTTTTAGGATATTTACACCTGAAGTATGAAGTATACCTAAACAAATAAAAGAACTATTCTCCTTAATGGGAATACATCGCTTCTGTATACCAGCACGCCCTTTTATCTTTTATTCCCTACATATCATTTTTTTTTTATTTGCTATAAAGTGTAAAGCTTTCTATAAAGCACAGAAATTACGAGTCATTTTTTTCCCAGACTCTTGTTATGCCCAAACTTCCTGCCGATAGCAGTCAGTGGTGGAGCTTGTTAGTCACATACTGTGACAGTATTGCGTCCAGATGGTGAAATCAGTGCTACACTGAGTCAGCATCCTGTATTAACATCTGTGTCAATGCACTTTGTCTTTGAGTACTCGGAAAAGAGCAGGGACAAGCAGACTCTATTTCTGATACGTACTGTGTCCATCAATTTATTTCGAGCATGCAAGCTGACCTGGGTGTAATACACCGATACACACTCCAAACTCGGGATCGGTCCCTAAGTTCCTAGAAAGTCCATAAAGGTGCCTTAAAACAAGCCATGTGGCTTTAAGTGATTCAGAATACACCCTCGGTATGATATTATCACGATACCTAGGTGCTGATTCGATTTGAATTGCAATCCTGATTTTCTTTTTTTAGACTTAGTTACAATTCTAAACAAGCTTGCATTGAATTTGTTGCTACCACACAGGACACTGTGCTGCCTACCAACGTCTGAATAGTTTAGAGTGCACCACCTGTAGGATTAGAAGGGAACTGCAACATCATTTTATCATCTCAAATCCAAACAGCATGTCGATACATGAATCGCTGAATCGATTTTTCTTGGTATTTTACTGCTATAATAAATGTCAATGTATAGTTACTTTCTTTCCTGTGTCTTTAATGTTGACCTAAATCTTTTTTCACTCTCCTCTCACCTCCTTTCTTCTCTTTTCCCATCAACAGCTGGGACTACCTACATCTTTGGCCGTGGAGGAGCCCTCATCACCTACACGTGGCCTCCCAATGACAGGCCTAGTACACGGGCAGACCGACTGGCTGTAGGCTTTAGCACGCAACTTAAAGAGGCTGTGCTGCTACGAGTGGAGAGTGCCAAAGGACTGGGAGACTACCTAGAGCTTCACATAGTAAGTCCCTACAAATCTTTGACTTTGGAGTACGCCATGATGGTTAAAGTACAAGCTGGAAATGTATTTCGATTTAGCTAGGTTTGAGTTAAAAATATATTGGGTTTGCACGATCCCAGGCTCCCCGCTTTACAGTATTCGCCCAGACTGTTTGGTAACTGTAGCTGTCATTATTTGCCTTTAGCACAGCTTACAGAACTCCAGCTCATCCTTTCAGATATTGCCAAAAGCTGTACTTGAGAAACTGCTGGTAAAAGCAGCTTGAAAGAATTGAAGCTGATGTGTTTTATCCACTGCAAAAGTAAATGGTTGGTCTGTGTGGTTGAGATTACAGCCGCAACTGAACACTTTAAGTTATCATCCATCTGGCGGCTTTCTTCTGCCTTTGTCAGTGACCAAATTAGCCGTATGTACAAAAATGCTGTAAAATATCACTGCCTTAACAACGCCAAAGCAAAACAGATATTACAGTAATGCACCTACTGTGTTAAAACCATCTGAGTTTCAAGATGGGTTTTAAGAGATAAGGTTTTCAACCTATGTGCATTGTCCAAGTCCAAACTCTCACTCACTCACTTATCATCTACACCGCTTTATCCTGTATTCAGGGTCGCGGGGACCTGGAGCCTATCCCAGGAGGCTTAGGGCACGAGGCAGGGTACACCCTGAACAGGGTGCCAATCCATCACAGGGCACACACACATACACACACTAACACACTATGGGCAATTTGGGAACGCCAATTAGCCTAACCTGCATATCTTTGGACTGTGGGAGGAAACCAGAGTACCCAGAGGAAACTCACCAAGCACGGGGAGAACATACAAACTCCAGACGGGAATCGAGCCTGGCCGGGAATCGAACCCAGACCCCGGAGGTGCAAGGCGACAGTGCTAACCATTACACCACTGTGCCGCCAAGTCCAAACTCTACCACTGTTTTTTTTTTATACTCTTATAAAGTTATAAAGCAACTTTGAGCAAAATAGATTAATTGGATTGTCAAGAGTCAACTCCAGTTATCATAACCTTTCAAAAAGCACTTATGCATTTAATATTAGTATCTACTTGAAATCTTCTTGGGTGATGAAAGTTACTCCAACCTATGATTTTTCAGATAATTTACCTACTTCAGTCTAAAAGCAGTATCCTATAAGGTTAACGATTTGTAGAATGAAGATGATCATGGTTACGTTTTGCCTGGGATTCACGACTACTCCTACGAGGAACCATCACTTTCCTCTTGGTGACTAACCACATGCAAATGAATGAATGGTTAGAAAGATGAGAGATGTAAACACTAAATAATTACCAGAGGCTGATGGTGGGATGACCTTCTGTCATATATTGTTTCCTGGCAAATGTGTCAAGAAGGATAGGGAATAGAGCAATAGTTGAGTGACTGCTCACCGTATTTGATATGCTAAAACAGTTCTGAGGGTCTAGGGTCAGAACCCAAGTGAGAATGTAAAAAGAGGCATGAAATGAAATAATGAGTAAGTGTTCATGACCTTCCTCGTTATGATTTGAATATGTTATTGAACGGTTTTGAATATTCCGCTGAGAGTGAGACTAAGACAAAGCCATAGGTCTAAATATGAAGAGAGCAATGGTGGAAAATGAAAAAGAATATTGATTTTCTTTTCTTTTCTTTTTTTCTTTTTCTGCTGGCTGTAGTGAAAGCCTCCTACACGCTCATTCAAACTCTTTGCTTTTTGCATGCTAAAAATATATATAAATATATATTTTAAATGAGGTCAATGTAAAACACTTTAACTGTATACTGATGTCACCTGCAGATGCCAGCTGACCTTCTCTCTTTCACATGGTCTGGGAATTTATTTTAGACATTCCTCTTAATGATTAACTCCGATTTAAGTATAGCATGTAGGGGGAAAAAAAAGTCCTGAGCAGTCAGAGCTGGGCTTGCACTCTCTTTACACTCTCTCTAATAAAAGCATCTGTTTCTCTCTGACTGCTCTGAGGGATCTGAGATGATATTAGGAAGGCTCTATCTCTGGGTCGGTGTCAGGGTCAAACATGTTACCATTGCTTGCAGCGGCTTACAGTCTGAACAGATTGTGGTCTGGCTAAGAGGACAAACATTGGAGAAAGAAACAGAAGAGAAGGGATAATAAATATCATCATGGTTGCGGGGGCTGAAGAAGAGCTTTGGTGCTTGGAATAACTAATATCTTTTTTTTTTTTTTTTTTGTATAGCACCTGGGATGAGTTCCTTATTGGTTGTTTGGATAGATCAGGGTTTTTTTAGGTTGCTTAAAAACAACAACAGGTCTGAGTAGAGCTTCGGATTTGTTATAGAGAACTTTCCATTTGACAGCTCCATTTCAAGTTTAGACATCTACATGGGGCGTTCAAGTCAAATCTGGGACTTTTGTAAGTAAGAACTACCTTTATTTTTCACAATGCAATTTAAATTTATTTGTAAAGCGCTATTAACGATGGTCATTGTTGCAAAGCAGCTTTACAGAATAAAAAGAAAATTTGAATGAAATGTGTGATTATATCACCTACATTCTATACCGCTTTATCCTGTATTCAGGGTCGCGGGGACCTGGAGCCTATCCCAGGAGACTTAGGGCATGAGGCGGGGTACACCCTGGACAGGGTGCCAATCCATCACAGGGCACACACACATATATGGCAAATTGGGAACGCCAATTAGCCTAACCTGCATATCTTTGGACTATGGGAGGAAACCGGCGTACCCGGAGAAAACCCACCAACCACGGGGAAACCATGCAAACTCCATGCACACAGAGACGGGTTTGAGCCTGGCAGGGAATTGAACCCGGACCCTGGAGGTGCAAGGCGACAGTGCTTATGCGTTATGTGTGATTATGTATAAATTAAAATAATCAGGTTGCCCCGGTGAGCAAGCCGAGGGCGACGGTGCTGAGAAAAAACCTCCCTAATATGGCAACAGGAAGAAATCTTGAGAGTGGAACTATATATTTAGATTTCCATTTGGCAGATGCTTTTATCCAAAGCGACTTACTGAACCAAAGTGGTTTGACGTTTAGATTAGATTAGATTAGATTCAACTTTATTGTCACTGCACATGTGGGTACAAGGCAAGAAAATCCAACCAGAAGAGCATATTCACAGTGCATTATAATTTGCATATATAAATAGTATATAGTGAGGTAGATAAATTACAATGGGTGCAAACGAGCAAATGATTATAGGTGGTGCAGTAAGGAAGGTATTGTATATCACGATAAAGAGTTTTGCATATGTAAACATTATAAAGTATATACATTATGTCCCAGCCAGGAACGTCGTTCTTTAAAGAGTTTATACCATTCAAATGTTTATCGCCTTCAATAGATGTTTCAGTTTGACCTGATCTGCCCTCGTATATATAATCTATAATATGTCGGTTCACGTTTTCTATCCAGATTCTTGATTTGTTTTTGTCTACTAGGTGGATTGTTAATGCTAACTTGCTCCTCCATGTGAACATGCCTGCGTTGTGCCCTGTGTTATGCCATTGTCACAGCACACGTGCTGACTTCATACCCAGTGTTCCCAGGATCCACAGTTTCACTAAGTTCCACCTGATTGATTCTGTTCCTACAGACGTTGAACGTTTAGTGCGAAAGTTTCACTGGGTATTGCAGGATGCTGTCTTTTTTCTTTTTCTTTTTTTCATTATTGAGTCCCACTTGACAAAGTTCTACTTTGCATTCTTCCGTCTACCATCATAATCCTACCAGAGCACAAGACAGATGAAGATGATGATGATAATGGTATTACAGAAAGCACACAGCAGACATTCCCTCCACCACCAGCCCCGGAATAATATACTGTTTTATTAAGAATTGCAAGTTTTTCTGGCCCCATCTGTCTTTTTCTTTTTCTATTTCTATCAGTCGCACTTTGCAAGGCTCTCTGCCGTCACTGACTAAACTGCATTGAACACCTAAGTTGGTTCAGTTACATGGCGGTATTTAAAATATTTGTTTGAAGCAGTGCATTCGAGGTTTCCAGTGAAGTTACAAGTTCATCAAAACCTCACATTTTATCAAAGCACCATGGTTTTACTCTTGGGCATGACTGCTCTGGATTAGATCTCCAAAATGTACACTAGGTACCTTAAACCAACAGCAGCTCTGGTAAGTTTTAGAGAAGAAAGGATTCTTTTTTTTTTTTTTTTTTTTTTTTGCTTTTCCTCCAGGTCCTTTCTTAAGCGTATCTCCTTCAGCTTTATTTATCTTGATTCCAGGCTTGGAGCTGGATTTCCGGCTCAAGTTTGTACGCTGCCAGATTAATTATGCATATAGAAATGTGATTAGACGTGCAGTAGCGGGGAGGGCGAGATGAGGCCTTCAGATCAACACACTCACTAAGATGCTTAAGGTGCTTAGATGAAGCCTGATAGTGCCACAGATAAAGCTGCCACGAGAAACTGATTTATCCCTCTGTGTGTGTGTGTGTGTGTGTGTGTGCGCGTGTGTGTGTGTGTGGGCACGCTTCATGATATTAATGGATAAGTAAGCCATATGTGGTGTGTGAGTGTGAGAGCAAGAGGTAATGTGTATTTTCTTGCTCTGATAAATACCCTTTGATTGGAGGCACTGGTGTGTAGGGGCCAGCAGGTGGCCACAACAGGCTTATTGATTAATGTTTTCTCTATCTGGAATGGTGGGCCAGAATAATTAATTTCTCTCTTCTGCATCAAAGGATGCCCTCTCATGCCTTAGGACTTTTTTTCCTACCTCACACACACACACACACACACACACACACACACACACAGAGAAAGAGAGAGAGAGAGAGTACTGTATTACTATGTTTTGGGGTATAACTATAACCATATAACTAAACCTATAACTGTATAGACCATGTGTCTCATCCCAGAATACCTTTTTTAATCATGCAAACCGTTTGCTCAACTGTCTCAACACTGACTGTTATTTCAACCTGATTAAGAGCGAGCTGTAATCTCAGAATCTTGAAGGCAGCAATCAGATTTGCTATCCGCATTATTCAACACAGTGGCACAATAATCTTTTCAAAGCGAGAGATCTAGTCACTGGAGTTCATAGTTTCGTTAAAATGAATAAAAGTTATTTGGGTTTGTTTTAAAAGATTAGTATTGAATAAAATGTGTTTTTGCGCTATTTATTGACCTTTTGAAATTACCTTACGCACTGCCATTTCAGAAGGGTCACATTTTTGGCCTGCCTCGAGCAAAGAAAACAACTAAGGAGATTGCTGAAATTACTGGAATTGGTTTGTTATTCCATCTAACTGTCCGACACATTCGTTGTTGGATAGTGTTGCATTAGGTTTGGAGTTGAAGCAATAGAATAAAGGTCACAGGATCTGTTACCCAGTACCCCAGTCATGTGCATGTCAGGGTGAGAAGAGGAACACATGAAGCGATGCACTCATCATGCATAGTGTCCACTGTACAAGCCTTATGATCTGGGGTTGCTTAAGTTTGTCAGGTCGAGGCTCAGAAACATTATGAGGCGATAAAATGTAAATAATCAGCGGACGACCTGAATGTACCGAATGACCAGGTTATCACATCTATGGATGTTATTTTTCTTCCCTGATGGCATCAAACTGTGAAAGGACTGACAGTCACGTGAAAGAGTGACTCTGGGACTCATTTTCGCCCATGACCACATTGAACGCTGTAATCAAAGGCCAGGCAGTGTAAAGGTGGTAGGTGGTGTCTAGTCATATTTTGTAGTAACATTAACCTTAAAATAAATGTACCCTTAGTAGTTCTAATAAACCATAATCTTAATAACTTCCACCTTTAATTCAATAGCACTGATCCTACACATAACCTCAGTAATCTTAACCCTAACAAGTCCAAACCTAAGCTTATCCTTAGCAGACTTAACCCCTTAAAAGAGTTCTGTCTTTTTGGTGTCTTATGAGGATGAAGGAGCCATTGGAAACATCCTTGATGTAGACATTCGGCATAAATTTCGAGTTCTCCTTGCACCACCAGAGCGTTTCTGACCCCTTATGGTGTGGCAGTTGTGCTGTGGTGTCTGTCACTAGGATATTGGCAGGGCGTTCTTTATGTCCGGACTCTCATGGGTGCTTGATCGAATCGGGGTCTGGGGAGTAGACTTGGTCGGCAGCCCTGGGAGCTTTTACGGATATGGTGGGTTGGGGTACACTGGATATTCTGATGCGTTCATTGCCTATTCTATGGGATTTGACAAGACAAGCTGACCTTTGGTCACTGCTGGCATGGGTGAGCCTCGAGTACCCATGATTCTACCACTAGTTTCTGATGTATAATTAATAATCACAGTAATGTTATTCACCTGGAGATGGTGTTAATGTCATGGCCGATCAGGGTATTTGATTATAACAGATTATCTCTGTTTCTTTGGAATGGTAAAACTATGCATGTTGACTATAAAATAGAAATATAGTAAGCAAACAATTTGATTTTAATGGAAATTTCAGACAATATTATAAAAACAAATAAGACAAACAAAAAGACTTTACCTTTAATATTAAACATTAATATTAAGTAAAAAAAAAAACCTACTGCATGGACCAACCAAATGTACCTTTTATGCCCAAACTACCCACAGTTTATGATTGATCATAGTGCCCACAATGCACACCAGCATCCTCCCAAAGCTTGTATAAAGCTACTGTGCTGCACCCCAGGACTACTTACCCAGGCATGATCAAATCCATTACAAGACAATTTCATTGAGTGTACTTAAAAGCTGCCCGCAGCCTTCAGTCTCCTGCTGTTTGAGTCGCCCAAACCAGCTGGATTCGGCTCATGCTTGCCCACTCTTAGGGTGCTTTGATGTACTGCAAGGAATCAAGTCTGTGGGTCCAGTTGCCAAAACGCAAAAGTTATTTTGCAACTAAGACATCAACATTTTAAGTTTCAGATGATACTTATGGAAATTGGATTTATCATGTATTAAGATCCAGGGTGTGAGAGGATCCAGAAGTCCTGCCATTGGTGGTTGCCACACCCCATACTACCCATGCAATGTCGGTCCCAGGCCTGGTTTAAAAAATGGGAGGGTTGTATCAGGAAGGGCATCTGATGTAAAAACCTGGGTCAAGTTGTGCTTGGATGAGATGGTCAGCAGTGGCGACCCCTTTGATGAGAGCAGCCGAAAGAAGAAAAGAAGAGTAAGATAGCAAGAGCATATTTTATGAGTCTACAGCTATGAAAAATCACCTGGGCATTTACCAGCAGCTTTAGAAGAGCCTTGGTAAAGCTGCGCTTGTCTGAGTGGCATTAAAATGTCTTCATTGGCCTTGAAGGCCCAGCTGGCTGAGCTAAGAGGCAATCTGCAAGGCTTGTCAGAGCTACAATGAGCATGCGTTCTCACCGACTCTCCTGATAAAAATAATTTTGTCCCTCTTATGAGGGGAAATGTTTAAAAAATTCAGACCCTGTTGAAAAGGTGAATGAACAATTTGTATTTTTTGGTGCTTTTCTATCCATGTGGAGCAGCTTGTGATGTGACTTAGGTGTTAGTGGATCATCTCTGCTACAGCCCTGTAATTTACTGACACAGTTCCACATAAATAGTCCAACTTCTTTGGAGCAGAACACTGTCGTTGTGAGATAGATGGTTTTAGTGCAGAGTTCCTGGCCCAACCAGGACGCTTGCTCCTGGACACATGGTTATTTATTACTACAGTGTGTGTGTGTGTGGGTTGGTGGTTGGGTGGGTTTACACGCATTTGTCTAGATATGCTCCAAAAAACATCCTCAGTTTTGTGCGCATGCCACCATGCTTTTACTATCATTATTCACTCTGTTCCATTTATTTTCTTTTTCACATGAGACACATTAAGAATATTTACAGCTAACAAGACAAGTTTCTTTCTCTTAATCATGCTGTTATTGCTCACGCCCTTGACTCGCTGCTAAGGCGATGCTTGCTAACACCATCTTGTCAGTTCCTGTAAATGACTGGCCGAGCATTGCAATTGAAAAGCTCCCCTTGTCTCATTGATCACATGTTTAAGCTTTCAGCTGTGAGACCGCGCCCTCAGGAGCACCGGTTCGGTGGGGTCGCCGTGGCGTCAAGTTGATTGACAGCGCATAGCAGTCTGACTGGCAGACATGCTCCGCTCTTTGGCACACAATTCCTTAAAGCAGTGTTTCTCAACCTGGGCAGTGGCACCCTCCAGATGGTTTTTCTTTCTTTGACTTTGCTTTCTTTCTTTGATCTTTTCATTATATTACCGTGATGGATAATGGAGTATATTAAAGGGGGGGACCTATTATCTAAAGACAAAAAAAATAAGAAAAAAACATTCCCATTTTTCATTTTTGTATTGCCCAAGGCTTAAACAAGCCAAATGGATTTTTCCCTGTTGTTACCTCATATACAAAGGTACCCTGCCCCGACTTGTTGCTCAGCTTTCCAGTTCTCTCAAAAATAATTTGCGCTCCAGTTACTGTATGTTAGAACTATTGTTGGCCAGTGCGTTCCATTCAAGGCTACTGCGTCCCCAGTCACAGTTGTGTAGGTATGAATGTGTTCTATCAGTTTATTTGTAACTGCAGTGCGAGCACACATAGATGGCCCACTTGGGATTTACACAACAAAAAAGCAGCATGAAGTGATAACTTTTTTTGGTCTGACGTCCCCAAGCAGAGGACCTTGTGCACTGTATGGAGAAAGTTTTTGAATATCTGCTAACAAAATTTAAACCGATGTTCTAAGGAAGGTGAGGTTTTTTTTAAGAAGAGTCATTCATGGAGATGAGATATGGCTTTATCATCACGAGTCTGAGAGTAAATGGCAGAGTTTGGAACAAGAACGTTTTCAATCGCTGACTGAGAAAAAGTTCAATGCTCGACCATCAGCTGGATTCATCAATGCTTACAGTTTTCTGGGATTCTCAAGGGCCAGTATCGGAACATTATCAGGAAAAAGGTTTGACACTCAACAGTGCTCGTTACAGTGAGATGCTTATTGAAGAGCCGAAGACTAAACGCAAGAGGACTGCTAATCCAAGCGAGTTGCATTTTGCATATTTTTGCCTACACTGTCATTACTCTGTGTTAAAGCATTCTCCCTATAGTCCAGATTTTGCTTTATTGGACTTTCACCTGTTTGGGCCCCTGAAAGCAGACCTATGAGGACGAAGATTGACTTTTGATGAAGAATTGAAGACAGCAGTGCATTCATGGCTCGCTTTTTTCTAGTTTCCAATGAGAAAGCCCATAGTTTTGAACAAAACCCTTTATATGCAAGTTATACAGTAGTTAGTTTAATTGAAACGATTCAAGTAACGTAATTGTTACAATAAACTTGTCCACTCTTGGGGTGTCTCTACTGGCTTATTCACCATGTCTTCAAGCCCCCTTTGACTGTACCCATAGGAGCGCCAGTTCAGTGGGATTTCCGTGTTGTCAAACTGATTGACAGCGCATAACGTTCTCATTAACTGACATTAAGAACATCCATCCATACATTAGCTATACCACTTATCTCAGGACACAAGGCTCTGGGCCAGGCTATCACAGGGCACAAGCACACACACACTAACACTCCCAGTCATTTACTACGACTCAATGGAATTGCCAATCAGCCTGAAACACGTGTCTAATGGTGAATAGTGAGTAATCAGACAACCTGATGGAAGTCTAGGTCTATCTAATGGCCTCTTCTTTGGGACGTCTGGCGTTGTGTATTGTGGTTAAAATTGACTTTTGGCTCATTGTTCTCAAATGGAAAACAGGCGATAATGGATCGTCCTCAATTTGGAAGGAACAAACAGTCCGACAGTTAATGCTTGATAACCTCTCTTAAGAAACATTCATCAAATACAAACTCAAAATTCTGTGTCTACGCTTCATGTCTGATGTCCCTGGGATAAGGACTCATGATTGGTCAATAAATGGTGAATAATGATAAAATTCTATTGAGAGTGGTGTCTGGTAATCAACAGAAACGATCAGAGCCGCTTTCCTGTTTTGTGTTGTATGATTGTTGACCAGAAATTGCTCATCACAAAAGAATGATGTGATCATGAGTTGAGATCAGTGGTCCTAGTAGATGTAATGTGACTTGCACCATTCAAATATTTTACTGTGTCTACGAGTCTCATCACCGTACTGTGCTTGGACGCTTTCTGTAAATGTCAAACGGTTTTGCGCCTTCATTCACGAGAAATTTCATCACATGTCCCGGTTTGACTTGAACACCCCTTGTACAATATCAAACCATAAACTAAACATGCTAATAGGCAGAAAAAATTAAAAATCTTCCATTTAAACAACCACAAGAAGGTTTCTGTTTGAGTGACATAAGCAGAACTGTAATGTTCTTTAATCACAGATCTATCTTAACAAGATCTTTATTGTATAATATGAAATGAAAAGCACATTATCGCATAAGTTATAGCACTCAGGCAGGATTTTATTACGATCATTTTATACAGAGTGACAAGTAATAATCTTGAAGACAGCTCCAATCATACAGTGTAGAATTGGATTCATTTTTCTTACATACTTCTACAGTACTTTTGTCTCTTCCTTTGTCTTAAATTGCATCTTTCCTTTTTTATGTCTTGTCCATTTTTCTGCCTTAGACTCTACTTGGGTAAATCCCTCAGTCTTTATCTGTCAGCATCTCTTCTTGCCTTCTTTCACTGATATGAATGATTGAGATTATACAGTATATCAGTAAAAAGCAATGGGGTTCCACAGATTACTCAGGTTGGCTTTCATAGTACTGTAAGGGGTACTGTACGGCAAGTCCGTAAAAACCACGGCAGCAAGTCCATGTAAAAACCACTGTACACTTCAAATCTTTCACAAGTTATCAGGTCATTCGAGAAGACAATCGTCCTTCAGCCTGTCCTGGTCTTTCGTGCAAATTCCAGAGTATGTGCATTTGAAGATTAGAAGGAGTTCGGGAGCATTCGTGTACAAAGACACATGTGGGAAGAGATAAGTGTGACAGGCAATTGACAGATACTGCTGACCTTCACACACATATAGAGAGATAAAACAAAAGGAATTTACAAGAAGAGTTAGAAGAGAGTAGCATCATGATTTCCTAAGGACATCCTGATAATTAATATATTTACGTTAAGATCATTTGTTCCATTAGCATTAGTGTTGATCTAAATACAGTAGTGTGTGGTCTTCATGGTACAAGAGATACCATGTTTAAAGCTGTTACTGTATATTTACCTTTCGACCTCATTCTATACCAAGAACTATTGATTTGCCCTTGCTGGAGGTTGGAGACTGGAGGTTAGCAGAGGAACCTTTAGTGCTGTGGGTTGTGAATCAGACCTATTTGTCTGGTGTTTGACTAGATTAGGATCTAGGGAGTTTGAGGACCAGGTTGGTGGCCCTGGACTCGTTGTCTGGTGGACCCAGTGAGGTGTTCTGTTGTCTTTGTTTCATGGCTAGGGCCAGGGGTAGCTTAGTGGTTAAGGCATTGGACTGCGGTTCAGAAGATCCCAGGTTCAAACCCCACAACCACCAAGTTGCCACTGTTGGGCCCTTGAGCAAGGCCCTTAACCCTCAACTGCTCAGATGTATAATGAGATAAAAAAATGTAAGTCGCTCTGGATAAGAGCCTCTGCCAAATGCCTAAATGTAAATGTAAATGGCTAGCTTTGACTTCTTTTGGAAACTTGTGCAGCGTTGGGATCGGACTAGACAGGCTAGGCTTTAGTCACCGTGGGCATGGGTGAGTCTTTGGTGCCCGTGATTTTGTCACCATTTTGTTGATGTATAGTTGGTGATCAATGTTAATGTGTTAATGCTTTGTGGTCTTCATGTTATGGCTGCTTGGTCTGTATTGCATAGTAAACCTGACTTACATTGAAAAACCCTGAAATTGCAAGCTTAGGTGAAAGGTTTGAGTTGCTTTTGTGGAGATTATAAACGGAAAGAAAGGAACAATGACAGAAAAGCAGAGAAATATTTCACAAGGAGAAAAGAGCCACTGTGGAGAAGGGGTCAAAATGTTAAACTTTGCTCCAGTTGTCCAGAGACAAGCCCTCTGTAACACCGGCAATCTATTTATGCAGTACGGGTGCCTCTGGGATGCTTTCTCTCATCAACCCCTGCCCCATACACACATTCACAACTCGAACTGTCACACTACCTAACTTTCTGTGTAGCAAAAGTGCATACAATTCTAAACTCCTTCCCAGACACTTGCTAGAACACATTTGCAGAACCCCCCCCCACGCCCCCCCACCCCATTTTTTTTTTTTTAAATCCCGTTCACAAAAAAAAATGATTCTCAGGACATCTGTAATTTTAAATGGGTTTCTTCCAATATGTCAATGTTGTTGGTCAGGAGCTGTGAGCCGCGAGCTCAAAGTCATCATTTTGCTGATAGCAGTCAAAAGGCTTTCCAGTCTTCTAGTCAGGACCCAGTGCACTTAAGTTCAATGAAAGTACAGTAGTAGGAAGAAAAGATCATCCTTTCTACACTGGTCTGGTTAGAACGAAGGTCTTTCTCAGTTGCCTATAAATACAAACTTAGACATGCTTCAAATAAACATAAATAAATGAAAAGAATTGGAACATATTGATACTAGAGCTAAAGGCTTTAACTGAAAAAAGGCACAATTTGCGGACAAAGTTAAAGTGGCCAAATTAATTCAATTCAATTCAATTCAATTTTATTTATATAGCGCTTTTAACAATGGTCATTGTCTCAAAGCAGATTTTTTTTTTTTTTCTAGAAAAGAAAAGAAAATATTTGGAAGTGTGTATGTGTGAGAAAAATGTGTCTAGATAATAATGAAATGAATGAATGATGAATGAAATGTCTCTGATGAGCAAGCCAAGGGTGACGGAGACAGTGGCAAGGAAAAACTCCCTGAGATGGCAATAGGAAGAAACCTTGAGAGGAACCAGACTCAACAGGGAACCCATCCTCATCTGGGTGATAACAGATAGAAATAACATCATGTGTGTTGTGCAGGTGAAAGTTCAATATAACAGAAGTTGTGTAGATTCAGTTCAGCAGTAGGTGCAGAGGGCAGATGGGGTCTGGATCACTGGAAGCACAGGAGCAGGATGGTGGCTCCAGCCATCATAAAGCAGAATCTAGCTGGAGCAGGTCCTTCTCAAGATGCCTTAGAAACCTCGCAGGGTTGGCCTTTGTCTACTAAAGCTGGCACAATCTCCAGATGCCTCGGGATGGGTAGAAAAATACAGAAAAGATGGAGAGAATTAGCGTAGTTGCCATTCAGGATAGGTGTACTGGAGTATGAGGTTAAATTAAGATGATCTGGACAGGTGCAGAGGAGGGATGAGGAGGAGAAGAAGAGGATGGATCAGGAAGAGGTTTATGGATGTGGTGTGGGAGGACATGCAGGAGGTTAGAGTCACAAAGAAAGATGTGATAGACAAGGTTAGATGGAGACGGATAATCTGCTAAGGCGACCCTGAACCGGAGCAGCCGAAAGACAAAGAAGGATCTACTGCAATATTTGTGCAGATCATGAACCATCCATTGCCAGTGGTAATGAACTTCCAACAGCAGTGAACTTTTAAAGAAGCTGATTTCAAGGTTTTTTTTCCATTAAGAATCTATGACTGGGAAGCTGGTATAAATGGGCAGGCAGAAAGGTGTTTGTCAAATGCAGTCATGGATGTATGTCACTGAGACGGGAAAAAAAAAAACCTTCTTCCGGAGACAGGAGCTCACAGACAATTATGATTGGCTAGTATTCTTATGATTGACAGGAAAGAAAGTAACACCATCCTGCCCACACAGCCAATTATACTCATTTGGAGTCCTAGTCACGAATTACTATGGCATCATCAGGAGCGAATCTGCAATAGTGCCCACTGTTGCACCACTGGGGATCTCATTTGTCCTGGTTTTAATGTGAATCTGGGACAGGTAATTAACATCTTCACATTGTCTGGGACGGAGACATTGTATGGACTCTAGTAATGAACAGAGCACTCACCTGTACTTTTAAAGGACCGTGAAAAGAGGGGATGGAAAATTAACAGACTTTGCAATTAAGGTCCTTATGTGGGTGAAATGAACCCACGAGTCCAGGAAAATGGAAGGTAATCTTCAGGAAATATCAGCGTATCATCACACGACTCGAAACTTTGTTCATTAAATCCGAATCCATCTTCTTTAAAAAGTTTGCGACTAGCTAGGGAAAATCAGCTTGCCCCTTACCCTCTGTCTGACTCAGGGGCTAGAGCTGAGTCAGACTTCACACACACGTTTTAAATCTGAGCCTCTGCTGTACCGTCTTACAAAACTAGAGTGAGAAGGATAGATTATGCCTGCAGGAGGGGAAAAAAAGTGACTTAAAAGGATCTTTGGGGTGGAGGCTGATGGATGAATGACTAAGACAAGGGAGTTGAGAGTGTCATCCTGTACAAGCTTCCGTTACAAACTTCAGCTCCGCATATACTACCTGAAACTCAGAGTCAGCTAACAAGCACTTATACTGTTCACGTCTTCATACAGCTCAGAGAGATGGATTTAAGCAGGAGGAAAGTGTGTTTGCTGGAACCGTTCCCAGAGCTATTGGCAAAGGCTTCATTTCTATTTGATTAAAACAAATGGAATTAGTTTTCTCCTAGCCCTGATTTCAACGTGAAGCCAGACCAAGGGGATCAGGGTGTGCACATTTGTTTGATCATTAAAATGCAGAAACCACATAGAAGGTCAAGAAATCCGAAATGTTCAGAACCTTTCATGGTTTAACATGGTGTTATATGCCATTTACTATATAGACAGTAGTAAAGTGTGCCATTGCTTATCACTGGGATTATACAATTTAGAAAAACTTACTCAGCAAATCATTTGCTTCCACCACACAGGGTGCTGTGCGTCATGCGAATGTTTGAATCAATTAGAGAACACCACCTGTGGGATGATATCATTTTACCACCACAACGCAAATATATGTACTTTTTAAAAATGTAATATTAATTAAAAAAAAATATTTAGGAGTGGCAGCATGGTGGCTTAGTGGTTATCACTGTGGCATTGGACCTTCAGGTTCCGAGTTTGATTCCCACCTCAGGTGTGTGTACATGGAGTTTGCATGTTCTCCCTGTGTTTGGTGGGTTTCCTTCGGTTTCCTCCGACTTGCAGATTAGGCTAATTGGCGTTTCCAAATTGCCTGATGTTCAGCAATGGATTTCCATCTTGTCCTGGGTGTACTCTAACTTGTGACCCAAGTCTCCTGGCATAGGCTTCAGGCCTCCCACAACTCTGTTTACATGGTATAGCCGATGAGTGACTCTGATGAGTCGATTTTGGCAGTACTAATTTTAAATGCGTAATTTGATCAATTCTTCCCCCATCTTTAATTTTTTCTATTTTGTAACTTTTTATGCTGATATATAATATAATCGGGAACATGATTATAGCCTAATTAAAGGTCCTATATTTTACTATTTTTAAGTCAATACAGGTCTCAGAATTACCTGAAATGCGTGTGTGTGCACAATCTCTGGCTGATCTTTAACCCCTCAGATACTTAATTATTTTATACCTTAAACGTTTTTTATTTCACTTCTTTTACAAATTAACTATTTTAGTGTTTATGTAAATAAGCCACGGCTGAGCCACACCCCACCAGAGAGTAACAAGCCAGGGGAGGGGTGTCTACTTATATGATGTCATAATAGGGAGGCATATTACAGGCTAATACAAAATAAGGGGCTGCAGGAGAAATTTGCCTCTTTTTTTGGATACTCACACTGGAGACCCATCTAAATGTCGAAAAGTACCAAAATTGTTCTTTTTACATAATGAGTCTACTTATTTTATCTTCAGCTACCATTTGTTCCTGGTCAGGTCACAGTGTATTGGATGCTTATTCTGGAAACAGTGGGTATAAAGAATGTGCTATCTCATACTAGTATTAGAATACATGGAGAAAATCCATCTGGACAAAGAGAAAACATGAGACATTGAATTGTACCAGGTAAAATATGCATCCCAATTATGAAACTGCATAAAAAATAAACATTTTACGTTATTTGCGGGGACATTTTAAATAAAATATTGTGTTCCTAAAAAGCCATTTTTCTAAGTTTTGTGTAAATGCATGCATAATAGCATTCAATAATGTGAGCTACAGCTTGATGCAGGAACCCCATTAAGTCTTTCACTAGGGCTCGCTAATTCAAACTCTAGTTTCCTTCATGAAATACAAGTGAGGTTTATTGCACTTGTGCCAATAAGTCTGATTAAAGATGCTGAGTTGAGACTTGGATTCGTGCAAAGCCGATGGCAGGATTAAAGGTTATACTCGCAGCACTCAGCCTGGCCAGTTTAATGAGCTAAATGATTCTGCGTCAGCCTGTAAGCACTGATTAGCTGAGCGCTAATGATGGGGCTGTATACGACTCGGGATGAAAGGGCTGAAAATGAGCACATCATGACAGACAGCTCTTGCAGTAATATAATGTCAGTAGAAGCGTAAATTCTCTTAACCAGTTGATTATATGATTTCCTTTTTTTTTTTTTATGCTGGACGGTAAGTGAGTATGGCACTTTAAAATACTGCATTTTTTCAGATTTTAAAGGAAGCGAGCGAGAACGACGGAAAGAATCGTTTTATATGAGCAATTTAAAAAGACTTATTCAGATCAGGTAGCGGAAGGTCAAAAGCAATCTGCCCGTTCCCACCTAGCTCTGCCATTAAATTTGGCAATTATACTCCCCTGGACGTTAGGAATGAGAAATAAGCTGGGTCAAAGCACATTTAAAAACGAGGTTTGTGCTCCACTTGTGGAGTGTGTTCGGATTTCCAATGTGTGTCCACTGAGATAGGGATCCAAAAGAGGGCTTAATCTCCGTTTCTGTGAAGTGCCTGCGTGGGTGCGATGGCGTGCAGAGCCAGATAGTGCCAAGTGCTCGAAAGGAGGTCCCAGAAAGGCGGAGGAAATGAAATGTTTCGCACTCAGTGCCTAATCTTAGCTTGTGTTCTCAAATACCAAATGCTGGAATTGTCCTCGATTAATTAGTGACCCTTTTCAAACAAATGATGTAACATGCAATTTCGGCTTCACTCCCCAGCCCACCTGTTACGCTAATGATAGCTTTGCCTAATCTGCAGCGCATATTACTGCAATTACATTTATTGTGGAGGTGTGGCGTAGGAGATTCCTGCCACTGATTTCATTAATCCCTGAAAAAGCTGTTGAAATTGCATGCAAGAATGCAGCACGCCAGAGAACGAGCTCGCCTCCTAAATCACCGAGTTCATGATTTCAGGTTCTGATCAGCAGAATACAAATATCTTTAAAATAGAGGGGGAGAAAACCAACAACAACATCCGGAAACCAGGAGTTAAACTTTTTAAAGTTATATTTGAAATGGAGAATAGGAAAACATGGGAAAAGGTTTTTTATGTCAGATAAGGTCTCCCCGGGAAATAGGAAGTCATGCTGCGCTTTTGCAAAGGCATCAATTTTTCATTGTGTACCTTGTTGTTGTTTTGAAAAGTCCACACATAGAAAAAAACAAAACAAAAAGAAAATGACCTACTGCTGACCTTGTGGACATCTTTCTCTAAAAATACACACTCAAAAACCTTGGCTGTATAACCTCAATTTTCAGCACTCAAGTGAAGCTGTGGCAGGATAGCAGTCACCATGCAGGTCACCGTGCAAACATACAGTATTCACACCTACAGGTAATTTAGATTGCTTTCACATTCTGATCACTTCGTCCTGTGCTTGGGTACGATTGCTCTTTCTTCGCACTCTCCCGCTGGCTAGATTTTACAGTAGTAATAATGTTCCGTACCACAGTACGCTTGCACGTCTACACTCTCTGATATATTCAGTCAGGTTGTCAGCTCAAAGCCCGATTGTATCAGAGCACTTGTGGGTAAGGGACCTTGGTCAAGGTTCCAACCCAACGGCATCGGGGCTTGAACCGGAGACCTCCTGGTCAGCAGTCCAACAGTCAATATTTGATCTGTGTTCAAGTATGCACAGATCATGGTACACTTAAACCTAAAATTGGTACTTGCATGTAACCAGGCATGGATCAGTGTAACATGCTCGGGTTCACTTAAAACAGTGGCCTTACTCAGTACGGCATACTTACCTGGACATGGCTTAAGGTCAAAATATGATGTCATCAGTGACATCTGTCTGCACTGAAATCTGTGTGTGCACACGATGAACTAATCTTATCCTCTGACCTACTGTACATAACTGATAAAGTATGGGTGCATTACTTTTGACATTATTTGTTTTCCCAACATATAAATAATATTGGGCTTAGTGCCAAGGTTAACTTCATTATTCATCTCTTTTTCTCCTTGTGTTTATTGGTGGCTGGTAAACCACCTAAGGTGTATACTGCCACCTGTAGTATCAGAGAGCATAAATAGGCAAGTGTACTTGAGTAGTGACAATAATAATAATAATGTGAACCCTGGACATTGCTGGAGTGAGCAATCATTCTTAAAAATGATATGAATTATTTACACCCTTATCCATATTTTTCTCCTTATAGATCTGAACAGTTTAGGGTTAAGGGTCTTGCTCAAGAGCCCAACAGGGACTACAAGTGGCTTTCGGAACCGTAGTCCAATGCCTTATCCACTGAGCTACTCCAGACATGCAATCAATCATGCTTAGTGTGAAAGGAGCCCAGGTTGACTCAAACACAGTATCCTGATCAGTGCCTAGATACAGTAGAGTGTTCACATTCCACATACATACACCAGACTATTTCAAAATTGGTTTTAAACTGGTACGTCTCCCATAACTGAGGAATCCTTTTGACAGAGATGAACTTAGGTATAAGTATAGGTGTAGAACTTTGGACCTTATAATTTGGGCTTTAAGGATTCTGAAATTTCAGCCCACTTTGGACCTTGTAATTTGGGCTTTAAGGGTGCTGAAATTTTAGCCCACTTAGGAAAAGTAAGAAATCAATCAGTGAGCTTGCTTGCTTGCATCTACTGTACCTCATCACTGAGGAAAAAAAATTCCCAAAGGTTTTTTACCCCTTTTCGTTTTACAGGAATATATATAAAAATAAAATGAGACTCATTGCAATTTCTTTTCTAAAAGCACCATGCAGGAAGGTCCTCAACTCCAGAATCCAGCACCATTTCCCTACGGATTGTAAAACTTTCCTTAATTAACCTGACTTCTGTTCCTCGAGGAAGATGTTTGAAGTCAAATAGTGAGGAATTTGGGGCTGAGCCAGAATATATTTGACTTGGGGAAGATGAGAGAGAAGGGATTAAATCACACAAACCAGAGAAGACTGCCAGCTCAAGGCCCAATGTAGAGATAAGGAAGAGAGGCATTCATTACAGCTGATAGAAAGCAGATCTAGTGCCAGGGAACAGTGGTATCTGCAGCAGGCCCTGCAGACAGAACAGATAATCAGAGATGGAACCACAGGAAGGAAAACAAACCCTCACAAATACACACTCAGACGGAAATGCATTGGTTTGATTTAGTGCTATGTTGGTGTAGTGTAGGCCTACAGGAGGTAGTGTGTATTATTTCAGCGGTAAGATTAAGAGAATACCAAAAACGTCATGAAATGGATAAAGGAATAAATAAATGTTTACCATGTAGCTTGGTGGGTAGATAGATCACCTGTACAGTCTCTGAGGATTCAGCTTTCTATGTCAAATATTGAGCCATTTGTTCCTGTGAAGTGATGTGAATTTGATGGGGAACATATTCCCAGAGCACAGCACATCCACCAGTGTCAGTGAAAGTCTTGAATACATACAGTAAATTTACTTGTCTGGTAACTCACTTCTTTTGATTTGTTGTCTCATCCTGACAGTTTCCTACTGGCTCAGTATCTGCTCCACTTTCATCTGTCACTCTCTCCTCACATTCTGTTTTTCAAATGTAGATTCTGTTCAAATCTAAAAAATGTGTAAATATAACATAAATATTAAGGAACACAATGAAATTGTCTGCATTTTCCTAAGACAATGGAACTGGTTCGGCAGCAGTGGCACTACTAGAGATAAAGATCTCGCTAAAATAAATAGCATGGCACAGAATTTGGAAGTCATGACTGATAACTAAAGCATTGAAGCTTGAAACAAAGACCCTATATCTATGCAGGACAGGTCAGATATGATAAAAAGGAGATAATGAATGTCCATGTAAGCAATGAGCCATAGATCAGTACAAATGCACAGGATTGTTTTTCCTCAATCCCATACAACCAAATCTTAAAGAATTTTAAACTACCTCGCCAGCTGGCCTGGACTCTCCCGGCCAATCACACCCACTTCCCTAGATTTTATTGACCTATCACATGCACTCCCACAGACTCTTTTAACAAGTCACACCCACTCTTGACCCATTCTTGAACAGTTCAGCCCACTTCCTATGACTCTCTTGACCAATCTTTTCTTTTTACAAAGACACTCCTAAACAAATATACACGTTTTTTTTTACTAGTCTTCTTACTCCCCAATATTATCTTGACCAATCCCAAGACTCTTCACTAGTCCTGCCCACTCCCTAAGACTTTACCAATTTTTACCAACTTCCACAGACTCTTTTGACCAAAACCCATCCACTCTTTAAACTCTCTTGACCAATCCCTATGGACTCTTGACTATTCATGCCCACTACCCAAGACTTTCTCGATCTATCCCAAGACTCTTCACTAGCTCCATACGCTCCAAAAGACTCTCTTAACCAATCATTATAGACTGACTAGTCCCGTCCCCTCCCTAAGACTGTCTAGACCATTCTTGCCTACTCCTGCAGACTCCTTGGACAAATTCCTCAAACTCTTGACTAGAACCCCCAAATCTCTTAACTAATCCCACAGACTCTAGAACTTTCACACCCACTCACACATAAGACTTTCTTGACCAATCTTGCATGCACCTGCAGACTCACAATCATGCCTTCTCCCATGGATTCTCTTGACCAATTCCACAGACATGTGCCTAGTCCTGTCTGCGCCCTTAGACTATCTTGACCAGTCAAACAGACACTTGGCGAGTCCTACCCCTAAGATTCTCTTTATCAGGACCACTCATTTCAACATACTGTCTTGACAAGTCCCACAGTCCCAGTCTGGCAGACTGTCATGATCAATCTCACTTATTCACACAGACTTGTTTGACCAGTTTCGCCAACTCCCACAGAGCCACCTGACCAGTTCAATAAACTTGCTTCCTCTGAATCAAGACATCAAATGGCATTGATTGATTAATGGGGCCATATGTAATTAAATAATTGCTATTGCTATAGGTATAAGCTTTTGTACTGCACAACACTGGAGAAGCAAGCATCTGTAGTAACTTTCTTGCTCAGTTTGTTGCTTTACCATAAATAATTTATACCATGTTTAACATGTTTAACTACATAACAATATCAAAGTGTACAGACATGTTGGTTATACACAGTTCCACCCAAAAATCTGTTCATATTCACCCTTTTAGATTTCAGATTTCCCACTGCACAGAATTTCTTGGCAAGTGAGACACAATACAAGTCAGACTGAACAAAGCTAATAAAGAAGACTCAATTATATCACAGTTATACAATTACGTGCAATTACCGCTGTTATAAAACCTAATCAAATCCGAAGGGCTCTGCTCTCAGCTCACACAGTTCAATAAAACAATAAGCACAATTAATTACCAGGCTCCACATTTACTTCAACGAAACATGCAATCAATATTTTGTGTGTATGGGTGCGTGTTATTTCAATTGATCAGGCTGATGCTGTAGAACAGCAGATGTTCAAAATAAAGCAAAAATGGTGTTTTAAAGAATAAAATAGTTGAATTACAGCAACCCAATTCTTACGACCCTATGTTTGGGTGTTAATGCCGTGATATTAAAGACCTACTGCTTTCTGGCTGAAAGTCTAGAAAATAAATCAATTGATAGAAAATTGCGCGTATCAGTATCCATTTTTCTGCTGAGCAGATGCCTCTGAACAGAGGCTTTTTAATAAACCGACTATCTGCCTGCAAGCTTTAAGTGATGGCTTCAGCCCTGTAGGAAATAAATGTCTGATAAACCACCGTTTTATTTTTATGGCTTATGTCTCTTTCTGTCTTTGGAAAAAAATCGTAGCCAAGGGTGGTCTTGATTGGCCTTAGCCTACAGTATCTATCAAGACCAGCCTAAGACTAAGCAGTTAAGATCAGCTTCATTTATTATGTTATGTATACCAGTGGTACATAGATTTTATATCCAAGGATAATCGTGGCTCATATATGTGTGCAGGTGTAGACACGATGGATAAATGCACAGCATCACTGTCAGCACCTTGACATTGATTATTTTCCAAGAAGAGCACTCCACCACAACATTAGGTCCTTACATTATTACAGCTGTAAACATCATTCCTTTACACCTTTCTCTCTCTCTCTGTCTGTCTTTCTGTGTCTTAAGGAAAGACTGCAAAGCAAAATGTCCACTGTCATGAAGTGCGAACTTATAGGAACAGCATTGGCACTGATCGCACAGAAACATTTCAACACAAAACAAGTAATTAGACAGATTAGCGCAGCCTGTTTAAGCCAGAAGCATTAAGTGAGTGTGTTCGAATAATTATACAGTAATCCTTTCTTACTGCCTATCTAATGTTTAGTTTAATGGAGTGTGTGTGTGTGCTCACTCCAGAAATCCTTCAGCCAGGTGAGATGGTTGTCATGGTAACAGAGTTAGTTGCACAGGAGTAAGAAAGAAATAATGCTTCATAAGTAACGGTGTGCTTCTCAGCGCATTTAACTCTTCCGAACAGTGATCACATGAAAGAGATTCATACTGTACGCAGCACGTTTCAAAAGAAATTTACAAAATAAATGTTTACATACAGTAGTAACTGTGCAGCAGCAAGTTTTTTGACCCGCATCCTGCCAGGGTACTGTTAACAAATCCGAGCCCAATATTTGGTACTCAAATGTGTTTGTGTGCCTCGGGCTGTCCTTTCTAAATGTATCCAGCTCTCACACTCTGTAATTCTCTTGGTGGTTATGCATTTGTACTCCCGTCTTTTGACTGACTGTTGCACTTGTGCGATGTGACAGCCGTGCAGTTAAATGCTGAGTGCTCAGATTTCTTTTTTTTCTTCCGGAAGAGAGAAAGAAGGAATGGGAAGCAAAAAAGGGGTTTGAACTAGACGTGTCGACAGGGCGGGCGGGGAGCTTGAAATTCAGTATGAGGGATGGGAAGAAAATTGGACAAGATCTACCTAAAGGAAAAAATATGTGAGATTTTAAAAAGTGAGGGGATAGAAAAAGAAATGGATCGGGAGCAAGCAAAGACACCGTGGGTAGGAAGCTGTCAAGATAAGACAACAAAGCAATACAAACTAGAGAAGTGTATTTAGTGTTTTAATATTGAACATTCTATATGGTTAATATATTTTGTAGTACACGTTGCATGCCAGGGCTGTGGCTTTCAACTTGTTAAACCATCTTCTGTCTTTTACTTCAGCTTAAACCCAGGGACCCTGGGAGCTAGCTAGGTGGGTCAGTTGTTTGGGTTAAGATAGAATCCAGTAGACCTACGTCTGGACAATGTAGGTTTTGTAGATCTTGCCTAAGTCTTACAGGTTTGCCTGATATTTTTTTTGACGTGACTTTAAATTATCCTAGGTTTGTTTTTCTAAGGTTTCATGGCCTTGCTCTTTAGTGTTTTACTAAAAATGGTCTTTCTGGATTTTCTTTCATTGGTCTTTAAAAATTTTAAACCTGACTTGCACTGGATCATCTCGGTCTTGGTCTTTGGAAATTTCCTAGCTATGGTCTTCTTGGACATCATGACCTTGTTCTGGCTCTTTCAGGTTGTGGTCTTTTGGATCATCTTGGCCCTTGGTGTCCTTGAAGTTCTTGACCCTGGTCATCCACGGCGGAGGTCCTCATGTTTTAGTGTTTTCTCAGCTCCCAGGACACCAGATTTAACTAATCAGCTAGTTTGAATGGATTAAAGTATTTTAGAGCAGGGAAAACACTAAAATATACAGGACAGGGAATCCTCCAGGACCAGTGTTGGGAACCACTGATATGTGGTGGCCTGATTTATGTCTTTCTTAACCTTGTCTTCCTCTTGTGGCGAATCTTAAAATCCAGAAGTTTAAACCTTTTGAACAGCCTCTTCTCATTATAGCCTGATCTCATTTATCACTTCCCCTCCCAACTTGTTTCCCGCTAGACTGAAAGAGACAAGAGTAGAGAGTGTGATAGGAAGGATAAAGTGATAGGAATAAAATTAACTGAAGTCTGCCTGTTGCTACATCTTGTCCTGATGAACCCCATTTGCCCCCACAAGCAGCTTTCCCATTATTGGTTGTCAGATGGGACAGGCTGATAAAAAGTTAGCCCTATTGGCTGGGGTCAAGACTCCAATCAATGGAGGCCAGATACGTAGTAAAGAACAATTCGACAAGCTGACACAGACGCGTTTAAAACTCACACCTACTTTTCTCTTACACAGTTCAGCCCAGTGGTTTCAAATAATTGGTCTAAAGCCAAAACATGTAGTACATAATAATATGTTCCCATAATAATATGTTCTACCCCACAGTACAATGAAACAATGAACTATACAAGCTTACAATTCAGCCATACCAACAGCAGGTACGTGGGCTGAATTCCTTTACTTTTTATTTATTAAAATACTATTTGTTATTATAATGATTGATAACAAATTCACTGTGAATGATTGTCAATCATCAGCAAAATATATGACCGGCCGTATAAAAAAAATCTAATCTAATATAAACCTAATGATGTCAAATGAAAAGTAAAACTTCAAATTTGATTGTTTGGTTTAAATTGATTTTCTAATAATAGGTACTTAATATTATTAGAAAATAACAAAACATAGTACATACTGTATTATGTAAAATATACAGTATGGTGTCAGATGGTTAGGACTAAGTGGTTAGCACTGACACCTTGCACCACCAGGGTCCAGGTTTTATTTGAAGTCTGTGTGCATGGAGTTTGCATGTTCTCCCCTGTACTTGGTGGGTTTCCTCCGGGTACTCCGGTTTCCTCCCACAATTCAAAGAAATGCACATTAGGCTAACTGGCATTCCCAAATTGCCTGTAGTGTGTGAATGCACGTGTGTTTGTTGATCGTACCACGGTCATAAAATAGAAATGAAAACAGTAGTAATCACCATTGGCCCCCAACGGTGCCTAGTTGGACTACCGAGGATCCTAGATGGATTGATATACAGTATAAGTGCCATGTTCATGTCAGTTGTCATTAGCCTACAGAGTTAAGTCCTGTAGGTGCTATATAGCCCTATGAACAACATCCTTCAACAAAAAAGTTCAAATGATTGATTAAAATTAGCCCACTAGTGCGATAGATAGTAGCTTTTATGATACGGCGTAAGTAGCAGGTTTCGACGGGCAATTACAGATAATTTCTCTCATCATTTCGGCACGCTTTAAAGACCCTCACTGTATCCGTTTTTATTGAGAAATAACAGATCCAGAACGGCTCCCAGTGGGCTCTGGCATAGTGAAAAGAAAAAAAAAAAGACTTTCATTTTGATTTAATGAAATTTGCAGTCATTCACAGATCTGCTCGGTTTCTGTAAGCCTATAATCAGCACTAATCACTGTGCGCTCATTCATTTATATACTCATCTTCTGTTCTTTATGGCTGTATCCTGCTCTCTTTACTTCTCTGCTTCTCTCATGTTGTCGCCTTACAGCACGCTTCACTCATCCCTTTTATTCGCTCTTTTATCAAGGATATAAGACAAGGCTGTTTGTGCTACAACAGTGTTGAACTCTTTATTCTGATCGGTCAGAAGGTTACGGTTCGGTTCGATTTCTGTAACGACGGGTCTGCTGCAAAGCAGGTTTCTATCAGTGCTTGAATTCTAATATATTATTCTTTCTATAGTACTTATGCAGGGACCTAAATGGATTTTAAATAACATTTTTGGCACCTCCAGTGTGAGACCTTTGTGGCTCCACATCAAAAGTCTCCAAACGTCAGCCCCCCCCCCCCCCCCCCGCCAAAATCCGCGACAGGGGTTCGCTCCGGGTTCTCCTAACAACTACGACAACTAATTCCATCACCGTTCCTTATATAAAGAACTTCAAGGTGCGATGACAGCTGTGGGAAAGGGGCTCCTTTATCTAGGTCATCTCATCTAGTCTAGGGCTGAATGTCTAAAATAAGACACCTTACAATTTACTAGCAGCTCACTAGACAGCACAAATAATGATGAAGAGATGAGATAAGTAATAACGGATATTAACAGTTGTGTAAAATATTCTATTTTAACAGCATGGTGGCTGAAAACAAATCTTTTATACACTCCTACATCTCTGCTTCCTGCATTCTCAAGCTGCTCCACTGTTCATTACCTTTTTTTTTTCTCTTCCTTTCAGAGTATTTCCTTTTTCATGACAAATGTGCGGTACTGTGCAAATGTCTTGAGCCACCCCTCATTTGCTTCCAAAGAGTCAGACTTTCTTGTATTTTTTAATGTAGTCTTGGGGAACAGTTCTCTGGTCTTCTCGCAGGACTTTTATGGTTCTCGTTTTTGGAAAGTTTTTGCCTTTCGTTTTTTGACCCAGTCATTCAAGCGTTCCAAAGTATCTTACGTAAGGTATAAACCAGTGAGAAACCAGTGCAGATGATGACAGATGATCAGGCCGGTGATTAGTATACTGGCGATGCTGAATGCTGAGTGGTGAGAATAAATGAGAGGGGAAATGAGGTCGCTGCTGAGGTTGTTACAGTACATCAAATATATATATATATTTTTGGCTTTGTCTTTATTCACTTTGCAGCCTGTTACAGTAAAACATTTGTTTCCATTTATTTTATTTAATATAAATAATAGAATTTAATTTAATACAATTACGTAAGTTCAAATAAATTCTATTTAATTAAGAAATGAGGGTGGCTCAAGACTTTTACGCAGTACTGTGTTGTTGTTTTTTTTAATAGATACTACCTGTTGCTAACACTACGCTCTAATGTTACACCCCCAAACATACAGTAACTAACGATCAAAGAAAAGAATAGTCCTATAAATGTGCTGTTCAGTCACTTGTAGCCGTGTTAGCAAAGTCACACAGTTAGCTTTAACCTTATTTCATGCTTGATATATTTCTTGAAATTGTATAGCCTGTGACAGAAAGCCAGTTAAAGCAACATATATACAGACAATATAGACACTTTAGTCGTTCCTGGAGTGATCCAGCATCAATCACACGGCTGTTACTTGTTCCTTCCTTTGTATGACAGCTCTGCATTATAGATAGGAAAGCACTAGACTGGTTTCAGCTTTGCGTGTCCGCTTGGTTTGACTTTTTTTTTTTTTTTTTTTTTTTTGTGGAGTTTGGTGTGTATTTCTCCTTGACACTATGATAACATTTAACGTTTTTTTATTTTTTATTTTTTTTAGTAGTAAAAAGTGGATTGATAAGACCGTATCTAAAGTGAATTGTGAAATATGGACACATTTCTAATCGGTTAACATTCATCATTTATTGATATGGCATATTGTATACGCATATCATTAGGAGTCAAGCAAAGAAAGCACATAGCAATTGTGTGTGTTTTGCTCCTTATAAGGACGGTTAGGGGTTCAAGCCCCAGCACCACCAAGCTGCCCAGTTGAGCCCTTGAGCAAGGTCCTTCACCCTGTCTGCTCCAGGGGGCGCCGTATCCTGGCTAACCCTTCGCTCTAACACCAACTTCTTAACTGAAAACTGTGAAAATAATAATAATAATATCAATAATAATAATAATAATTTCACTGTGCTGTAAGGTACATATAACCAATAAATGAATTTGAATCTTAACTGCACCAACATGGGCAATCTTCTTGCAATATAACCTACTTAATGCAAAGTCATAGAGTTTTCTGTGTTTAGATTATTGGATACGATGGTGTTAATTTGATCAATTTTACACTATTTTGAATTTACCACAATTTTTAAGTTGGATTTTTTTTCTTATTATCACAAAATTTGGATGCGAGCATCAGGAGAACAACCAGAACAAGACTAAGAAGTTTCTCAGGTTTTTGACATGCAGTGTGATTTCTCCATAATCCAAATGCAAAGTCGTTAAAAACTTCTCAACATACAGTACATTTAAAAAAATATTCAGAGCAATTAAAGATTTCACACATTTCACTTACTACACTCTATTAGTCATGGCACCCATGTTGATATACCCGACTCGATATGATGGGTCACATATGTTAAGCAACATGACTTGCCATTAAAAAAAAAAAGAGCAAAAATGTTTTTTCCTCAAATTTAAAAGATTATGCATTTTTAGAAACAAGAACCAATGTTCTCAAAAACTTCTGGTCTTCCTTCATCACCAGAGAATAGGGTTAGAGTGTGCTTAGTTCCTTAATCATGGCTTTTAGCCACTGTATCTTTATAAGGATTATCAGCTATAATCATGATAATTAATAATAGTTGAAATTATTTTCAATGTCTTAGTGTTTGGTGATTTCTTGCAACTATATTTTACAATTTTTTAAAAATTTATTTTCAACTGATGAATAAAGTACAAAGTTAACTGCTGAAACTTAAACTACATATCAGTCCAAGAAATAAGAACCAAACAAGAAGGTACATTAGTGCCTAAAATAAGGCGCAGAATAATTATCAATTCTTTAATAAACCCACCAAATCCATATGCACATCTAAAGCAAAATAAACCGATATATAATTTGACAAAAATAAATACCCTAATAAAGAAGCCCTGAAAACGATAAGTGGGAAAAAAATAATAATAACGTCATTGTTTTGCCTTTAAATTTTATTTTTGACTTAATAACTTATTATTTTAAGAAGTAAAATATTAATATCCCAAAATATTTGAGTCAATGGTATTGAGTCATATTACTGACAACTTTTTAACATCATAACTACTTAAAATAACCCAATTCAAAACATTTCCTAAAATTAAAATGTCTTAAGTAAAAAAAAAAAAACATACTCAAGTCAAAAATAATGACAAATCTTGAAATAATAAAAAATAATGATTTATTAAGTCAAATTTGGAACATGACTTTTTACAGTGACCTCTAAAAATGTTAGAATATTTACAACTGAAGAAGTGTTTGGCATCCAGCGAACATTTTTTCAAGCTGATTAATGAATACTTTTGAGAAACCTTCAGTAATAAGTGCTTTTGGAGGACCTGAGAAAGCTAATTCTTTACACTCAGAGTTTTTAAAAGCTTATCACAATGTAATATTAAAACTAAACGCCTCTTCTTGTATGTGCCTTACCTCATTAGGAATCTGCACTACGAATAAATTGATAGGGATTTGCATGTGAACTTTATTACTGAATACCAGAAGACCAAATAGATTAATACACCGACATGAAAGTTGCTCTTCATGCACTTTTTCTTTTTATATCCATTCTGCTAGTTTTTTTTTTTTTTTTTTTTTTTTTTTCGAAAAATCCATCAGAAAGATTTCCCAACACACACATATATGAGAAGACTGGCAAGGGAGGCCAGATCATTATAAAAATCATTATAAGAAGAAAAACTCTTTGAAAAGTGTCAGTAAATGGGGTCAGATATGCATGTATAATTTAGCTCAACAGTCTGAGAGGGATGGAAATACTGCAATATTCACAGCAAGAGGAAAGGAACTAAATCAGTAGTAATGGGCATGACGTCCTTTTTTTTTTTTTTGTGGGAGCGAATAAAAAACCTCTCCCATATCCTACTCAGCATATTTTAAAGGCTGGTGTTTCTTTGACTGCTGAGTTCTAAATATCAACCATATACAGGTTTTAAAATATTAACTAGTTATGCCTGGTCATTCAGTGCACTTACTGTACTGTAGGTAGTCAGCTGACATACTGCATTTTAATTATTAGTACTTCACATAATGTGTGCATCACTTCATACACTTCTCTTCGTTCCCCTGATCTGGACTCTATCACCACATTTTCTTTTGCTTCTTTATACTCCCTCGGACATTATAGCCTATTTTTCTGATCAGTTTCACAAACAAGTGCTTTCACATGCATGCACAGCTGTTGAGTTCCAATCCTGTGAGTTCTCATCTATGGAAATTGTTTTACTGTCAATATTAAAAACACAGCACTGATTTTTATTATTTTATTTTATTTTTTATAATGCAACTTAATCAAAAGTTTAAGCAATCTCTATTTATTTCCTTATGGTCTTAGCCCAAATTTCATTCATTTCCAATCTCCTTAGTTGTTTTCTTTGCTTGAAGCTGGCTGCCAATAATTTGACTCTTCTGACCTTTTTCTTTGGCCAGGTGTCATGCAAACATGCTGACACCAAACAAAGAACTCTTCAACAGTATAATGATCTTATATCTGTACTACAGTATGTTTTATCGTACCAACTGCTAGATTTTTTTTTTAATTACTTAGTTTAGGAATAAAATAGTTGTATGTGCATGTAATGGTATACTGTATTGCATAACATGTAATATACCAGAGCATTTTTTTTGATTGACCTTTGATGCTTTTAACAGTTTGTATGATTAACTTTACAGAGCATCAGTGAGACACATTCCTGTTATCATGTACTGTTTCTATGACCCTTGGGGGAAAAAAAATCATAGATAAAAACATTAAAATATTATTAATAATAATAATAATAATAATAATAATAATAAATCCTAGCTGGTAAGAAACTGATATAAAAGTAAATAAAGGTAAACTGATAAAAAATATATATAATATAAATTAAATAAATAAATAATAATTAATTAAATATTTTATTAATATAATATAATTTACATATATTATTATTATTATTATTATTATTATTAGGGGGGCACTGGTGGCTCAGTGATAGGTGTTTCGCCTACCATGCGGAAGGCCCGGGTTCGATTCCCAGCCAGTGCCCAAACCCCAGCCACTGGATGCAGTGCCGGTCCCAAACCCGGATAAAATGGGGGGGTTGCATCAGGAAGGGCATCCGGTGTAAAACCTGTGCCAAGTTGTAGTGCGGACTGGATATTTCGCTGTGGCGACCCCTTGCCGGGAACAGCTGAAAGCCCACCAACAACATTATTATTATTATTATATTTATATATAATTAAAATAAACTGGTAAAAGTAGATGCCATTTTAAGGTTACAGTTTAGAAATAATAAAAATACAAAACCTTAATAATACAGTCTTGTATATAATATCATGTAATCTCTGATATTTTGCAATGTTTAAATCTTATGCATAATTATATTTTAAGAATATAGTCTTAATACTATGACAAAATTGTACTTTTTTTCATAAAATCGAATATTTTAACTTTTGCCCTCATTGTGCAATAATTTGTTTCTTCAAATACAACAGAGATTCTTCACACTATGGGCAATTTGGGAACACTAATGAGCCTAATCTGCATGTCTTTGAACTGTGGGAGGAAACCCCAATACCCAGAGAAAACCCATCATGTACGGAAAGAACATGCACAGGAATCGAACTCAGACGCTGAAGGTGCAAGGCAACCGTGCTAACCTCTACACTACAACTCGCCTTAGATAGTACAGCTTCCTGTGAATGATAGATTCAGCTTCAATAATTCAACAACCCTCACTGTGATATGTGTAAAATGTGACAGTGCATTATTATACACGAGTTATTGTGTGCAATATGTGACTTACGAGATTGCCAGAAATATTGGTTTTGTTATTTAACCTCTATTTATATTCTATTTAAAAACACATGGTAATATCCTTCCTGTACAATGGACTCCAGTAATTAGACTCTAATTAGAGCCTCCCACGCTCGCTTCAGGCATCAGGAGCTTTAATTAACAGAGAGGTGATCACAGTGCGGCACATCGCTTTCCCAACCCACCTGCCAGAGGGACCGGGGGATTGAGAAGTGAGAGGTAGGACGAGAGCGGAGAGAAAAACAGAGAAAGCGAGACAGATGGAGGAGAGGAGGTCGAGGAAGGGAAAAACGAACGCAAAGACGCCGCGCGTTTTATGTACTACAGCTGGCCGTCGAATTTTATGGTAATGAAAAATAAAGCCTTTATTTGAATTTTCTTGTGGAACATGTGCGATGTCAGAGGACAATGAAACTCCCAGGCAGATACAGATCCGACAACCTTTACGGCAGCTAGCAAACAACAGACGAGTGTTCATTTAATCACAGAGCCGCAGTTGGGAAAAAAAAAAAACAGTTTTGTTTTTTTTTGTGCAAATTAGTTAGGATTCCCACAAATCAAGAAACAAATCAAAATAAATGCTTCTAGCAAGTTCCTTAGACTTTTTACGGATGTATGATGGGCGTTCAAGTCAAAACAGGACTTTTGAAAGTGTAAACGCAGTTATGAAAGTAAAAAACTTTTTTGTTATTTCTTTATATATAATCAACTGCAACACTAATGCACTCATCCCAGTGTTTCACTAGCACTTGGACACTACGGAAGTAGAACGTTTTCTCAGTACGCCGAAACCAGGATCCAACTGCGTGCTTCACGATTGAAACGCTGGCCTCCCAAGAACTCCTTCAACCTCCTGGAACCCTGCGTCCTCCTTACTTTTTGGGTTTATACTTCCTTCTGTCTAACTTGTCCTCATTAGTAGACACTTTATAGCATCATCTAATGGTAGCGAAAGTGCGATGCACTAATTAGTGGAAACATAAGAGGGTGTCAAACTCCATCTAAATGCTTTAGATTTTATACTTATTATGTCCTACTAATCTTAAATATATAGGAAAAATTTTAAATGCATGCAAAACCTAAAATGACCCGAACATGTGGAAATCTCAGGACTGTTTAGGGATGTGGTGATAACTCCCAGCCGAGTTCTTGTAATGTGCAAGTGGTGCTGGTGAATGATTGCATGTGCAGTTCACGCAGACAGATGAACCTCTCCCGCAAACTGCCAACAAGTTATCCACAGATTTGCGAGAATCATGCGTTTCACTGGCTGAATATTTATGGTAACCTTCTTTAAAATGTTTGCATCGTTCAAATGTCCTGCTTTGACTTGACTTAAACGCCCCTGGTATACACATGCATGATTAATACATTTCCGCAAACAGAACTGTGAAATAATTGTTATTGCTTTGAACACATGTTTCCGTGGCGTACCGTCTGAAATCTGATCAAACTGTCTCGGTGCGAAACCAAAAACTCTATTACCTGCACAGCTGTATTTTTTTTTTCCAAGGAGGGAGGAGAAGTGAAGACACAGAAAGAAAATCTGTTACTTTTATTTATCTGACAAGAGCAGAATTGATAGTGGAGAAAAAAATAAAATGGAGAACAGAGAGAAACAAGAAACACTTGCTCTCTCTGAAGGTCAGGCACAGATGCTGCGGTGATCAACATTCTTCTCTCACACTCGGTCTATTCCATTTCAAACACACACACACACACACACACACATACAAAAACACACACATGTGCTTACTCCCACACACTTCTCCTCTGTGGCATACTCATGAAAGCCTTAGACAGAACACGACAGATGATGTGACAGAAAGGATTTTATTGTATGAGTAGTTGAGTGACAGCAACACATTGAAGTGAAAGATGAATCTTTTTTTTTAATCATAACTCATTAAATGTAATTACTTTTATTTTTTTGCGTTATTATAAACCATTGTACTTAGATTGATATTTGTTGCCAAACGAAAAAACGTAAATCCTTCCAGAAATGTGTTTATTATTATTCCAAAAAACTGCCCTCTTGTCCAGTACATTGTAATTTTCCAAAGGAATTGCACTCTCATTAAATGCAATCTAAAATAACTCCACTCTGATCCACTCTGGACATAGAATATTAATAACAAAACTGTCCTCGGAGTGGTTATAGAATGATCTCATTATCCAGAATTAATGTGTTTTCACAGGCCTAATCCAAGTGTACGGTGCTCTAGTATTGTTCAAAAGAACTGAGAACCGGTTGGCTAGTTGCATTGCCTGAAAGAACCGCACTTCCAAAGCAAACATGTTCTCACTGCTTGCAAAAGAACTTGGCCTCGTCCTTCCAGCGTTGTGGGTTAGAATATGCATGTTCTCCCCATGCTTGATGGGAAGAAGGAAACTTAAGGAAACCCATCAAGCATGGGGAGAACATGCATACTCCATGCTTGATGGGAAGAAGGAAACTTAAGGAAACCCATCAAGCATGGGGAGAACATGCATACTCCATGCTTGATGGGAAGTAGGAAACTTAAGGAAACCCATCAAGCATGGGGAGAACATGCATACTCCATGCTTGATGGGAAGAAGGAAACTTAAGGAAACCCATCAAGCATGGGGAGAACATGCATACTCCATGCTTGATGAGAAGAAGGAAACTTAAGGAAACCCATCAAGCATGGGGAGAACATGCATACTCCATGCTTGATGGGAAGTAGGAAACTTAAGGAAACCCATCAAGCATGGGGAGAACATGCATACTCCATGCTTGATGGGAAGAAGGAAACTTAAGGAAACCCATCAAGCATGGGGAGAACATGCATACTCCATGCTTGATGAGAAGAAGGAAACTTAAGGAAACCCATCAAGCATGGGGAGAACATGCATACTCCATGCTTGATGGGAAGTAGGAAACTTAAGGAAACCCATCAAGCATGGGGAGAACATGCATACTCCATGCTTGATGGGAAGAAGGAAACTTAAGGAAACCCATCAAGCATGGGGAGAACATGCATACTCCATGCTTGATAAGAAGAAGGAAACTTAAGTAAACCCATCAAGCATGGGGAGAACATGCATACTCCATGCTTGATGGGAAGAAGGAAACTTAAGGAAACCCATCAAGCATGGGGAGAACATGCATACTCCATGCTTGATGGGAAGAAAGAAACCAGAGGAAACCCACCAAGCATGGGGAGAACATGCATACTCCATGCTTGATGGGAAGAAAGAAACCAGAGGAAACCCACCAAGCATGAGGAGAACATGCATACTCCATGCTTGATGGGAAGAAAGAAACCAGAGGAAACCCACCAAGCATGAGGAGAACATGCATACTCCATGCTTGATGGGTTTTCTTAAGTTTCCTTTTTCCCACCAAGCATGGAGTACTGTATGCAACTTAAGGAAACCCACCAAGCATGGAGTATGCATGTTCTTCCCATGCTTGGTGGGTTTCCTCTGGTTTCTTTCTTCCCACATTCCCAAAACATGGCTGTTTCCAAATTGACTACAGTGTATGGCATAAGTGTGAAGCTCTAGGCCCCCTGCACCCCTCTGCGTCATAAGCATTATAAACAGCATATGTTGGATGAATTCATTACATTGGTCTACAGGGTGTGCAACGAATTCAGACCAAATTTAGCAGCACACAGTGATGAAATAGAGCGAATTATCAGGTCAGATTTAAACACATGTTTAGCGAATGCAAATATGCCAGGCAGACTAGAATATCTTAGCAGTGCTAAGAAAAACATATGACACCGAATGAGTAACGGCGGAGTGTTGGCCCACACTTAACACATTCATCTGGCCCAGATACGGCTGAAAAATTGTGGCGATTAGTTCATCCAAAATCGAGCTCCCAGAACACCACTCCCACAACTCCACCTTGATGAGAGTGTATGCGGATAAGCCACATATTGAAACGCCACGCAAACGGGTTCTTTGCGGTCTTCGGTCAGACCGTTGGTTTGTTCAGATTGGTACTCAACAAACTTTGGTCAAGTGGCTATGAACCAAAAAGGTATATAGCTGTTACAGTTTAAATTCTATCTGTTACAAAGCACTGATACTGGAAACGTTTACATTGAAAGTTATACAACAGGTGGTTCCAACCCGTGTAATCTGATTGGACGAGAGGCATTCCAAGAGTGGTGATATAGAGCATAACAGCACTGGGAGGTTTAACTATATGTATCACTCCACATCTCAGGCAGTCTAACAATCGTTAGTTACACTAAACATCAGAATTGTTGAAATACGGTTCACAGTACTGGAAAGAGTGGAGAGCATCTGCCTGCCAAAACTCACATTTAAAGCTTAAAACACTTTCAGCATGTAAAGACATCTGATTGTGTTATATCGTCTTAAACAACACTTTGTCTTCTACTTGCTAATTGCTTCTAAGTTGTTCGGAATTGCCTCTGAACCATCCGTGTTGTTCTGTTTTGTTCTGCCAATATGAGCTTCAAAGCTAACTAGCTTCCAAGACAATCCCTTTCTAAACCCTGATCAGGGGCACTACTTGATGTGTAGCTTTCCAATTTATGATATTTGGTATTAAACCCAGAAGTAAATGCCGTTTGTAGAACTGTTGTATAAAAACACAGTACAAAAGCACTCCCTCTTGTGTGATACAACTTAATTACAGACACACTTTCAATCCATTTATATATATATATATATCATGCCAAGTCTTTAGCATGTAACAAGTAGTTGTTACTATGGAAACAATAACGTATAAGTAGGAGCACATTAATATGCAGAGGAAGCCACTGTCAGAGCCACTGTCCTAGAAAATCAATCCACACACTCTGAACGATTGACCATTCTGATCCGAATGTGGTAGAAATACCAAATAATCCATGAATTTAGTAATTCCTGTTGGTAATTCGCACTGCACTCACTTGACACAAAGCGAGGCCGATAGCTCAATCCCTTGCGTATCGGAGCGGATTGGCCGCTAGCATGGAGTCAGCCCTATGCAAATGAAAGGACTAAAAATAAATATGAGAACACAGTGTGTATGGGGACAGAGCAACTGAAAAAAGAGGAGAAAGAGGGAGAAAGAAATCGCTAAACGGGGTGGAGGGCAGCTATATGATTAATAGGATGTCATGAATCGATACATGGCAGTCTTCCTGAAAAAATAAAAAATGCCTTTGGGTAACTGACAACCTCCCATTTCTTCATCACTTTCTTTGCCCTTGCTGAGCCAACTGGTTAGGAGGCAGGAGACCAAAAACAGACGAATGACGTTGGAGAAGAAAAATGGAGCAAACGTCCCTTATCCATATGTCCATCCATCCATCCATGTGGTTGAAGTGGAAAATAATAAGTACTAGTATTTCACTTTATGGTATGCTACAGTATGCTAGTGTATGTGTGTGTGTGGGACCATACTGTAGATGATGCTAAAACTGAAGGACATTCTGACTTTCTGTCCACTTCATTAATTCTCTCCTCCTGCCAGTCATTCTTTCTTTCTTTCTTTCCTTCCTTCCATCTCGTTCTCCCTGTCTCGCTCTTTTCACCTTTCCACTTCCTTCCTATATGTTTTGAATAAACCGATTTTTTTTTTCAACATTTCTGTAAAAGCAATCGAGTACGAATTGCATCTTCGTGCTTCGTGACACGAAATGATGGCTTGCGCCTTTTCCCCCGTTCGACAGAAAAGATATGAATGTTGATTTTACTTAATTGGTTTCTGTGAAGAGAGCAAATAATAGCGCTTTAATTTAATGCCTGTTGTCAATACGACTGAGATCTCCAAAAGTAATTACTAAAGAACGGCATCAAAACATCCATATTTATGGACTTATCCTCACTTAATTAGTACAATTTGCCTCGTAAAAAAATTAATAAATAAAATGACCGTCCGCATTCTGAGCATGCTCGGTATGACTCACTGGTCCGCGTCAGAGATGCAAACATGGAGACGAACACAATTTTGAAAGAATGATAATTTAATGGGGGATGGGGTAGAAGTTGACTATAGGGGAAAAGATCACAGTGGGATCACACTGGAGAAAAGGAGGAAAGGAAGAAAAGGGAACGGACAGATAGATGTGAGAGGGGGAGAGAAAAGGGAGGCGAAGAAAGAGAGATAAAGCGCTATTAGGACGAGACGATGGTAGGAAGTTTGCCAAGGTGACTGCTGGAGATTACCGCTGCTCCATACAAATAAGATGCGCACACACACACACACACACCTCACCGACAGCTGGCTTATCTTCAAGTAGGTGCTGCAGGCTGTGTGTGTATGTGTGTGTGTGTGTGTATGTGTTTGTAAGAGCATCTGATACGGAGGGGCATGGCACTCCTGCAGTGCCTACAGTGAAAGCGCTTGAGTAATACAAGTATACAAGGATATAATAAATCATAATGCTGTGTCATGAATGTAGATTACACTTTCACGAGGGGCATTACACAAACCTTCTCCTTCTCTCTGATCCGTTCGCGGAGCATCTGGCCCCTTCCTGTGTGTAATGATTTAATGCATGTTGACTTAACACAACAAACCCTTCAAGATTAATTAAGTGAGGCGCATATCATCAAATAAACCCTACCTAAAAGCCTTTTAGCATCATCTAGCCAACTTTCTCATTTACTGTTTTTTCAGTAAGCTTCTCAGTCTAATGGACTGATGCCGCTTTTTTCCACATGTACACACACACACACACACACACTTACAACATCTCTAAAACACCGTCTCCCACTCAGTGGTTTTCTGAAAGGTCAGCAGAAAAAAATTACTTGGAATAAGTAAGTCATAAAGCACCTATAGGGGTACGCTGGTCTGGGAAAACAGTCAACGATTAGGGTGGGGTGGTATGGCACAACATGAATTTCCTGGTATTAGCAAAAAAAAAATTATTAATTATAAAAAATAGCAATTGTTAAAGAAATAATGAAGGATTTTGAACAGAAAAAGAAAAAAAAACATTCAGAGCTGTTGTTATAAAAAATTAGTCCATCTTGTTAATAATGCTATTTAAAAATTCAGCAGAGTTGTGGTATTTTTTTTTAACAAAAGAGACATTTTATTAAGTTGGCAGGACAACTAGACACCCTCTTAACCCCTTAATGTTCTGCTCAACTTTTTTATAGAGCACATTTTAAGTTACTATATTATATTGGGGAAAAAATGGTTTAAACATAACCTGATTTAGCCATGTCTACCATTTGGTTGAGGTACAGTATACTATGGTAAAAGAAAATACACAATACAGCATGTCAATGCTTTTTAATTGCTTTGTAGCATAGCATAAGAAATATAATGGATCTAATGCCCTAAAACATTTGCTCTCCCAGAACACCTGATTTAATAAATTAAAAGAGACTGCCCTTAATTGACGTGCAGGAAAAACTTTATAATATGCAGGGCAGAGGTCCTCCAGGACAGTTGCACCACCACAATAAAAATGTAAAAAAAAAAAAAAAAAAGGGTTTTATTTTATTCTATTTAGTTTTTTTATGTTTTTTTTTTATTTATTTAAATTTTATTTAATTTTACCATGAAGTTACATCTCAACCGTTTGGAAGAGGGTGAAAAAACGCATAAATTTTCAGCTGAAAGAAATGCTTATTCTTTAGTGCGGATGTTAAATGGTTAAAAAAAGATTTTTCCACAAATTACACTTTAACACAGTTTTTTAATGTGTCACACAGCTGTCAGGTAAATGCTTCATTGGACAAAATGAATGAATGAATGAATGATTAAATAAAAAGCATTCTTTCTGCCTCTGAGTTCGCCTTGATCACGCCCCATTAAACACATTTTGCTTACCATCATCGCCTCATTACTGCTCACTGGGTATATTGTAGGTTTTTCACTTGAACCCCAGAACATTTCTAACCAATCATTTGTCGTTATTTGACTGTAAATGAGTAATTCCGCAGAATCGCGTAGATCTCTAAATCTATGGACGGTCTCCGGTATCTAAAGCTAGATACACCAAACACCTGACCATCCTGATCTATTCTCACCCACATGAGCTAAATGATCGTATATTGGTAATTAGCATACAGTAGGTAACGCCCCTAATCACCATATAAGGGCATAGGCATGCTGTGTCCTGTGAATATCAGGTGCAACAATTGGAAAAATTCATCCATAGTATTAAGAAGCACTAAAGCAGCAATGAAATCAAAATGCATTAAAAGTTAATCATTTTCCACAGTGTGAGCACCGGCGTTATGGTTCAATCAAAAACACAGCAGTGGCAAAAAGACTGTGATGCTGTGAGCCGCGTGTCAACCGAGGGACACACAGTTAAAGAAATTAAAAACCTAAGTTGTTTGATGGCAAATGGAGTGAGGACGTCACCAATGTTAAAGGTTTATAAAGTTGATATTTTTTTGTAGCAGTTGGAGTCAATGGTGATTTTTCATAATTATGTGTTTTATGTAATGTAAACAGTTTCAGACCCAGAATGCACACAAGCATCTGAGGGCTTTTTATAGTCTTAATCAGGATAACTTGACCAAAAGTAACTCTCTTGCTCTGAAAGTAAAAGCTCAGATCATTATACTGTAGTACTGTACCTCTAAAAACATTTAATCATCTCAATTTAATGCATTTTTCTATGTTTCTCGATTTTAAAACTGTTTCCGTGCATAAGACAGAAAATTTACGTACTGTTATATAGGGATGATTTTGTTCTTATGTTTGTAACAGTGCTCTCGTCCACTCGTAAAATTTCCTCTACCCAAGACGAGCAAAAAACATAGAAAAACACTCACTCACACATCGTCTGTACTGGTTTATCCTGTATACAGGGTCGCCGGGGGGCTGGAGCCTATTCCAGGAGACTTAGAGCATGAGGCGGGGTACACCCTGGACATGGTGCCGATCCATCTCAGGACACACACACACTCACACCCTCATCAACACACTACGGATAATTTGGGAATGCCAACTAGCCTAGTCTGCATGATGAAATCGGAGTACCCGGAGGAAACCCACCAAGCACCGGGAGAAAGTGTAAACTTCATACACACAGACCTGAAGGCAGGAATCAAACCCGGAACCTGGTGCAAGGCAACTGTGCTAACCACTATGCCTCCTGGTTTTTTGACCAAATGATAAAATCGATCAAAAATACGAGAAAGATTTCCATATATTGTTCTCGTATGAGTGTTTAAAGTGTTGTGAGTGTTGGAGAAAGTTTGTGTAAAGAAAAGTATTGCCTTTTAATTATGAACGCTAATGTTTAAAGGTCTTTGCTAATGAGCATTAGTGTTTGGCATTACCAATCTGGTAAACTGCCTTGTCTCGACACAGTGGTATCGCGACTGAAAAGGTCAGATTGAGTAGAGTCAAGGGTAAACAGGCGTTAAAATGTCATGGTTATGATAGTAAGAACAGATTTAAAACCCTGAAACAGGAAGAAAAGTAATTTATTCGACAAAACACAAATGAGAATGATGTAAATCTGTTTCTCTTTTGTTTTTTCTTTATTGCGTCCTCACTTTTCCGTCTCATACAGAACACTCTCTGTCATACGGTACTCCACTCTTGCCTTTAGAGGGGTTAGAACTCTAAGGGGAAAAGCGAATCTAATGAACCAGACTTGGTGTGTGCTTTTGGGAGCGTAAGAGCCAAGCTTTCCTGCCGCATACAGTATACGGGTACGGCACAACAAACCCATCTGTTCTTATCCAATAAAGCTTCCTGAGCTTCCAGATAAGACAGTCTTACTTCTACAGCTGGAAAACTAGAAAATAAATAAAGCTCAGCTCTCCTTCTAGAGCATAACTGTTTTTTTTTTTTCCTTCTGACAAACAGTAAAATACTCCTTATCTAATAATGTAACTGTCGGGTAATGATGAGCAAGAAGTAGTTGCAGGGAAACATTTATAAAAGTGTGTCTTACATAAGGATAAACAAAACAAAAACAAACTCAGAACTTTGCTATGGGCATGGAAATTAAAACAATATTTAGCACGGTGTATAAATGTCAGGGATTATACAAGTAAAAAAATAATCGACTGAAAAACAAGACAAGATCAGACAAGAGTGTAAAATAAAGACAACAGACAGGTAAATAAAACTGAAAATGAGCCATGACCTGAAGCATGGGATGCTGGGAAATAAAGATAGCTCAGAGACAAACAGTGACAGAACCCATCTGGTCTTGAACTGCCTTACCAGGTGGCTACGGCCATCCAGGTTTCACTAACTTGATTAGGACTGGGAAAAAGAACTGGAATAGTGTTTGGCACATTTTCAGGCCCAAAGCTTGGCATGGGTACCCATGCGTGGTGCTTGGAATCCTTAAAATTGGGGCTGGGGTACAGTATCTCACTGGTTAAGATGTTGTACAGTACTATTGACCAGAAGAATGGATTCATACCAACGAGCCACCTCTGGTTTTGAAAAATGAGGCCAGCATGGACAAGCTTATACATGCAGTTCCTCGAATGACCACTAGGCTCCAAAAGTGAGCCAATCCCATAAACCGTCATGTTAAAATGCCCAACTTTAAACAAAAACGTTTTGGTCTCCACAGCTAGAACTGTACAGAGGGTAATTTTTTTATGTAACTCATTAGATAAAAGGATATGAATCCATAAATTAATCCAGATTTTGGGCATGGCCAATTTGATTGACGTGTACATTTTATGACCCCTTTTATATCAGCAGCCACAGCTACATTGCAAATGTCAACTGCTAGGTGTCAGAGCCAATTTGCTATCTGCTCCCTAGATAGCAAATTGGCTCTGGCCCTGGTCTGGCTGAGTTTCGACTGTTAGTCTGGCCCACATGCCACATGAACCTACGGCCCAAGGTTGGCCCAAATGCTGTTTTCCGAAAGTCAACCAGACTAATGCCGGAATCAGACCAAAACTCAGCAACTTCACAATGTCCACAGAAATCAGCCATTATGGGCCCACAGCAGTGCCGGAATCCACAGAAGTCAGCCAGACAAGAGCCAGACTGCCACCATATTTACCCCAGACGGTCCGGAACACAGCCATAACTGGACCAATTTTATGCCAGAATCCCCCAAATCAGTTTTGCTAAGTTATCCTGCCACCTTAGCATTATAGCTAAGTTAAAGCTAAGCTTGCGTAGTAAGTTACGTAGTAACTCAGCCAGGCTCTGTTTGCCCATTTGCCCATTTATGGATTAACTGGGGTTTAGGCGGAGTCAGCTCCAGCCAACATGGCGACAAGCAGAGCTCCCACAGCTGAGCTTCAAAACCACTCTTCAGAAAACTTATTGATGATATCACAAAGGGTTTGTCCAGGTTGGCCCTCAACCTTCAGCGGCTCATATATAATGAGACAAATGCAAAAAAAAAAAAAAAACATAAATGTGAACGTAAATTTATCAAACAGGAAACAATGCTTGAAATGAAGGCAGTGTCATAATAAGAGTCTCACAAAACGTGAAAAGTTAATATTTATCGGTTAAAAGTTATATGTATCCAGCTAACATTTCATAGTGTAAGTGTGTCATGGTAAGCAATGTGTAGGAGGATAATATGCATAAAATACCCTGTGATTAGGTTCATCACTGATTTTTTTTTTTCCAGAAAGCTCTGCTTCAATTTGCTCAATTAAATAACTTTTTAA